>NC_087219.1:47914451-48009451 GCF_015104395.2 Macrobrachium nipponense | reverse complement strand
GAAATCACAACAATTCTTTTTATTTTTCTCATTTTCATCAGCATCTTGTAGACCTGCAAGGCATTGAAATTGCACTCCCCACGTACAGTCCGTTTTCCAAAGTATCTCGTAGGAATGAGTAAATAATGATTAATTATGAAGTGTAACTTGTAATTGAGCCATTAGTATTCATTTTCTATATTTTCCTCCCGTGTAATCAACGTTTGTAGGCGGACGAGGTATGAAGGCACATTCTGCAATGGGGAGCCTTTTGCAAATATATTGTTTTATGACTCTGTTTCAGATTGCGCTGCAAAGGCTGCCTTTCAAAAGGGAGCTTTTGTGCAATACACTATTTATTTTAGAAATGCTCTAATAAATATTCTACTTCTGAATGATTGGATCGTCAGTTATATGTGCAATGGCTTTTGTTACTCTCTCTCTCTCTCTCTCTCTCTCTCTCTCTCTCTCTCTCTCTCTCTCTCTCTATCACTGGCCTCATACCACGAATGGTAAGTAGACAGTGGACTGGTATTCGTTTTCCGAACCGGGCGATGAAAGGAACGGTATTGGCTGTTGATTGATTGTTGCTGGTTGCTGCTTGGGTGTAAAAAATAGAATTAAGGGGGGGATGGAATTTAAGAAATGTCATGAAGGATAAGTGCTCCGTCAAAGTGTAAACAAGGCATTACTTGAGATAATCTCTCCTACATTCTCTACTTATGGATCTTTCAAATTGTCATGAATTTCCATCATCCTGACTAGAAAAAAAAAAAGAATGACTCTCTCTCTCTCTCTCTCTCTCTCTCTCTCTCTCTCTCTCTCTCTCTCTCTCTCTCTCTCTCGTCAAGTCAGCGCTGTTGAACTTTGATAGCATTTATTATTATTTGAAATAGTTTATTACTTACAGTGATCTAATAGATATTTAAATTCACTCATTTTGTATTTATGTGATTGAACGTTTGCTTTTAAATGGTTTCAGTTCAGTTTTTATGAGTATAAGTAACGATTGAATATGTCGGGAAATATTTGTGTCTAAGAAACTAAACAATGCTTTCATTTTGTCTGAATTATATTTGTAAACAAGAAAATCATTCCGTATATATTCGAGTAATAGTTATAATTTTTTTCACTTTTATTTTCTAAGAGCAGAATTTTACAGAGATCACTTATGCGAGAAAAGGAAAAGATTAATCAAATGATCTTATTTCATCTTCTGTTAGTGCTTCACAATTCAGCATAGATAATGATAAACCAGTGAGCTGAAGGTAAAACGTTCTAAACTCAATTAAAGCTCAAGGTTTAGAACAGGAATTCAAGAAATGTTCAAATGCAACTAAAACTCAGTCGCCCCTTTTCGAGAATTCTCCAATTAGATTTCCTTATCATATCGCGGAATTTATCTCATAAAGGACTTTTAATACTCCTTCTCATTAAGACTTCCAGGACCAAAAATATTCGACTTCATTTTACGTTGACGATGGAAGACTTTGCATATTTTCGCCCAAACACAGCGTCTGGCTTCGCACATTATAATTTCCCTCTAAATATCTCATTTTGATTGTCTCATTTTGCTATGCAATTCGTTAATGTTGCTAAATAAAATCTCACTATTTCTAAATCATATAAATGGCGACTCTCTCTGGTTTATTGATACGCAGTTTAAGAATATATAATATATATAATATATATATTATATATATAGATATATATATATATATATATATATTTATGTATATAAATATCGTATATATATATATATATATATTAATATATAATATAATTAAATATATACCTACATACATACATCCATAGTCGTACTCTTATGGTACGTGTTCCCAAGTCTATCTGATGCGACGAGAGGGATGAGAGAGAGGAGAGAGAGACGAGAGAGAGAGGAGAGGAGGGAGAGAGAGAGAGAGAGAGAGAGAGTTGACGGAAATAGCAATTTCCTTCCTAAAGTTGTAAAGCATTGCAGTATCTTCAAAATTCATTTCATTTATTTAAAAGGAATTTGACAAAACCATCTCCTATTACCAACCTTTATCTCACATTCACTTCGTTGCCTATTTTGATCTCCCCGAAACAGCTATGAAAACTCAAGCGCATTCAATATATCATTGCTACACCCACAGAAGGAACTACCAAGGTTTTATTGTCCATTAACACAAACCACGTATGTCATTTTAACAAACCCACCCACGTACACCCCCACCCAGTAAGGAACTTACCAAGTATGTCTTACACATTAAGGCAACACCCAGAGTAAGGAACTTACCAAGTAGTAAGTCATAACACACCCAGAGTAAGAACGAACTTTAACTTACTAGTATGTCATTAACACACCCAGAGTAAGGAACTTATCTAGTATGTCATTAACACACCCAGAGTAAGGAACTTATTTAGTATGTCATTAACACACCCAGAGTAAGGAACTTATTTAGTATGTCATTAACACACCCAGAGTAAGGAACTTATTTAGTATGTCATTAACACACCCAGAGTAAGGAACTTATTTAGTATGTCATAACACACCAGAGTAAGGAAATTATGAGTATTCATTAAAACACCCAGAGTAAGGGAAACTATTTAAGTATGGTCATTAACACACCCAGAGTAAGGAACTTATATAGTAATGGGTTTCATTAACACACCCAGACCCAGAGTAAGGAACTTTTTTTAGTATGTTTTTTTTTTTTTCATTAAACACACCCGTAGGTATGAACTTCTTTAGGTAATGTCCCTTTAACCACCCAGAGTAAGGAACTTATCTTTTAGTATGTCATTAAAACACCCACCGCAGAGTAAGGAAAACTTATCTTCGGTAATGCATTAACGCACCCAGAGTAGGACCCTTAACTTACTTAAGGTAATTGTCATTAAACAACCAACCCAGAAGTAAGGAACTTATTCTATTAGTCATTAACACCCCTAAGGTTTTAAGGAACTTAAATTTAAGGTAGAGTCTTAACCCACCAGAGTAAGGAAAACGTACTTAAAGTAATTGGTCCTTAACAACCGAGTAAGGACCTTACTTAGTATTCCTTAAAACCACATTAACCCATAGTTAAGGAACTTAATCTTAGTATGTCATTAAACACAACCCGGAGGTAAGGAACTTACTTTGTAATGTCATTAACACCCCACCCAGAAGTTAAAGGAACTTTCTTAGTAGTCAATTAACAAACCCACCCAAGGAGTAATTGGAACAATCCTTAGGTAATTCAATTAACACACCCAAGTAAGGAACTTATATTATTTATTGTCCCAAAATTAAAACACCCAGGAGTAAGGAACTTATTTCTTAAGTATTTCATTAACACACCAGTAAGGTAAGGAACTTCTTTAAGGTTATGTCCATTAACACACCCAGAGTTAAGGAACTTATTCTTAAGATTGTCATTAACCACCCAAGTAAGGAACTTCTTTAAGTAATGTCATTAACAACCCACCCAGAGTAGGAACTTATCTTAAGTGGAATTGTTCAATTAACCACACCCGTAAGGTTAGGAACTTCTTTAAGGTATTCATTAACACCCCAGAGTAAGGAACTTATTTCTTGGTTGGTTCCATTAACAACCCCCAGATTAAGGAAACTTTTCTTTAGGTTATGGTTCATTAACACACCCGAGTTAAGGGAACTTACTCTAAGGTTATGTCATTAACACACTCAAAGTAAGGAGCACATTATCATATTATTATACAGTTATCTTAAATCAGTTATTCCGAGTTATTTTTTATTTCTTTTTCAAAATTCCAAAGAAATTAAGCTTCTTTATTGATTTAAACATATTTGTACATCCATAAAATGTTGCATATTATTGTATTCTCTCTCTCTCTCTCTCTCTCTCTCTCTCTCTCTCTCTTCCTGGTGCAGAGTATTGGTTTTCTCTTAGGTTATTTAATGTTTAGTGTTTTTCATTTACATATTCATTTATATGCATTCATTTATTTAGTTTAGTTTTTTTTGTATTATTGATTTTCCATATTACTTTCCTGTATTTAAGATTTCAATTTCGCTGTTCTCACATCCAGAGTCCATTTGTTTTTGTTTTTTTATGCGTTTTCAATCATTTTCAATTAGTCACTCCTTTCATTCCGTAATTTTATTATTCGTCTATCGTTTTTACTTAATTGAATTTCATTTTATTTGTTGATCACCCAGCTTACGGCATTTTTGAATTTCATATTATATATTGATCACCCAGCTTGCTGTATTGTTAAAAAGAAAAAGTATGCTGCATTTTTTGCTCTGACTTGCGGTAATCTTTGTTTTTCTCACCTAAGTCTAGTCCTAAATCTAGTCCTAAGTCTAGTCCAAGCCTTGGAGAGCAATGCTTCTGTTATTCATGTATGTTATCGTCCATTTTTTTACTTTTAATACTGTTTATTGCTCCCCTTTTCTCCTGCCTTTATTATATCTGGCATTGTTCTTTTTCTCCTGATGTAAATTTACAGTATATAATTGCCGCTCTTGTGCTCGTAGTAAATACGTTTTTGTTCTGTTTTTCTGTTTTTAATTTATGTTGATTACTGTCATTAAATCTGCCCGTGGTTTATCTCCTGATTCTGTTGTAGTCGTTATTACATTTTTTTTTTTCCGCTTCCGATTTATCTGTTATCACCCAGTTCCTGCTTTTGGTATATTTCAGCTATGGTCCTTTTTCCTGCTTTTAATATTTCTCTGACCATTCTTTTTTTCCTGTTAATACTCGTGTTTGTGCATTTTCTTGCTTCAGTCGTCGATTCTTTTAATAATTGTTTTATATGTTAGTTTTGGAGGGCACGAGCTTTTATTTTATTTCGTTTTTAAAAGGGATTAGACTTATACCATCTTGCTTTTAGATACGTGGACACTTAGATAGATAGAGATGCTTATCACACTTTTTATTGAAATTACCAGATAAAGGTTAACTTGGGGACAGAGAGAGAGAGAGAGAGAGAGAGAGAGAGAGAGAGAGAGAGAGAGAGAGAGAGAGATAAGAGTTAGTCACGAAATATTCAACTCGAGGATAGAGAAACAGATCTTAAAATACTAAATTACTTTTGTTACAGGGGTGAGAGAGAGAGAGAGAGAGAGAGAGAGAGAGAGAGAGAGAGGAGAGCGAGAGAGAGAGAGAGAGGTTAATCACGAAATGTTGAACTCAAGGAGAGAAACGGATCTTTAATAAAACTGATATACTCCTGCTCCAGGAGTGAGAGAGAGAGAGAGAGAGAAAGAGAGAGAGAGAGAGAGGTTAATCACGAAATGTTGAACTCAAGGAGAGAAACAGATCTTTAATAAAACTGATATACTCCTGCTCCAGAAGAGAGAGAGAGAGAGAGAGAGAGAGAGAGAGAGAGAGAGAGAGAGAGAGAGAATTATAGCCATGTACATTCCTCAACGCTTGAATTTCCCCCCCCCCCCCCTTTCAAAAAAAAAAAAAAAAAAAAAAAAATTATTTCATCCCTTATTCGAGTCTAAACATTGTAGTATGTACAATTGACCAAACCGTGAAAATGCGTAAAATAAACATGGCCGCTGCCATGTATCACGAAGAAAGACGACCGGGCAGTAACACGACTCCAGTTTGCAACGACCCATTTGAAAGATTAAGGTTGGTCCCTCGTAAATTAAGGCATTTTTGTCTCAAGTAACGTTTTCATTTAAGGTGACGATGCCTCCTGGTTTATGTAAATGTACTGGTATGAAGTACTAGAGGCCTTTTCTTATATATATATATATATATATATATATATATATAGTATATATATAGATATATAATATATATATAATATCTATAGATATATATATATATTTATATATACTATATATATACTATCTACCTATATATACCTTTATCTGGTAATTTCAATAAAAAGTGTGATAAGCATCTCTATCTATCCAAGTGCCCACGTACCCACATGCAAGATGGTATGAAGTCTAATCCCTTTATAAAAACGAAATAAGATAATTTAAAAATACATCTAAAAATAACAGCTCGTGTCCTCCAGAACTAACATATAAAACAGTTATTAAAAGAATCAACGACTGACACAAGAAAATGCACGATCATATATATTATTTATTTATTTATTTATTTATTTATTTACACACACTGCAGGAGAGATCCCCGCCGTCGGCAACAGAATGAGGACTTAAATGGGTCACGAGTGACACGTGTGCATATCTTACTGTCAGATCAACTTTATTTGTGACGCGTTGTCATGGCGACGTTAGTCACGGCTGGAAAGTGATTCGCAGGAGTTAAGACCCTCTAAGATAAAAAAAACTTTGAGCTTCATTGGATGCTTGAATTGATCTAGGGTCCTTCGTGTTTCATTCTCGTTGTCATCGGCCTTTGTGCAATTAGATCCTCAAAACTTCTAACGAAGATGCGATAGTATACATTGCAGTTCACCTTGTGCTTGTGTGTTGCTCTTCTTTCTGTATTTCCTATCATCTTCTGTCATTTCTTTCAAATGAACATCATATTCTTTGGAAGCTTGAATTTTAAGCCAATCTTTATGTATTTCCGTTATCTTCTGCACCTTCTTTCAAATGAACATCATATTCTTTGGAAGCTTGAAATTGTGGAGTCTACGGCCCCTTTGGGCTTGTTTCATATGAATTGGCTTCATCTTCTGAATAATAATAATTTGCTGTTGGCATATAGCCTCCCGTGACCATTAGCAAAGCTTGCAGGGTACTGTAAGAGTCTGATGGTAGGGGCAGTGGGTTGGGCTACAATGAAGCCCGGAAACCCAGTTGAATAAGTCAGAAAATAGGTCCCATACGACATCATTTTTATCCATCGAGATCATACATTCTTTTACAGTAAGAGAGCATTATCAGTTAAGGCTTTGTTATCAAGTTTTTTTTCAAGTACCTTTTAGTTCCTGCACCATCATTTGTTGCTCTTTTATACCCTCAGGAGACAAAGTCAGTTGCCATACATGGAGATTACCATATGACCACTGTTCTCTCATCCTGGGCAATGCCAAAGCCTGCACACTGGAGTTTTATGTATATTTGAGAGTGCTCTTAAATACACTTTCATTTCTTTTGATTACTTGAGTATTTGTTTATGAGAACCTCTTCAAATGTGTGTATTGTTGTGTGGTATACATTCATTCATTCTTTCTTCTGTTCTCTTTCTCTTGACAAAAGTAGAAGTCTTCTTTGTGGAAGTTTGCTATTGAAAAGGGATGGCTGTTTAGCACATCAGGAATAATGATAATAAAAACCACTAGTACCTGGGGCATTTTCATGGGTGTTTTAGATTTTCAGAAATTGGGTGAAATAATCTACAACTGTAGCAAGTTGATCCTTGGTTGGAAAGGAGAGACAAATAGCAGTTATGTAACTTAATGTATATAGCTTTTGGTGTAAGTTGCTGAACATTCAGGCTTATTTTTCATATTTTTCCGATATTGATTGGTAACAAACGACAATACAAAAAAAAAAAAAAAACACGCACACAAAAACAAACAAACAAACAAAAAAATACGCTGAAAATACTGGGTGATAACTTGAGGAGATTGGATCTTTTCAGTTGATTCGCAGGAATTAGCTGACTCACGGAGACTCGCGGTATCATCTCAAGACGTCAGGAATCGTTTTATCAGTTAATAGAAGAACGGGAAAGCTATTTCGTGACTCAGCGTCGATGCAACAGAGTTGCACTAAAACCCCAGTATCCTTCTTCAATGTGGACTTTAGTTTCATTTATCGAACGTTGCTGGTTTAGTACCTTTATCCTTTTTACTCTCTTCCTCTTTCACATATAGGCATTCTGTTCCTGTAAGCTTCCTTTGCAGGTCAGTGGCTGTTTTAATTTTGATCTATGGGGACGGAGATGTTTGTTCATTAGGAATGATAATAACACGGCCATCTCGACAGACTCATTTCCGTGGGCCGCCATCTTGGTTATTCTTAGCACGGGTCTGGACCGTGCTTCTTAGATAGTGAAGCTGAATGGTAGAATAATTTCATCGAGCTCCAGCGCTCATGGTGTGCGCACAGCGTCGTTGCTTTAGAGATGAGTTTACACTGGGCTTCACTCCTCCCAAATTCTTGTTAGCCCCACCTACTGGACTGCTCATTAGGGTGTGTTAGTGGGGTGGCGTGACTCTTGATGAGCAGTCCAGTAGGCGGGGCTAACAAGAATTTGGGAGGAGTTGGTGATGAGTCTTACGTGTGCAGCGTAAGATGAAGCCTAGTGTAAACTCAGTCATTAATGAAGGTAATGAACTTTATATTGTTGACTTCTTAGATCCTTGGTTTCTGCCTTATTTGGTGGCGAGTCCTATTCCAAAATGTTCCTAATATTATTGCTCCAATTTGTGACCTTCAATGAAAAAGATCTCTCTCACGATTTTTAATTTTCTGTAAAAGAAGACTATTGGTTTAATTTTCTGTAAAAGAAGACTATTGAGTTGGCTATTTGCCTGCCAGTCCGCACTTTTTCTGTCCGCCCTCAGATCTTAAAAACTACTAAACGCTAGAGGGCTCCAAATTGTTATGTTGATCCTCCACCCTCCAATCATCAAACATATCAAATTGCAGCCCTCTAGCCTCAGTCGTTTTTTTTATTTATTTAAGATTAAATTTACACATAATCATGTGTACAACACAGGCCACTACCGGGCGGTGGCTGAGAGTTCATACAGCATTATACGCTGTACAGAAAACTCGATTGCGCCGAAGAAACTTCTGCACATTTTTACTTGTTAATTTTTTAAGAACACATATCTACTGGTTTCCAAAAATACTCAAGAGTTTCCCGTGGATTCGAGACCCCTGCAGGCCTCGGGTTTCTCTGAATTTACTTCTGCAAAATAGTAAAAGTTTGTTGATTCTATTACCAATATAAAAAAAAAAAAATTTGACTGTGACAACTAACTGAGTTTTGGTTACTGGTTACCAGTAGAAAATGAATCTCCTCTCCAATTGCCAAAGCTCAGTGCAAGATTCTTGGCTAAGTCAATCCTAATTCCATTTGGGACGACGCACATTTTTGTCGGGGACTGTGATACAAAGGAAGGATCTTTCATAAATAGTGACAGAATCTTTCATGGATAGTGACAGGATCTTTCCTAGATAGTGACAGATTCTTTCATTGATAGTGACAGAATCTTTCATGGAGTAGTGTCAGTATCTTTCATTGATAGTATCAGGATCATTCCTAGATAGTGACGGAATCTTTCATGGATAGTGACAGACTTTCATGGATAGTGTCAGTATCTTTCATTGATAGTGACAGAATCTTTCATGGAGTGTGTCAGGATCTTTCCTAGATATTGAACCCCAAGGGTTTTAACCCGGTGTATATCCACCTTTGCGACGTGTTTAGTACAAGGTCGTTCGGGATGATCGTAAAATCATAAACAAAGGGCTGTAAATATCATAAAGATAATGATCCCAAAGAAATATTAGCGCTAGGTAACGAACCCCGAACTATGCTGGGGTTCACTATCTGGGAAAGATCCCAAAGGAAAAAAGCGCGCGAAAATTAACGTGAAACAGGGAGTCAGGATTACGTCTTCCATTTTGACTCCATGATTCGACCACAACCATTTGGCGAACAATAGGCCCAGCAATCACACTAATAATTGTGATGGATAAAAATGAAAGCAAATCTATAATTTGTGTGAACTATACAAGTACGCAGGTATTTTCTGAATTAAGCAAAAAAAAGGGGGGAGGCATGGTAAACATAAAACATCTAGAAATCACTCTTGAGCCGATAAAGTCACTAGAAAGTGGAGAATTTACGGCACTTGTCTCTCCTCAACTTCGCGTAGTGGATTCATAGAAAACGAAAAATGGTCATCACAGAAAACGGACTGTTAATGAATTTCATTTGTGCATTCATAATAATTGCTGCGTCTACTTTTAAAGGAATTAATACGTCAGCATCCTTTGATACTTTTTGACTTTCACCCCTTCCCCTTTCTTTTACATTGCTGCATTTCTATTCAACTTGTTACTATCTCATACCTCTCTCTCTCTCTCTCTCTCTCTCTCTCTCTCTCTCTCTCTCTCTTCCTCTCTCTCTCTCTCTCTCTTTCTGGGTAAATTATTTTCACTCTTCTGACTATTGCGTTTCACCAGGTATCAAAGATATCACTTTATCGCCATGGCAACCTGGAGTGTGAAGGTTTGTTATTTATATATTGATTAAGTCAATCATGTGCAGTATTTACAGCTTCTTTTTAATGAATTGGGTATAATAATTTCTTATTTTAACCTGACGCGCAAAAGAATGAAGATGAAATAATTGTAATTATATATATATATATCATATATTATATATATATATATATTATATATAATACTATTATACTCTATTATATATATTATATTTTCGAATTGTCATTATTTTGGGGTTTGTGAAAATTGTTAGTGTACTCCGCTGAGTAAATATGAGTTTTTTTAATTTAGTTCATTATTATTATTTATTATTATTATTATTATTATTATTATTTTATTACTTCTTTAATTATTAATTCGCAGCTAATGCCTTATCAAGCAACGATTTTCCGAAGATAGTTCTCCATGTATTTTATTTATTTATATCTAATTATCTATATATATATCTATATATATATTATATATATCTGTATCTATATATCTATATATACTATATATATATATGTATATATATAATATCTAATATATCTATATATATATATATATAATATTGATTTTCGAATTGTCATTATTTATTTCTTGTTCGTGTACTCTGAGTAAATATTATTATTATTATTATTATTATTATTATTATTATTATTATATTATTATTATTATTATTATTAATTCGCAGCTAATGCCTTATCAAGCAACGATTTCCGAAGATAGTCCCCCCCCCCCCCCCCCCCCCCCCCCCCCCCCCCCCTCCCCTATTTTTTTTTTTTTTTTAATTTATTTATTTATTTATATCCCTTTGCATCTCCAAATTATCGAATATCGATTATCCATTGGGCTTTTGTAAAAATTTCAGGGCCTATTCCCTAGTGCCCTTGGAATCCCCAGTGCCAGGTGTAAGGTAATAGGCCATCGAACTGGGCCTGATTGCTTTTCAATAAGTCGATGAATCGAAAAGGTATTAAGGCTTTGTAGAAAAAATACAAAAGAAAGTCTCTCTCTCTCTCTCTCTCTCTCTCTCTCTCACAAAAAAAACTGGGAAAATTTTTCTCATTCGCTTTAGATAACCAAGTGAATCTCTCTCTCTCTCTCTCTCTCTCTGAATGTAGGAAAAACAACTGGGAATACGAAACATCTGTTTCAATCGCTTTAGATAACCAAGTGAATCTCTCTCTCTCTCTCTCTCTCTCTCTCTCTCTCTCTCTCTCTCTCTCTCTCTCTCTCTCTACAATATACAAATTAAAAACTAATCCCCTGCCTCTTTTTCACTCTTGGTAGAAAACTAAGCGAATATCTCTCTCTGTCTTGAAGCGAAAGCCAAAATTTAAGTCTCTCTCTCTCTCTCTCTCTCTCTCACACACACACACACACACGCACGCACACACACAGTTGTACATAACTTTATATTGAAATCTCTTTCTCTTGCTCACTATCTTTTTAGAAAACCAAGTGAATATATCCTCTCTCTCTCTCTCTCTCTCTCTCTCTCTCTCTCTCTCTCTCTCTCTCTCTCTCTCTCTCTCTGTAAATGCATCAAGATGTATTTTATTACAATTACCATCCAACTTTCCATGAGCAAATTCTGATAGCTAATGTTTAACTCATAATTTATTTTTTGCTGGTAATTGCGACCGTATGGTAATTACTGTGAATTTTATCTATTGTGCATTTGACTTTTATTGTTATTACAGGTAATTTTGTTTTGCCTTCGTGTTATTTATTATGATCGTTGGTGTTTTTTATGCTTCAATTATTGCTATTAGGAGTAGGAGTAGGTTTGGTGTTTGCAGCATTAATAGAAGATTATTATTATTATTATTATTAATATTATTATTATTGCTATTATTATTATTATTATTATTATTATTATTATTATTATTATTATTATTATTATTATTATTATTATAAATGGGGTGGGGTCGAGGAAAAGAGATTTAAAAGTTACTGCCACTTTCATTCTTTATCTGCTAAGTTGAGGAAACCTCCTGTTCAGAAATCTTACACAAATATTAGCTGTTTCATACACGTATACAGAAGGTTCATCATGAGCGTTTTGAGCCCACTTATTATATACCCACTGCGCCACTCACCTTCATCTTCCATTCTTTTCGTCATTTTATTGTCCTCTTTTCTCTCCACGTGACAATACGATTTCCAAATAATCTGCTTCATCTTTCCACATACATAAACTTTTTCTTTTCACCCCTACTGTTAGTGATTTCAACATTTCTTTCTCTTTCAGTTGCTCTTGTGCCTCATACTATGTAAATAACTCATCTAGACATCAACTTTTCCTCTCATTTGCTTTTAACATCACCACTTCACTTCCATGAGGTAGAGTTGCCTCAACAGTTTCTTCATACATTTTGCTTTGGCTACCATAGATACTCTAAGTCTCTTCCCAATATTTTACTTGCACTCGACTATTTTTCTTGCTCTACTTTTGTATGTTTTTGTGTGTGATTCACCTCTTCTCATAACCTACTAACACCTTTTATCTAGTCCCAAATACCTTGAAGAGTCAACTCCTTCTAGTCCTCTTCCATCCACATTAACACTCATTGCTCAATCAAACCCTTACATTGACTCTCAACTTTCTGATTTTGCAACATTCTTCTACGAGTCTTTGCACTTTTTTCCAATCAGCAATGTGCTGTATCATCTGCAAACATGACACAGTCTGCTCTCCTTCCTCAATATATATGCTTCTAATAATATAATTCAGAGTTTAAATCTTCTTTCCTTTCTCAGACATTCCGTATCACTCCGCTGTGAAAGATATTGAACAGCCATCGAGACAGCACACCCTTGTCTCAGACCCACTAACTCTCTCGTTTACGCTTCACTTCCAGCATAAAAACTTCGAATCATTCAGCAACTATTTTTCTTTACCATATTCCCTCACCACCTTCCACATTGCCTCTCTACCGATGCTGTCATAAGCTTTTTCTAGGTCCGTGTTTACCACATACGGCTTTTTCATTTTAGCTTTCACACTTCAAAACAAACACTAGATCCAAACATCCAATCCTTGTCTAAACCCATGGTGTTCTTCCCTGTCAAGTTTTATGTCATCTGCCCTATTTTCCCAATCGAAATCTTCATATATATATATATATATATATATATATATATATATATATATATATATATATATATATAATATATATATATGTGTGTGTGTGTGTGTGTGTGTGTGTAGGTATGTATGTATGTATAAAAACTACTAACCCCTAATAATATTGGTTCAAGAGAATAGAAAGGCAACAATCACTTCTGTAGTCATCTTTTTGTACTTATTCAATGATGAAGCCTCCATGTAAAAATCTTCCATAACTTCAGCTGCTTATCATCCCTACACTAAAGAATAGACAAACCTTCACCTATTCAGTTCTACCTTTCTGCACACTTCGACAGTCATCTTTTGTCTTTCAGGCAAAATCATGTATGAACGTCTTTTTGTAAGATATCTTATTCTGTTCCATTGATCTCCCCGTCGTTTTTTTCTTTTAATGCTTCTTAATTAGTGTCTTCAATAATCTTCCCATCTTTGCACCTACACTAATCTTATCTCCGTTGAAGACCTCCGTCATTTTCACTCTTTCAATCCTTCATCCCTTACTTACATATCGCAGTCAGTTTATCTCATATTCTTCCATCTTATTTCCTATCATTCAACATCCACCACACCTCACTTCCATAAAAGAGAAGCAGTTAAACAGTCCTTTAACACAGGAATTGGAGACTAGAATTGTATCACTCTACGTCTTCTTCTTCTTCCTCAGGAACCTTTGGAAGAGTACGTGGCTAAGCTTCCGGTGTCTGTTCGGGTCATTCGGTCTGCCGTTAGAACTGGACTGATCAGGGCACGGCTCCTCGGGGCACAGGAGGCTAAGGGCTCCGTCCTGACGTTCCTCGACGCCCACTGCGAAGCTACTGACGGTACGTACCCTTTCAGGGACCAATAATTTGCAGTTTTACGTTACATCATAAGGTATTTTTGCCTTATGCATACAGGTAAAAAGAGAATATCACAAACGTATTTTTGGGCAGGTTTAAAATTTTTTTTATTTTTGAAAAATTATGCGAACAAGAATTTTATTGTGAATTGGCTTTTCAAACTGTTCCCATTTTATTACGCCAATAAATTTTATATAAATACACTTGTTACTTGAGTTATTTGCATCGTAAATTACTTTACTGAAACAGAATTTGTGTCCATTCCCTGTCCTGTGACTTCAGTTCTGCAGGACACTTTAACCAATTCCTGTCAAGCCAATACGGGTCTATAATTCCTCTCATTCCTGCAGGATGCTTAAATCTGCTCATCTTAAACCTACAGGAGGCTGTAAATTCTTTTTTTCAGTCCTTTCATTCCTTGTC
Organism: Macrobrachium nipponense; assembly: GCF_015104395.2. Taxonomy (NCBI): domain Eukaryota; kingdom Metazoa; phylum Arthropoda; class Malacostraca; order Decapoda; family Palaemonidae; genus Macrobrachium; species Macrobrachium nipponense. Next base: position 47,994,960 of record NC_087219.1, on the reverse strand, counting down.
TCATTCACGTAGAATGTTTTCACCTAAACATATTTAAGGTTCTTTGCAGCGTGCCTTCATCCCCTAGCTGCTACCTCTTTAGTTCCTTTTACTGTACCTCCTTTCACATTCTCTTTCCTTTATCTTACTTTCCACCCTCTCCTAACAACTGATTCATACTGCAACTGCGAGGTTTCCGTTTGAGCCCTGAATGACCTCATAGGTCCCGGTGATTGGCCTTCGGCCTAAACCCTATATTCAGTTCAATCCAATCCTAATTGCATTCCTGTAGAATGTCTCTACTGGTTTGTGTAAATTGCCGTCGTAGTATACTCATTTCAATCCTGTAGGATCATCTTATTTTTGCAGACTTGTAACTCTTCTCATTCCTGTAGGATCCCTAATCTCCTTGCTTCAGTCCTGTAGAATGCTGCAGTAGTTCTTATCCCTGTAGGATACCATAATCTCGGATGATCGCCGTAGGATGCCTTAGTCTCCTCGCTTCAATCCCATAGGATGCATTAATCTTCATATCTCATACCTGCAAAATGCTATAATTCCCTTATCGCATTTCTGCAAGACATTTCAATCTTCTCGTTTTCATTCCTTAGTGTGCATTAATATCCTCTTTTTAATCCAGTAGCGTGCATTAATCTCCACTTTTAATCCCGTAGTGTGCATTAATCTATTTTTAATCCTGTAGTGTGTGTTAATCTCTTTTTAATCCCATCGTGTGCATTAATATCCTCTTTGTAATCCCGTCGTGTCCATTAATCTCCTCTTTGTAATCCCGTCGTGTGCATTAATCTCCCCTTTGTAATCCCGTCGTGTGCATTAATCTCCCCTTTGAAATCCCGTCGTGTGCATTAATATCCTCTTTGTAATCCCGTCGTGCGCATTAATCTCCTCTATGTAATCCCGTCGTGTGAATTAATCTCCTCTGTGTAATCCCGTCGTGTGCATTAATCTCCTCGTCGGAATCCCACGGGGTACTTTAATTTCCTCGCGTTAATCCATAGGATGTTTTTATCTCGTTTTCATCCCCTGAGGTACTTCATTTCCTCGTATTAATCCCATAGGGTACTTTAATCTCCTCTTGTTGATCCCATACGGTGCCTTAATCTTCTCGTTTTAATCTTCCCGTTCGGTTTAATCCCATAAGGAGCCGTAATCTTCCTGTTTCATTCCCATAAGATGCTTTCATCGCCTCGTCTCACATTAGCAGCAAACTTAATCTTTCCCTTCCAGCCATTATAGGAATGCTTAGGTCTTTATTTTATCTCCCTCAAGACTTTAATCACTTCCATATAAGTTCGTAGGATATGCGGTAAGATATCTCACCTCCTCATTCCGTTACACGCAGGATGGCTGGAACCCCTGCTGTCGCGCATCGCGGGCGACAGGACTCGCGTCGTGTGCCCCATAATCGACATCATCCACGACGACACCTTCCAGTACGTGAGGTCCTTCGAGCTGCACTGGGGCGCGTTCAATTGGAACCTCCACTTCCGATGGTACACGCTCGGCCAGAGAGAGCTCGACGAACGGAGGAAAGATGTCACTGAGGCTTACAGGTAAACTTCTTCTTTCCCATAGTTATCCCTAGACTAAGGGGTCGGTTGCAGAGGCGCCTTTCCTTACAGCATCAGGCATGGTTTATTATTTGGCAAAGGGACTTTTACGACCACGTGCCCTTGCTGTCATCAACCACAGTTATTGGCGGTGGGCCTCGCCTTTGATTAAAAAGTCCACATGCAAGGCAGCAGTTTCCACCGTTATTGGCGGTGGGCCTAGTCTTTTACTAAAAAGTCCACCTGCAAGGCAGCAGTTTTCACAGCTATTGGCAGTGGGTCTAGCCTTTTACTAAAAAGTAAGACTGCAAGGCAGCAGTTTCCACAGTTATTGGCGGTGGGCCTAGTCTTTTACTTAAGCACAGGTGTGAGTGCATATCATATTATGATAGGATTTGCATACAGGTAAAAGTATAGCCTGTGTTTGAAAGAATACAGTTTATATTTTACAGTGAACAGTAGTGGATACTGGAGATGTGAGTCACCAGTATTGCAACGGTGGTTCTGGTCAGTACTTGGAAGGGTGACCACAGAACTAAAAGGCTTTGAGCAAGGGTCGGGTTAACGTCCTCATCCCAAGAAGACTTGTTGAAAATACAATGGATGTACGTTCTGGCACCACAACCTCAAAGACTGAGATCGTAGGGTGAACTTATATATGTATATATATATATATATATATATATATATATATATATATATATATATATATATATATATATATATATATATATATACAGAGAGAGAGAGAGAGAGAGAGAGATTTTTTTTTACATGTACCATGATATTTTTTTTATATTCACAGATAATAAGCCCCAATATTGTTTAATATCCAGTCCACTACGCCTCGAAATATCTTCCATCCAAGGGAAATTATAACTGATAAGTGCTTCGTCACCGGTGGGATTTGAACTTTTGCCTGGTATAGTTCATCTTTTTTCTTCTTTTTTTTTAACCAGGCAGACACCTTTGATCATTGAGCGATCAATGGTCAAAGGTCACTCACTGTACGTCGTTGTTTGCCAAACCAGGCGATAGTTCGAACCCAGTGGTGGCGAAGCACTTATCAATGAATGTCCCTTGGGAGTAAGTTACTCTGCGGTATAGCAAATTGGATTGTAAAATGATATCTGTGGGTCAGTGATTGTGTGTGTGTGTGTGTGTGTGTGTAGGACGGCGAGGGGACCTCGTCGTGGTTATGGCATCGCGATTTCGTTTCCCGCTGCCGGACATCATGATTTCTTCAAATTTCTTTTGAAGTTGGAGCTCAAGGCTTTGTAGTGACAAGCGTATCCAAAACAAAACAAAAAAATCAAAGAATTTGAGAAGTTAAGAGGGCATTGTGGCCAGTTTCTATATATATATATATATATATATATATATATATATATATATATATATATAGATGTGTGTGTGTGTGTGTATATATATATATGTGTGTGTGAGGTTCTGCAATATTGTTAATCAGACGTTATAATGCTCTAAAGTTTAAGCGTTACATATCTAGAATCTTCACGTGAATTTCCTGCGCTATGCTCTTTAATATTTCGAGTCTTGAGGCGGATTTTCATCCCAACAGGACCGGAAATGAAATTCATTTAAAAAGTGGAAATACCCAAAAGGTCAAAGAAACATGCATCTAGCATTTAAAAGCAATGGCATTTTACCGATAGGCATTACACTCGCATCTCTCTCTCTCTCTCTCTCTCTCTCTCTCTCTCTCTCTCTCTCTCTCTCTCTCTCTCTCTCTCTCACACACACACACAAATGTATCGTGTTGAAGATCATGTTGGTAAACTCGAATGTAATATTAAGAATATGTGGTCCAGGAATGGGAAAGAATGGGTATGAATAAGTCTGTATTGGGTAGTTCCGAGTTCGATTCCCCGCTCTGCCAAGAAGGAATCAGAGGAAATTGTTTCTGGTGATTAGAAATTCATTTCTCGATATAATGTGGTTCGGATCATACAATAAGCTGTAGGTCCCGTTGCTAGGTAACCAATCGGTTCTTAGCCACGTAAAAATATCTAATCCTTCGGGCCAGCCCTAGGAGAGCTGTTCATCAGCTCAGTGGTCTGGTTAAACTAACATATAACTTAATAAGTCGGTGTCTGGCGAGGTTTGAAAAATATGAAAGGTAAGGTAGTTGAACTAGATGATTTAGAATTAGGGGAAAGTAACAGAGAGAGAAGAACAGCATATTTTGATTTAAACTAGAGTTCCTTGATTAAACGGAATTGGCTTCTTGTGGAAATGTGTTTCGAAAGATCTACTATATTGCAAAAAATAGGACGCAGTTCCAAGTAGGAATATCAGTTAAGTCTGCTTAGGAAAAGGTCATGGTAGGTAAAGAGATTGTTACATGATAAGCTAGTACATATTAGGTGGAAGAGCAAGGGTTTTAATGTAATGATTAGGGCAAATGTTTAAATGGCGAAAGTGTAGCCGGATATGAAAAGTGGATTATATAAGAAAAGCAGTAACATAGTGCAATGCAGTGCTTGAAAATGGGCCAGAATAGTGTATGTAAGTCTAGGATTGCGTCATACAGCCAACAAAGTTTTTTGTGGGTACGGCGGGGCAAATGGTGAATAAAAACAGCTAGTGCTGGGATAAAGAAATAGAGGGGTTTAAAGGAGGAAAATTTTTATTTTTTGAAACGTGTAGTTGCATGGCAGAAGAGAATATTATATGCGGGTATACACGAAGAAGGATAGGCTAGTCAAAAAGAAAATGAGAGACAAAAACAATTCGGGTAATAATAAGAATAAAAGGGAGAATTGGAGCAAGGATGTCACGAGTTGTTCAGCGATAAAGTAAATGAAGAAGAAAGGTTAATGAAGACATTTCCTCAGAATATAAACTGCTATAGTTAGACATGCAGTCTGAAGTCGGTGCAAGCCTTGGTCAATGGAGTAAGTATTTACAAGCAGAACATAGAAAAGAGGCAGAGATGAATGATACCAGAGTGGAAGGGGATAGTGCATGGTTGAAAACGGTGGTGGAAGTGACTGATGAGGATGATGTTATTAAATTGCGGTGTAGTAAGGTTGTGGAAGTGTGGCTGAGTGCCTGTTCATGGCGTGAAAGGTCTGCCGGGATGAGTGCAAAGGTCCAAAGGAATATGTAAGAAGCGTAAATATTCCTTTGCATTTTTCGCAAAGGGGATAAAAGAGACTGTGAGAATTTTTGGGCATCATTTTACTAAGTATGCCGAGGAAGAGGTATGGTAAGATTTAATTTGAGAAAGTTAGACATGATCGAAGGGTTAATATGGAAAAACTATGTAGGTTTTTACAGGAGGAAGGGGTGTGGATTACGTATCAGTTTTGGAACAGTCAATTGAAAAGGTTTTCTTCAATTTCAACAACAATGACTAAAGTCGTTTTTTTACATTGCTAATAAATTTCAACATGTGCCCCTTTGTTGCCCGGAGTACGTCGAAGCGAAATTCCGTTGCTAGGGCTGCTGTTACCCTTGCTTTTAAGGTCTCATCATTAGGTACTGGTGTACTGTACACTTTATCGTTGATGTAATCCCATAAGAAAAAATCAAGAGGGGTAATGTCTGGTGAACGTTGTGGATGCATCACTTACACTGGGTCTACCGCTTCTCTTACGGTTTTCAACACTTCCAGTCTCTGTGAACTTTTTATAGCTGTCTTTAATGCTTTTAATATCTGGTGGATCTCGTTAATATTCATTTCTGAACTTGCGTTGAACTGCAACAGGTGATTTTCTTTCGTGGTACCATAACACACACTGGGCAATGACACCATTTCTGCTATTCTTGACTCAGCTGGCGGATAGTGATCACAGTGGCATCTGTAGGCAAACAAAAGAAACTTTAGTAATTGCTCATCAGAATGTGAAAGTTGTATAGTCATATCCACAATAATTTTAAAGCTATTAATTTTATTAATCAGGGAATGACTTTATGGACACCCTTTATATATATATATAGATATTATATTATATATATATATATACTATAGATATATGATAGAGTATAGAGAGAGAGAAGAGAGAGAGGAGAGATAGAGAGAGAGAGAGAGAGACTAGGAGGGAGAGAAGAAGAGGAGGAGAAAACCAAAATAGTGCAATACACACGTTGGAGGTCCAATAGGTCTAGTGCAGTGGGTCTCAGCTGGGGATGGAGAACATAGGCCTAGAAACCTTATCCCAGACTACCGAATAGATAAAAAATGTAACACCTAGGTTTAGAAGCCTCCCCCCCTTCAAAAGGCAATGTTCGTGTATGTGTAGAAAATATACGTTACCAAGATTTAAAAGGTGATAAACAGCTTGTTAATATATTTTATGTGTTTTCAGAACCCCTGCCATGGCTGGTGGACTCTTCAGTATCGACAAGGATTATTTTTACCAGCTGGGATCCTACGACAAGAACATGGATGTCTGGGGAGGGGAGAACTTGGAAATGTCTTTTCGGGTAACTGCCATTTTTTATGTCTTGTGGCACTATAGACTTCATATTATTATTATTATTATTATATTATTATTATTATTATTATTATTATTATTATTATTATTATTATTATTATTATTATTATTATTATTATTATTATTATTACTTTATTTGAGCTGTTCAATTAGTCTTGTTGGATAAACAGGAGAGGCCATTAATGGAAATACCTTATTTTACTATGCCTGTGTAAACCAGAATTCTGGGTGAGTTAATATTTATATAACAATTAAAAAGCAGCATTGGTATTCATACATGTTTTGAATTTCAAATTGTTTTTATTATGTATGAGGCATATTTTAATAGGCTCGTCACTTTTATGAAAATGTAAATTCAAACCTGTATGGAAATGTATTTGAGGAAAGGGAACTCGGTTAAAAAACGTGAATTTGAAACATTCTCCCAACGTTGAAATTTATTAGCATTGCAAAAGATGGTGCTATCTGTAAGTGTGAGGTCAGGTCATTAATAAGAAAAAATAAACGAAGCAGATAGTGTGGCTTGCTACCGACAAAACACGAGTGTATCTGTTAATGTATCAGAAACCGAGTCAAAATAAATGATTCATATGGACAGGTAGATATTTCTGAACCTGTATAAGTAGTAGGTTAAGTTTTCCTTAATATTTTTTTTTATTTTTTCATCTTTATTTTTTTTAAATGGTCACCGCCAAGAAACGCACTAGTTAGTGTACCTCACAGACAAAATGTACCAAAAGAAAAATTTTTTCTAAGTACTATCAGACATACCCAGTGAACAACATTTACCCAGTGAACCAATTATACAGTGTAAAATTTACCCACTGGACAAAGCATAGTGTCCGTAATGTACAATAAGTCCACTTTACAGATTTGGTAAATTTATGTTCATTTTGTCTTTTGGTAAATGTCGGCTGGGTACATTTTTTCCTCAAGGTTTTTTTTTTTTAACCATTGGGTACATTTCATACAGTTTGGAATAGTGAGTATATTTTGTCTGTTACTCTTCTGTTGCCTGTCCCACTCTTCAGGACCATTATCTTGAAAAAAAAAAAAACGGAGACTTGGAACTTTACATAGTACCCGTACAGGGTTTGGAAATAGTGTATCTATTAATTCATAAAAATCAGTTGATTTTCACTCGTTTTCTTATTTACCAGTAGGTATACTCAAGCTTCTTTGCAGTAAGCCATGTTACTTGTCTTTTGTATATGACACAGTTGCGGACAGTGATAGTTAGCTTTTTATTATGACACAGTAGTGTGGAAAATCACACGTAGGATAGAAACTCTTATTGCTATGTACGAGTATTTAAACAATGAATACTTATAGTACATTGTGTTTGGCATTTAGTTTGATTTCGATTCAAACAAGATTTATCAGTTAAATTTTTTTGATCACCTTTACTTCAAATATTGTTTTCAGTATAGTACCTACTGAGAGTGTGTTTATAATTGACATCTATCTGTATTGATCTCTAACGTCTGCGCTGTGTTGTGATAAAGTTATTGTAAATGTTCACCCAGTGCCATTTTGTTGCTTCAATCTGTAAGGTGTGGATGTGTGGTGGATCCGTCGAGATAGCACCCTGTAGCCACGTCGGCCACGTCTTCCGAAAGAGCTCTCCGTACACGTTCCCTGGGGAAGGTGGCGTCGGAGGTGTCCTCTATCGTAACCTGGCGCGCGTCGCCCTCGTTTGGCTAGACGAATGGGCCGAGTTCTACTTCAAAATAAACAAGGGTATGCATGATCACTATTTTTTATTTTTTTCAAAAATAAGATATTTTCATAGTCTTTTTCACAGGGATATGTCAGAGATAGAGATGTTTTTCATTAATTTTTTTTGGTGAAAAGCTGGAGAGTTTAAAATGTTTATGCGCAGTGAAGTAGTTGATTTGATTAGAGAAAAGTGGACGCGTTGCCACTTTGTTTGACTGACGTGAAAGGACCTTATTTCCTGGAAAGGGGAAGAACGAAGATTGATTGTTTCTAGGATATAGGCTGAAGGTGTAGAGCTGGGAAAGGTAGTTTTTTGCAGTGTCTGGGAGACTAAGAGTGGATGAAAAGGGAGACTAAGAGTGGATGAAAGAGTGCAAAAATATGTTAGTGCGAAGATGAGACTGAGAGTGGTGGCCGAAGTAGTCGTAATACGGACTGAATATGAGCCAGAAATGGAAAAGATGTGTGACGAGGAATATTTTTTACTTTATACTTGGTAGGGATTATAGAATATGAAAGAGTGGTTGAGATGGGAGATTTGAATGCAGAGATAGGTATCAGAGGAAGGGATTACATTGTTGACAGTTACAGAGATCCTGTGGAATGGACAAGAATGGCGGGAGCCTTGTGAAAATGTTTGCTAAGGAGCCTCATTGTTGAACCAATTCTTGTTTATGGAAATGAAATGGAAATTAAATGTGGATGACGAATGTAAATGTAAGAAATAAATCTGTTAAAATGAATTCTTTATGTAATTCAAACGGTTTTAAAAACTTGAACACTTAAAAAAACATGGAGGCATAGAAGCGGTAAAAAAATAACCTCAGCTCAAGTGATAGGTTGGATGAGAATGTTTTGAGATGATTTGGTCGTTGGAGAGGATGGAGAACGATAGATTGGGGAAACGAAAGTATAATTTAAGGATGAGGAGAGGTGGACCTAGATAGTGTTAGGTGGAGGTTCTTGTGTAGGGTGTCATGATGTTCGGTGCCCTGCTGGTGAACATTCTGTGAAGGCATATGTAGAATAGATTAGCATTATGGAAGTATTCTTTGCAGGAGGTTCACCCACAATTTAGGCACCTAAAGTATGATTGTGGCGATGCCGGTAGTATATTTTCTATTTCTTCATCCATCCAATGGTAGGAGATCATTTATAATGCTTAGCAAAATAATGATAATAGATTTTTATGAATAAGAAATACCGAAATGAATACTTATAAAATAGTTGAAGACTTTTTTATTATTGTTTTGCCATACTGTAAAATTATGCGTGGGTATGTGAACATTTATTCACAATTCTTAATGTAAGTTCCCCTTTCATCTTATTGTTACAGTCCCCAAAAAATCTGGAAAAGTCTTGTGAAGGTTTGCATTAGAGGTCAGCTATGTAAGCTTTTCTTATAAGAATAACAGAAGATATAGAAAGTTTCAGTAACACTCTTATTAAGTTCAATAATTAACCGATTGATATCTAGGTATGCTGGATATTATAGTATCTTCAGGGAAGCAGCTATTAAAAGTATATTTCGGAGTCACGACGTTCATTAGGGTCAGTCTTTGCTAAAGCTAAAAACAGAGTTCCCTTACGATGTTCATATCCTACAACCGCCGCAGGAGGTAAGAACTTTAGTGCACCTCATGCGCGGTGCACTGTGGGCATTACCTAACGTTCTTTGCAGCGCCCCTTTGGCCCCTAGCTGCAACCCATTTCGCTCCTTTTACTGTACCTCCTTTCCTATTCTTTCTTCCATCTTACTTTCTACCCTCTTCTAACCATTATTTCGTGATGCGACTGCGAGGTTTTCCTCCTGTTTCAGCTCTGTACCTTGTTCTCACAATTTTCATTTCACCTCTGAATGACTTCATAGGTCCCAGCGCTTAGCCTTGTGCCTAAATTGCATATCCTGTTCTATTCTATATTCTACAACAGAGGCTGCTCGTGTCAGAGATGACGTCACCGTCAAGGACAGACTGCTGTTGAGGAAACGACTTCAGTGTCATGGCTTCCAGTGGTACCTGGACAACATCTGGCCCGAAAACTTCTTCCCCAGTAAATCAAGGTTCTTTGGAAAGGTAGGAAGTCCATTAGACCTTTGTCGTATTCAGACATTGTTAGGATTGCATGGTAAATTTCAGGTGCATCACTTCTTAGAAGACACTGTTTTAAAGTTCCATTGGAACTTTGCTTCACCTGGAAATGTTTTAGAGTTTTTCGATGAAAACTAACACTTCCATTTAGTGGCTGGTGAAGCATAATGTAAGGTCTGTGATGTAGAAGTGATAGCAGCAAACCTTATGACCTCTGGAATGAATTTAATTTTTGTAGTTGAGAATGACGAAAGATAAAGGTATTTTACTCGGAAACGTTCTACTACGGATTGTAAATATTGAATGACGAGAGGAAATCAAACTAAAACTACCAGTATTCTGTTGTCATTCATAAATAGATACGAAAATATGTCATGTTGTTGTGTACTTGGGTAATCTAAGTTTTCCAAGCATTAACAGTATATTCCTTTTTTTATTTATTCAAAACATTAAAACAAGTATGTCATAATTAGCTTTAATCCGTGTTAACCGACCCAGTTACGCCTAATTAAGGAGTTTAAAGAAGAAAAGTCCACGATGCAAGCCTAACCTCCAACTCACCAGCCCACCACCAAGTTCAAAGGGAACATCTCGCATTCTGTACAGCTCTCAGAATGTACAACGAGTCCTTTTACAGTTATCGTGAAGTGTCTTTTTTTTTTTTTTTTTTTTTTTTTTTACGTTACTTTAGTTTGTTTTTCCATGTTCAATTTTTTTGAAGTAGTCCATTTGTGTATATTTTCACCTCCCCCTTAGAGGGGCTAAAGCACATCTTTGATTAGTCCTTCCTCTTCTTGCTCCTTGGTTTCTATTGTTGTTCACGGCTCTTTTCCACTCATTTTGAATCCTGACTTGGTTTATACGGATTAAGTTTTGCCTTTGCTTAGCCATTTTTAACATTTTCTTGTCTCTAGTATTCAGTTAATGTCGTTTTAAGGTTAGTAATTGGCACGTTTATTTATGGTACTGAACTGTAGGTTGGATTTTCAGTGAAAAGTTGTTTTGCTTAGTCCCAGTTACTTTTTTTACGCTTTTACAGACGACCATCGGGTTTTGAATTTTGTTTTGTCTACGGTAACCGTTATCTGTTGCTGTCTTGGCATTCATATCTGTTTTAAAGTGATTTCTTAGGCCGTGTGATTTTTTTTTTTTTTCATGGTTGATCTTCCCCTGATTCTGCTGATCTTTTGGAAAGAATGTTATCATTATTTATGCATACTGTTCTATAAAGCTTAGCTTTTAAGCGAATATTCGTTTTACATGTTCACAGTGAAATATTCTTTTTGTGTATCGATTTTTGTTTTTGTTCTGATAATGGTTATCTTGCGCCCTTTTCTGTCTTTGTATTAATTTATTTCTGTCTTAATCGTGCCTCTACGTCTTCTTTAACAAGATTAACAAGATAGATTAGTTAAGGGTTTTGCAGTTCGCCTTCTGTAGGGTCTTTGTGTGAGGATTTACCTTCCCCCTCAGGTTTAGGTAACGTGTGTGTTGCTTCTGGCCTTTTCCTCTTCAGTGGCACAATATCCTCTTCTGAGTCTCGATTCTTATCCAAGGAAGAGTTTGCATCCTGGTGCCGTCTCCCCTTTCTATGAAAATTGTTTCTGCCTGAGGCCTCCTTCCTTTCTGGTCCCGAGTTCACTCAGAGGCCTCCCTCTCCCTATGAGCTTCTGTCACCATTGGCAACGAGGTTCAGTATCCTCATCTGCTGTTCCCTGTGCGGGGCCTTCTCCCTTTTCCTGATTGGACTAGTTTTCGATCCCTGAATCAGACTGCGTAATAGCAGCAGTAAGAATAACTTTTGCTTGTCGACGGGGAGTTTTCCTCCCAGATGGTGTCGGAGAGAGTCCGCGGGAACTTTCTTTAGACTTGCTCTCTCTCCTTCTCCACGGGGTCTTCCTTTGGCTACCTCCGCTCCCCTCGTCCATTGATCAATCACTGGTCTGTTGCGTTAGACTAACGCTTCGCTCTGAAATGAAATTTTGTTCTGAAGGAGTATGGCGGTCAGGTCAAGTCTCTTTTTGTTGTTAGTTTGCCTTTTGTAGTAGTTAAGCCTTGGAATCTTGAGCCCTTTCCTCCCTCTTGGCTGGGTCTGGTTCTCTATACTGGCTCGTTTTTCTGCATGCTGGTGGTTATGATGATGTTGGGATGAGTGCCCCGCTAGGTCCAGTTCATCCTGCTCCACTCTGCAGTTATCGTATTAGGGCCTTAGGGAAACAAAAGGTTTTGATAAATCTATGGTGGATGTTTGCCATGTTTCAATAACCCCCCCCCCCCCCCCCCCCCCCCCCACTTTGTGTTATTGAGAGGCGACCCTGCTTCCAACTTTCCCTGCCTCTCCTTGGGTGCCTCAGTCTCATCAGCCTTTTCTACTTCTGCCGCCTGTGTGGTTCACCCATTTGCGTCAGTAGGCTCGATCTTTTTCGTCAATTGGAGGTCCTTGGAGGGAGATGTTCCCAGAAGTTAATCTTGCTGCTGTCCTCCGTGCGACCTCTCCGCTACTAAATAGTTGGGATCAGTGTTTGGAGGATTTACGAAGTCTGGGTTGAAACAGATGACGGATGTCGGGGCAGATATTAAGTTGCCGTCTGGGCAAGCACAGTGAAACCTACCTTCTTACAACTCTTAAGTTAATTTGGCTGGGTCCTTTTCCCAGGAGTAAAGCTCATGTGGACGAATGAGTTTATAATTTTTTTTTATTTGAAGGGAAATTAAATGTAAGGTGTACCTGCCCCTATCACAATGAATTGCATATTAAGTATTGGAAGGGAATTAGTCATTCAAGAATGTGCTGTTATAAATACTTAAAGTAATGACATATAAACTTTTATGTGCCGCGTATATTGATAATATGGGTCTTACCCATTTCATTAAATAGAAATAAACTCTTTCCATAGAAAATTAATGCTTATAGGCAGCTGCTAACAATAGGATTTCCTTCTTTTCAACAGATCCGTAATACGTACCAAGGACGTTGTCTACAGAAGCCTGTAGGAGTTGGAGGAGCTAGTCAGCCCACAGGAACGACGGTCTTGAGAGATTGTGTCATAGAAACTTACCTTCCTCAAACTTTTGTCTTCAGTAAAAAAGGTAAGCATATTCTTTTTTCTTCTTTTTCGCAAGGTAGAAATGGTTGTAATTCTATGGCCTTATTTCACTTAAGCTTAAAGAAAAAGGAAATAAAAATACGTGGTTTTGCCCCCAGAAGCTGTAGTTGATTTTATTTTGGAAACCAGAAATATTATTTTACTCTAGGGAGTGGGCAAGAACCAGTTTTTTTCACTGTGAACTGGACTCCTTGAAGTACTCATGTGATGATTTTAACATAATTTTGAGTATGTTGTTATAAATTTTCATAGCCAATATATTAAATCTCACTGTACTAATTGCTATTCACTGGAAATGGTCTCGTTTGAAAGATGAATTGTAAATCTCATTCTTTTGAGAGTTTGAAACCCCCTTTTCAGCTAATTCTGTCTTGCGTTTTGAACATTTTGCTTTATTTCATCCGATCTCTGACCCACAGAAATAGAAGTTACTAAGATATTGTTTTTATTAGGAAAGTGAACAATATCTTAGTCAATTTGAAGTGTTTAAACTGTAATCTTATTCCTTTGATTGTCCATTTCATTCGTTTAATAAGTAGCGATCATTATCATGCACTTTAGTTGAGTAATTACTGGTCATAAGACATGTTGGTCTGAGTGCTCCACAGAGAATGCTGGCTTCCAGGGAGATAGTCCGATCTTTCTTGTAAGGCTACGGAATTATTTTTTTTAATTTTAGAATGCCGGTTTTCTCATTCTTTTTTTATTCCATTCACCTCAGAACTCGGTTTTCCTCGTTTTTCTAAAGATAAGTCTTGTGATCTGACTCTGCTTGGGAAAGTAAATTTGTGAGACCAAGTGAAGATCCCATGGAATGAGCTTTTTCACTTATCCAAGCTAAATTTCAGGCAAGCTCATTTTAAGATTCAGTTCATTCCCCGGCCCCTGTTTCTAATTCGTGTCCATCTCAGATTTTTTAAAGACAATGAAATCAATCCATCAAGTTTTTTCAGTAATCCACTCTTTCAATTTTATGGATTTAAACATTTTTCCAAGAGTAAAATTACAAATTGCCGATTCCTTACAAAAAATTGTATTATGTGGGAAAGAACTTGAAAGCGATTTGCACTTAGGGCTTAGAAACAGAAAAGTTTCATCGTGTGCTCTATTTTTAGACGTGAAATCATGTTGAAGCCGTACTTAAATGTTTCTCCCATGAAAATGGAAACCTGTCCTACGTAGAATAACTTTTTACATCCAGCAAATTTAATAGCAGTAGGTCCAAGAAGAGAAATACTCCAATCTATCATTAATTTCTGTATAAAAGTCATCCATGAATCAGTATCGCTAAACCGCGCATTTTAACTTAAATTTTTAAATGGTGTGCATTTTTTTATTCGTGATATTCATTTTCTAATAATGGTTTGGCAAATCACGCAAAGTGGAACAGCTTTGATTAAAAAAATTTTTATTACCGCTGACTTTTCTTTATGCTTCCTTTGACTCGAAGTTATTAGATTTTATCACGATGTTCGTGATTAGTTTGTGTCATTTCATATTATTTTATTGGAAGTGTATGATGTAAAACTTTATTAATTCTGTTTTAATTTATTATAACCCTTAGGAAGAATGGAGCATGTATTGACATTTTTCTCATCATTTTTATAAATTTATTCTATAATACTTTGTACGTAATGCAATATAGTCGATGTTTTGCCTCACCATTTTTTAATTGTTGGTTGGGAATTTTCCAACGTTTTATGCAGTCAGCTTTTAATTGATATGCAGTATTTTGCTATACAAATAATATTTTTGATATAATGAGAGAACAGTTCTCTCTACTTCTCCAACCACTCCAACCAATCTGGTGTAAAGTTACTCTTACTGTGAGGGCTTTGGTATTGCTTCTCCTTTATTATGAAATGCAACTTTTTGTAGGTTACATCATGACGGACGAAAGCGTGTGTCTTGATGCCCCAGATGCAGACGCTTCGAAGGAACCCCAGGTGCGCATTATGGCCTGCAACGAGTTCGAGCGTCAGCGGTGGACCTACGAAGAGGATACGCAGCACCTACGGCACATCATGTCTGGACTTTGCCTCGATCTGCCATCGAGAGCTAACCCGGAGACGTTATCTCTCCAAAAGTGTGACACTTACACGAAAAGCCAGAAGTGGGTCTTTGAACACGAAGACTGGACCGAGAAGAGATGAATTTAATCAATAGTAGTTACAAATTGAACAGAATTAACCTCATACGTATGGCAAGTATGGCAAAGAGGGAAGGACAGTATGTCCATTGTGATGAAATCAAAGTTTAGTCCTCCATAATGCCAAATCTCGCTTATGTGATATTAGTTTGTATGTAGTAGGACCTCCGTTTTTTTTTGAGTTCTCAAGTCAAATAGTAACCTACATGTATTACTGAGAGAAATACGTACACCAAAGTAGGTATGATATTGCTTTGCGGCTTATGAGGAACTCTGCCAAACCTTTTGGAGATATACACCAAAGTCTTCAAAAGTGATATGGAAAAACAATTTTTATAATGCAGCATCGAATGCTGATTTTAAAATGATAAAGGATTCAGGATAATTGTAAGTTTATGTCATGTCCATCAGTAGTATATGTGTAACTGCATAACCGCTGACAAAATGTGATTTAGGGGATGTGTGCAGTATGATTTAGTTTATTATTTTCATAAATGACTCTTTGACTATATAGCTGTTAGTAGCTTGTAGGATTTGGTGTTTGATGGTTGTAAACCAAGCTTTCCTTTTTATATGTAATAAACTCCTTCCAAAAATTTTAGTGGTTTGATGGGACTTATGAAAAAGAATTGGTCTGTTTTTATATATAAAAAGCTCCTCTTTTTATATATAAAATCCTTCCTAAAATTTTAGTGGTGTAGTGAGACTTATGAAAAGAATTGTGCTGTGTTCAATACTTCAAATATGTAAATGTTGTTTATAGTATTGGAAATTATTATACATTTTGAAACATTCACCTTCAAATGTGTATGAAATTAATTTACCATGTCAGTGAGAACAATCAAATTATCTATTTTGTCTTTGTAATTAGATCATGCTTTTTTGCGTATGTTGTGTTCATACCTGTATCGTGGTTGTGCCTTTGCTGTTTCTTTTCATTTCATGTCTGAAACATTCCTGAAAACTTATTTTTTAATTCTGATTTATTTTAACACTTTTGTAATCATGATTATCACTCTGGTCATGTTTTGCATACGTTTTGTAGCTGTGCGTCAATTTAGAGACATAATGAGAAGGACTTTGTACATAAAATGTGCATAATTTGCTTTGTGGTTTTTAACCTTTTCCTGTATGGATATGAGATCGAAGAAGTATGAATGAAGTCGACCACAGCTATCCCCTTGGTCTTGAAAGCTCGCTTTTTATAATAACTCAAGTACAGAGGATACAGCGAGAAGGAATATTTTTTTTCAGAAATTATCAAAAGACTGCAAGAGAGGGACTTCAGTAATATACGATGTGTAAAGTGGACAATTTATGTCACATATAAACTAAAAAGGGAAAATTTGATCTGGCGACGTTTAATGATATCAGTTTTAGGTGTCAGAGTTAGCTCGACGCACGTTTATCAAAGACTAAATTTACTGTCGTATTTTTCTTTCCATTCCCTTGGAGTTAATAGTACATTCTACCAAAAATATTAACCTAGAAATGAACTGTTAACTATTATTTAACATGATTATAGACAGGCATTTAGAAAAATACGATGTTTGCAGAATTCTTAACTACCTTCAAAATTTAGTGCCAACGCCATTGTTCTACGGCTTACCACGACTTTTTATTTAAGTGCAACTGAAGTACTCATAATCTGGTAGAAATGCTGTATGCAACACTCCGTTTATTTCAAATTTCGTCTGCCTGTGAGAATAATAGGCATAGTTCTTAAGACCTTACGAAATACTACAATTGGGACGTGAGGAACAGTTTCTGTATTATTGTTATGGAGGAATCAAGGTACTACCACCGATAAGCGCATCAGTGGCGTGGTTGGTATGGTGTTGGCGTCCCACCTCGGTGGTCGCGGGTTCGATTCTCGGCCATTCCATTGAGGAGTGAGAGATGTGTATTTCTGGTGATATAAGTTCACTCTCGATGTGGTTCGGAAGTCACGTATAGCCGTTGGTCCTGTTGCTGAATAACCACTGGTTCCATGCAACGTAAAAACGCCATACAAACAAACAAAACTACCACCCAGATAACAGAAGAGAGGTCCTTAACTACCGAGTATACTGCAAAATTCTTTTCACCACCTAGTATATTGCCGTCTGGTACTAATCTTGCTCGTGAAACAGTGACAATAATGTCCATTTTAAGATTGACTAAATAATAGTTAGGAAAAGTTGCCCTCGACTAAACATATCATTTGAGTGATTTTATTTATTATTTATTAATTTTTACAAAAGTCATTGACATCACTTTTTAATATTTATATTGCAACTGTTTACGGAGTTCATGTGCCCCAAAGGCAATTCAGAATTTTGTGAAGATCATAAATTTGCCATGAAATTCACGTTTTACTGTCCAAATGCCTGATTACTGAAAGCGGCATGTTTGGTAAAATGTTTGCCCTTAAGGAATTAAGATTACACCAAAGAATTTGACCTTATTTTTTATCAACAGCATATTTAGCTGACTTTAGAAGCGCAAACTATTACTACCAAACTTTACATGTTCCAAAATTGCACATTGTTATTTTTGGATGGAGCCAAAAGACTGACTACGTATATACATTAGAGGCTCCCAGTTCACCCTGGGTGAAATACCGACTAGTCACTTAAGCTAAGCTATCCGTGCTCCTAAACATCTTACATGCGCCTCAGTTACGTGATCGGTATGGTCTTGGACTGCCACTTCGGTGGCCGCGAGTTCGATTCTCGGGCATTCCACTGAGGGGTAAGGGATGTGTATTTCTGGTGAAAGAAGTTCACTCTCGACGTGGTTCAGAAGTCATATAAAGCCGTTGGTCCCGTTGCTGAATAACCATTGGTTCCATGCAACGTAAAAACACTATACAAACAAACAAACAATAAATAACTTACTAACAAAAATTCTGGCAACTAACCCATTCCAAATAGCACAACAATCTAGAGGTAAAACTACGAATATTTGTTACGGTGGCAACTCAAGACAGCCATGGGCGCATGTGTGGACTTGCGAATCTAGTGTTGTAGTCGGAGAATAAAGGCAAGTACAGTGCTTCCAACAAGGGGTCTAGTATTTGGTAAAGACTGTGGTCCCGTCCGCATATTTCCCAAGTCTGGAAGAGTTTAGGGATGGGGAAAATTAGGACCAATCAAAGCGCGTTGAGCTGACCATGACGTCACAAGCCACGCCTTTAAGCTACACTCGGTCTCATAGCCATTACTGCCAGTCACAATGCCGAAGAAAAACTTTCCCATTTCACAATTTACGGCTTGTATGACCTATGCATTTTAGTCAGAGATATATAAACATAATGCAACACTAATTCAATTAACAATATATTCTTCAAATGAGATACACCCTGAAATATATTAAGCGTTATTGGCTTCTCTCTCTTGGTAATAGTGCTCAGTGCCTCTTAATTCCTGCTCGCAAAGTCGATATTTACTGCATAAATAATATTTTCATTGTGAGTTACTAAATTATATCCTTGAAAATGCGTGTTTAATGCCATATAGAAAGAGTTGCAATAACACATGGCATGAATATAAAATATACAAGATGATAAAATTTATGGTATGGTAAAAATGATGGTATATGACTTGTAATTAGCACTACAGACTACAGACAGGAGGCCAAGAACTTCGCGGCACTTCGACTCCCATCAAGAATATTCGACTTTGAAGGTGACGATTCTAAAAGCATGGAACATGGAACGTTTTTCAGGCGTCACTGCTTGTTGTTTCCGGCTATAAAAAGGTATTATGCACAGAACTAAAATAATAATTGCCTTATGCTTAAAAGAAATGTGGAGGATACAGTTTCGATGACAAATTTATGCACCCCGTAGGGGAGGGGTGGGGGGTGGGGCGGGTGATTAGCGCAGTCAGTACACCTCAGTAGGTGCAATGTAGGTTCTTCCAGCGTCCCTTCGGCGCCTAGCTGCGATTACTTTCATTCATTTTACTGTTACATCTGTTCATATTCTCTTTCTTCCATCTTATTGTCCACCCTGGCTTTAATTAATACATTTTGAGTATTTGCATAAAATTTTCTGTTGAAAGAGTTGGATAAAAAGTGTCATCCATATTTACTTTAGAGCATATCGCAGTTCTAATAAATTTACGCAGCAATTCTGCTAAAAGTATTGCATACTAATGAAATACTCATTTTGATTCTTTGCACACAATGAATGACAAGTACGAAAGGTTTGCTAAGAATAATAAATAAATTAAATAATCGGGGTTTTCTTTTTACAGAATGAATTTTAAGCAAAACTCACGTAAGGGCTTGCTAAAAATATTGAGTACTGAATTATATTATCACTTTTTATTTGTTTGTACACAATGTATGAAAAGTAAAAATCAAAAGCAAAAAATTTTCAATCAAAACTTTTTATATACTTGTACACAATGAATGACGAGGACTAAACAGGTGAGGACATCTGGAAGGTTTTATGAAAACGGAATCCACCTCAAAAAGGCAATTTTTTACTACAGCTTATCAAACAAACCTTGAAAAACAATCGTATTCAGATTAGCTACTGACAGGATGAGTTTGTCACGCAACTACATTTGGTTACAGTAGGCTAACGTACATCGCCAAAACAACAAAACCGTAGGTTCTTTTAGGTTTCCTTAAGGGCACATTAGCTCTTGAAATAATTTAATGAATGAAGCTGATACTGTGTCCCTGAAAATAATAGTGCCCATATCAGTCAGCTTCCTGTTCATGGCCTAGTAATGATCAGTATATTGCTTTGATACAATGCCCAGTAATGTGCATTTCTATGGACATATTAGTGTAAGCCTACTCCCTCTCTGTATCTTCCCCTACAGACAGGTCAGATAACATCATTTTTACCATCTTGTATATTGTTTGATTCATTCCATGAGTTATCGTAACTCTTTATAAATGGCTTTAAACATGAATTTTCATGTATATAATTCAGAAATTCACGATGTGAAAATATTATTTACCAAGAGGGAAAAGCCAATAACGCATAATATATTTCACGGTGTATCTCATTTGAAGAATATATTGTTCTTAAATTAGTGTTGCATTATTTTTAGGTATATCTGACTACAATTTATATGCCATACAAGCCGTAAACTGTGAAATTGAGAAGTAAGTATTTCTTGGGCATCGAGACTAGCGGCAGTAATGGATATGGGACTGAGGAGGGAGCTAAAAGGCGTGGCTTGTGACGTCATGGATCAGCTCCAAGCGCTTTGATTGGTCCTAATTTTCCCCATCCTTAAATTCTTCCAGACTTGGGAAATATGCGTCCCGTCCTAGGTATAGGCATCTTTAGTTCAACCACTGGTCTTAAAGGAATTGTAAGTCTCGTGTAGTTGAAAGATATATCTATTTATAAGCGGTCCCGTAGATGAAGCCTCAGGTGCTGGTGTTAGATATGTATAAATGCTGCCTTCTGCAAGAAAACAAGGTGAAATTGTAGAATTACTAGTGTTTCTGAGGGTCTCTGCCAACATAGAAAATCCTAACCTATCCTAGAGTTCCGGGCCCGGTAGCAAAACGGCGTAGGCTTGCTTATATGTGGCTATTCTACAATAGGTAGCCTAGTATCGGAAACAAAACGGGTTTGGATGGATGGATGGATATGAAATTTAGGGACAAGCCCAAGCACTGGGACCTATAATGGTCATTCAGCTCCGTAATGGAATGAAATAAATAACCTGATAATTAATGAAATGAAATGTAATTGAACGTGATGATACTCTGATGTGAATGAAACTTAAACCTTATTTCATTAAAAAAAAATAAATAAATAAAATAAAAATTATATAATTCTTTTATATTAAAATACATTGAATATTATTAAAATAAGTCAAATTTTATAGTAAATATCAATCTCTTTTAAGAACTTTACAAGATTATTGACATCAACATCATCTCCTAAAATATAAGAAAGTTGTTTCCCTGAAAGACCGAATTTCATGCGGGCAGCACCATACACTGGGCAACAAACCAGAATATGCTCAACTGTCAACAGGCAGTCACAGCGAGCACAGACTGGAGCCTCACTTCCTTCAAGTATAAAGCTGTGTGTCAATCGGGAATGGCCAATACGAAGTCTCGTTAAAACAATCTCGGTCCTCCTGTCTCTATGAAACGAAGACTGCCAAAAATTCAAATTAGGTCTGATTGCTTTCAGCTTCTTGTTTCTGGCAAGGAGGTTTGAGGACCATCGCTCCTGACATTTGTGGCGGATATAGCTTCGAATAGGAGACTTCATATCAATGTATGGAACTTCATGGATATCCAGTGATCTTTTATTACATACTCTTTTTGCTGCTCCATCAGCTTTTTTATTACCTTTGATCCCTACATGGGCAGGAACCCAGCAGAACGAAACAGCTTTATGTTTGCAAGAAATTCGAAACAGCCACTCTTGAGCTTGGAGAATCAAAGGATGTGATGTATTACAAATATTAAGACTCTTCAAAACACTTTTAGAATCCGAATATATAACAAATTTCTTCTTCTCGGTACGATGAACAGTAGCTAATGCTCTATTAATGGCGGAAAGTTCTGCTGTATATACTGTAGCCGAATTTGGTAGTTTTGCAGCCTCACAAGTGTCTTCTGTAATTACGGCTAGCCCAACTCCTTCTCTTGACTTGGAACCATCGGTATAAATCTTATACGCACCATCATGAGTTACATCATGTTCTAAGAATAAACTCTTTGCCATTTTATCAGAAAGGTTCTTCTTGACCATAGTTTTGTTACAAACTTTTGCTTTAGGGATAAGCCATGGGGGGAATCTGGAGGCAACTAACTGAGAAACATTCTGATTTTTTAGAGTATCATTATTCACTTCTTGATGTAGCCTTATCTGGAAGGGGACAGATGACCTTGGTTTAAATTTCCTGTTGTCAAGTTGGCGAATGACGTTTATTGGAAGGATTTTCGGAACTGCTTTTTACGCGCATTATGTAGCGCAGACCCAGTTCCTCCCGTCGTAAGTCAAGTGGCAGTTGATGGGTATCTACACAGACTCTCAACAGGAGATGTTCGGAATGCACCAGAGCAAATTCGTAATCCCATGTTATGGACAATATTGAGGTCGTTAAGTTTGCTTTTACACGCTGAAGAATAAATCTGACACCCATAATCTAGCTTTGATCTACAAATCGCATCATAAAGTCTTAATAAACATTTCTTGTCAGCTCCCCACTCATATCCAGAGACTACTTTCAAAAGATTAAAAGATGCTTTAATTTTACATTTAAGGTTATCAATATGTTTGGTCCAGGTGAGTTTTGAGTCAAAAGTCATTCCCAAAAATTTGACATCGGCAGCATATGGTAAAATAGATCCCTCGAGTTTTAAATTACGTATAACCTCTTTACGCCTGCTCCTTGAAAAGCGGATAGCAACACTCTTAATGGCTGAAAATATAAAACCATTTAGCCTGGCCCATTTGGAGACAGAATCAATAGCTTTCTGTAGATATCGGCATGCAGATATAGCATCGTACGCAGTGCAATAAATGGCCAAATCATCCACAAACAATGAAGCTCGAACTGGGCTTGGAACTTCATCCAAGATGCTATTTATGGCGACAGCAAAGAGGGTCACACTGAGAACACTTCCTTGTGGAACACCTTCCTCTTGTTTAAAGGGGGACGACAGAAAGTTCCCTACTCTCACTTTTATTAATCTCTCGGATAGGAAGGAATGAATGAACCGAATTAAGTTGCCCTTAATACCCATTTTCTGTAGTTGTTTAAGAATTCCATTACGAAAAGTAGTGTCATAAGCTTTCTCTAAATCAAAGAAGACCCCTATTGTCTGACACTGATTGACAAAACCCTGCTGAATTTGGTTGGAGAGTCTCATATGTGGGTCGAGGGTAGATCTATTTTTACGAAACCCAAATTGGAAAGGAGAGAGAAGCTTATTTGATTCTAAGTGCCATACCAAGCGATAATTTATCATTTTTTCCATTAACTTGCAAACACAGCTTGTTAGTGCTATAGGTCTATAACTTGAACTTTGTTGGGGATCTTTATTTGGTTTTTGAACGGGGATTATGATGGAAATTTTCCAGGATCTCGGCATAACTCCAGTCTCCCAAATCTTATTAATGATCTTAAGAAGGTAGCGTTTGGCCTCTTCAGGTAGCTTCCTAAGCATTATATATAAAATAGTATCTTCACCAGGAGAAGTGTCATCTGTTGAAGAGAGTGCTTCATGTAGTTCTTGAAGAGAGAATCTTGCATTGTATGCCTCCTGGTTATCACCAGATAGATTCAGATTGACCTGAGTGTTCCTGATTCTGTGGAATTCACTAGAATAGTTTTTTGGGCTAGAAATGTTGGAGAAATATTGACCCAATGATTCAGCTACATCTGAAGGGTTTGTAATGAGGTTATTTCCTACTCTCAAAGAGGGAGTTTTGGGTGGCACAAACTTCCCTGCTAGTTTTCGTACCTTTTTCCATACAAACATCGATGGTGTTTTAGAGTTAATTCCATTTGTATAATAAATCCAAGAGTCTTTCTTGGCACGACGGAAGTATCGGCGTTGTTTTGCCATGGCTCGCTGATATATTGCTTTAGAAGTGGATGTGCCACTTGATTTGTATTTCTTGTAGCATCTTCTAGTCATTTTTCTTAAGGTGGCACACTTTTTGTCCCACCATGGAACTGTTGGTCTCCTTGGCTTTCCAGTAGTTTTTGGAATAGAGGCGTCTGCACTGGCTAATACAGTGTTTGTCCAATACTCATATGCTTCAATATGGTTGTTAAAGGATTCAAATGGTTTATCTAGATGGATATCCTTTTTATACTTATCCCAATCAGCTTCCAATGGCTTCCATTTCTGTGGCATTCCTGTAGGGACTTTTTTTCTGGTAAACTTTAAAAGAATGGGATAGTGATCACTGCCATTTAAAAATTCATTTACTGACCAAATAAAATCTAAAGCTATTGCAGAGGAACATATACTCAGATCAATAGCAGAGTAAGAATTAAGATATATATTATGATAAGTCATAGTACCATCATTTAAAAGCACAATATCATTATTATTAATAATGTCTTCTGTAATTTTACCTTCATTATCTGAAGTATGCCCTCCCCATAACGGATTATGGGCATTAAAATCACCAAGAATAAAAAATGGCTTTGGCAGTTGATCAATTAATGATTGGATATCAGCATTTGTGAAGTTTGATCTAGGAGGCAGGTAGATGGAACACACAGTAATCTGCTTGTCTAATGTGATCTTAAGAGCAACAGCCTGTAAATATGTACTGAGGGCTACAGGCAAGCATTCCAGTGATTTGCTCACGATAATAGCTGCTCCTCCATGTGCTCTATCACCCACTGGAGGGGTGGACGTGAAGATCTCATAATTAAGTCCAGGATTGAACTTCTCTGGACCTAATTGAGTTTCCTGCAGGTAAATTACTCCAGGATTAGTTTCTCTTAGGAGGACCTTTAGATTTTCAGCACGAGAACGCAATCCTTTACAGTTCCATTGTAGGATGTTGAATAAAGCCATTACAAATCCGATTTGGAAGCCTTTCTTTTTTCCTCTTTAGGTGGTCTGGAAATAGACGGTTTTTTATGACTAACCCTGTGATCTTTATTTCTCCTAGTTTGATTTTCTTTAGGAGGAGGGTGAACATCTACCGTTGTAATCTGTGCAACCTCTTTAACTTGGTGGTTGTGTTCCATTGAAATACTTGCTTCACTTGAGGAAAGCACACTGTAGCTGTTAAATATCGAAGCATGCTTATTTGGAGTATAAGGGGGAGAACCTGAAGGAGTCCTTCCTCTCTTGGGGTTCCTTAACTGTTTTGGTTCCATTAGATCAGGCAGAGATTCTGCCTGTGATAGATTTACTACTTTAAAAGTAGGAGATGGAAGAGATGATGGGAGAGCCTCTTCATCTGGAGGAGACTCTTTTTCAACCACAGGCAGCTTGCCTGCTTTGGTGGTGTGTGCTCTTGCTTCCAGTGACTGAGCACCCAACCCAGATACCCGGGCCTCTACCACAGGAGTTGATACACCTACTGCAGGAGAAGGTGCTCCCACAGGACCCCTTGTGGTAGTAAGGGGTAGTGGGTTTAGAGCTCTTGTATAGCTCTTGGATTGGCCCAATTGCTGTTTGGCATATCCTATGCTAATGTGTTCAGCATTAGCCTTATTTATTGCTGATAGTTCATCTTTGTATGCTTTACAGTTTTTAAAATCATTAGCCTTATGGTTCAGCTGACAATTACAACAATTTGGTGTTTCAGAACAAATACCATAGTCAGGGGCAGAGCAATTTATGCAGACTTTTGCGTTCCTACATATTTTTGATGAATGACCAAACTTGAAACAGTTGAAACATTGAATAGGTTTCGGGAGGAAGGGTCTTATTCACACTCTTTCATTTTCAATGATTACATGGGATGGAACGTTAGGGTCTTCAAAGGTCAAAATTATCATATTAACAATGGGTGTCTTTTTTACTTTCCACACTGTCAATGGGCTCATTTCAAGGATCTCGCTTTCTGTGAACTCATATAAATCTTTGTCAAAAATGACACCTCGGCCATAACTAAAATTCAGGTGGGGTCTGATTTCTTTAATCATATCATGCCCAGAAGGATTCATTGCAGATAGCATTTGTGCTTGCGTTTTTTATTTAGCATGTATTAGCACAGTACGTTTTCCAAATCTAGATATATCTCCACTATTTATTCCTCCCACCTTTTTCTGGAGATACCTGCAGAACTTATAATAATTGTAAGTTTCCTCCTTCGCTGTTGCAACTAGCCACATAGGAGGTTTGGGAGTTCTGGATGGATTATTACCCTCTGTTTTCTTATGTATATCTTTAACCCATTCAGATGGTACATAGCTATCTAAATTTTTGGGTACTTTATCGGTCAAAGCTCCCTCTATAATACACTGATTTATTTGTACTGTATTGATATTACTACTAGCCTTAATGGCATCTTCATATTTATCAAAAGTTATCCATGCTTCCCATTTTGATGTGACTTCAAGGAAATTCATCCTTATTTCAATTATAGTTCCAAAGGAACGGAAGGTTGTCAAAATAATGTCATAGTCGCACTACACTGGTATGCCCACGACATGAAGCACTCGCAAGTTTTTCACATTAGATAGTTTTCCAACACAATGTTTTGTAGAGCTACCATCGTGCTCTTGATTAATTGAAATTTCCTGGGGGTGGTCCAAGTCCTTGTCCATAGTCGTCATCTGCGCCAAAGCATCAAAAGGTCCAGGGGTACTCGAATCCTTATATTTATGTGTCATAAAGATTAGAGGGGGTATAAAAAAAATAAAAAATAAAATAAAAAAATAAATAAATAAATAAAAAATTTAAACTTGAAAACCTTAAAATAAATATCATCAGCCTTTCTTGGAGTTTATTCCGCCACCAATGGCACAAGTGAGAACCGAATCCCAAATGTCCGCATCCCTACCCTACCCCATTGGGGATGGCATAACATGATTAGAGTGGCTCAAGTGTAGGCCAAACCCGCTTGATAGGACTGAGAGTATTACAAGAATACAATCATCCCCACCCCAATCATGTTAAGGGCAAACCGGATAGAATGCCGAGAGTCCTAACCCAGAACCAGACCCCTCTGGAATCCGTGGTCCAGCTCTAAAGAATAGTTCCGCCTGATCTCTCAGGTCCGAACATTATCGGGCAGTTGATGATCCTACCACAGTTCCCACTATTTAGTTTTGGATATAAACCCAGTCCCAGCTATGATATCTTTTCCTATTTTCATGTCTAATAAATTTTACAAAGGTGGAAAATTCCACAACAATTAATCCAAATTATACGATGATCTATGGGACTTATAGGGGGAGGAAGCAGAAGGATGAAAAGATTTAGTAAAAGGAAAAGAGCTGACTTATTTAGTTGGATCAACAGCTGGGCACCAAGGCCCAGCGAGAAAGTAGTTCCCACCAGGCATCAGGGCCCAGCTGCTGAACCCTAAGCCCCCCATCCTCGGCAAGGCTTCAGCATCTGAGGGGCAAAACGGGTTTGTAGGGAAATTAGGTCTATTTGACCGTGACTGATGTGTACTACTACCAATCATTGCTATTTTATTAGCCTAACCGAACCACTCTTAAGAGTACAAGGACTTTTGAGATACGAAGAATTGTACCATGGTACTGAAGGGAGAGAAGCATGGTCTCTGCTCATCAGTTTACCTGTAGATATGATCAAGGGATTAAAAAATATAATTCTAACTAGATCATTTTTGTAGCATTTTTTTCAGATGTAAAAAGTAATGGGAGGAAAATCAAAAAGTTTAAATTCATTGTTAAAAATGGTCCCCGAAGTTGCATGAGACCTCTAACAGAAATATAGGTACTTCTGAAAGCAAGAGCATGAACATGCAAATTGAAACACTGTGTGTATCAAGGATATTAGAAAGCGGACTTAGTTTCAAAGACATCAAGGCTATATAAGCGTTCCAAGAGCTAAAAGGGAGTTAAAAACGGTATGGTATGTAAAACGCAAGATATTACAGTAAACGTAACACAAGTAGGCTCTCCGGCTGGAAGAAATAAGAGCACCCAACATAGAGAGAAAGGATAGAAACGTTAAACTTGAACATAGGCCAACTTTTTGTTCCTTATCCCATGTTGTCAGTTACAGTCATGAAGCAGAAAACCAAGTTATTTAAGAAAATTATAACTGTACAAAATGAGAACTACCTACCAATAGGGGGACTTCCAAAAAAAAAAAAAAAAAGTATGTGATGGTAAATAAATTTATTGACAGCTTGTTAGTTTTGATGTAGACTGTAATAACCAACATTTCCAATATACTCCATAGGGGAAGTGCCACAAGTGCTCCTTATGCGGTGCACTGTATAAGCATTACTTAGGTTTATTTATTTTTATTTATTTATATAAATAAAAAATAAATAAACCTAAGTAATGCTTATACAGTGCACCGCATAAGGAGCACTTGTGGCACTTCCCCTATGGAGTATATTGGAAATGTTGGTTATTACAGTCTACATCAAAACTAACAAGCTGTCAATAAATTTATTTACCATCACATACTTTTTTTTTTTTTTTTTTTTTTTATTTAACCTAGCCACCTGGGGGGGCAACCAAGTCCTTATGGGTGCCGGTCCCAAGCCCGGATAAATAGGGAGGGTTGGTGTCAGGAAGGGCATCCGGCTGTAAAAATCTGTGCCAAAACCAAAAATGGAATGAGCCGAAATATGGAAAGAGGTAATGCTAGGGCGTACTCCGTAAACGACGCACAGAGACATCGCCCTAACTCTGTGGTAAGGCGAGGGCTACTGCATCAGGAGCGGGTGCAGCTAAAGAAGCGAGCTCACATTGGGTTCAGAGTATGTCAGCTAAATGTTGGGTCCATGACTGGGAGAGGTAGAGAATTGGCTGACTTGATGAGAGAAAAGAAAGTAGATGTTGTGTGTGCAAGAAACGCGGTGGAAAGGAAATAAAGCTAAAGAGTTGGGAGATGGATATAAGCTATATTATAGTGGAGCAAATAAACAAGGTAGAAATGGAGTTGGCATAGTACTGTCTAGTGAACTAAAGAACTCGGTAATAGAAGTGCATAGAAAGAATGACCGTATCATCAGATTGAAGATATGTTATGGAGGAGAGATTCTGAATATTATAAGCGCATATGCACCACAAGTTGGTTGCACAGAAGAAGAGAAGGGAAATTTCTGGAGAGACATGGATGGAATAATGCAAGAACTGGAAGAGCATGAGAGGGTGATAGTTGGGGCAGATTTGAATGGCCATGTCGGAAGTGAAAATGAGGCGATTGGGCGGGTGCATGGGGGCCATGGAATTGGGGAGAGAAACCCAGAAGGAGAGAGTGTAGTGGACTTTGCTGTGTCATTCGACATGGCAATAGTAAACACATTTTTTTGAGAAGAAAAGGGAACACCTAATAACATATAGGAGTGGGGGAAGATTCTCCCAGATAGACTATTTCTTGTATAAAAGGATAAATCTGGTGGAGGTCAAGAACTGCAAAGTTATTCCAGGCGACCATGTAGCCCCCCAACACAGGCTGCTATGTATGGACTTGAAGTTGAAAAGGGAAAGAAAAACCAAAGCTAAAGGGATAAGGAAAATTAAATGGTACGAATTACAGAAGGAAGGGGATAAGAAGAGAGAGTTTAAGAGGAGGGTTTTGGAGGATATTGATATAGGGATTGAAGATGTTCAAGAATGGTGGGCACGAAATGCAGCAGTAATAAGAAGGCATGGAAAGGAGCTGCTAGGAGAGACATCTGGTATCATATGGGAAGAAAAGGATAGTTGGTGGTGGGATGAAGACATTGAGAAAGTAGTAAAAGATAAGAAGGAGGCAAAGAAAAGATGGGAAGAGTCACAGTCAGTGGAAGACAGAAATAGGTACAGAGAGAAAAACAAGGTGGTGAAAAAGGTGGTAGCCCAAGCTAAAGCAAAGTCGTATGATGATGTGTATAATGAGCTGGGGACAAAGGAAGGATTAAAGAAGATGATGAAGCTATCAAAGGCTAGAAATAAGAGCACCAAAGATATAACACACATCAAACAAATAAAGAATCAAGAGGGTGTAGTGCTTAGAAAGGAGGAAGACATTGTGAAGAGATGGAAAGAATATTTCGAACAGTTGTTAAATGAAGAAAATAATAGACTAATAAGAGAGGATGGGCAAGTGAACATTGGCATGGTAATGAGGTTTTCTAGGCAAGAGGTACTAAATGCACTGAAGAAGATGAAGAATGGGAAGGCAACCGGACCAGACATGATCCCGGTGGAGGCATGGAAAGCATTAGGAGATGAAGGAGTGGATATACTGTACGATCTTATGATAAAGATCCTTGAACAGGAAAAGATACCAAATGAGTGGCGTGGGAGTATATTGATCCCAATTTTTAAAGGGAAAGGCGATGTCCAAGAGTGTGGTAATTATAGGGGCATTAAATTGATGTCCCACACTTTGAAGATACTGGAAAGGATGATAGATGCTAGACTGAGAGAAGAAGTACAAATAGGTAAAGAGCAGATGGGATTTATGAAGGGAAGGGGAACAACAGATGGTATATTTTGTCTGAGGCAAATAATGGAGAAATTCGGGGAAAGACAAAGGGACCTACATATGGTATTCATTGACCTTGAAAAGGCTTATGACAGAGTCCCGAGACAAGAGGTATGGAGGAGCCTGAGGGAGAAGATGGTGCCAGAGAAGTATGTGCGATTGATACAAGAGATGTACCGGAATGTATTTACCAGAGTGAGGAGCAGTGTTGGGGAGACAGAAGGTTTTGAGGTGAGAGTAGGATTACACCAGGGGTCGGCTCTGAGCCCATTTATCTTTAACATAGTGATGGATGTTATAATAGAGGAAGTAAGGGAGACAGTACCATGGAACATATTGTATGCGGATGATATTGTTCTGTGTGCAGAGAGCAGGGAAGATCTGGAAGTGAAATTGGAAAGATGGAGACAAGTACTGGAGGACAGAGGAATGAGAATAAGTAGATCCAAGACAGAATATATGTGTACCACCACTGAGGGGGATGATAGAGAAAGTATTCAGCTTGGTGGAGAGCAAATAAGGAGAGTTGATAAGTTTAAGTATTTGGGATCTTTTGTTAACGCTGGAGGAAGTATGGAAGAAGAAGTAAAACATCGGGTACAGGCAGGCTGGAACAACTGGAGAGCGGCCTCGGGAGTTCTTTGTGACAAAAGAGTGCCGCTTAGGTTAAAAGGAAAATTTCACAAGACGGTGGTAAGAACAGCAATGCTGTATGGTACGGAAACAGCAAGCATGAGAAAAGCAGAGCAGAAGAAGATGGATGTGGCAGAAATGAGAATGCTTAGGTGGATGTCTGGGGTAACAAGAGTGGATAGGATCAGAAATGACTACATAAGGGGGTCAACTAAGGTGGTGGAAGTATCAAAGAAAGTGCAGGAGGGGAGGCTGAGATGGTATGGACACCTGTTGAGGAGAGATGAGGACCACGCTGGGAGACATACTATGGGAGTGGAGGTGCAAGGAAGAAGAAAGAGAGGGAGACCAAGAAAGAGATGGAAGGACTGTGTGAGAGGAGATTTACATGAGAAGGGAATTGATGAGGCAGAAGTGCAAGATAGAAATAGATGGAAACG
Organism: Macrobrachium nipponense; assembly: GCF_015104395.2. NCBI lineage: Eukaryota > Metazoa > Arthropoda > Malacostraca > Decapoda > Palaemonidae > Macrobrachium > Macrobrachium nipponense. The sequence goes on along the minus strand of NC_087219.1, from coordinate 47,963,731 downwards.
GCTCATCCGAAACGGCGACCCCATATAAAAATGGGAAAAAGCTGGGAAGAAGAAGAAGAAGAAGATTTATTTTTATTTATTTATTTATTTATTTATTTAACAACTTGCCTTCTGCCCACAACTGCAACCCCTTTATTTTAATTGTACCTCCTTTCATATTCAGGCCCGTAGTACCAAGAGTTTTTAATGGTGGGGGTCGTTTTTCCCAAAAATTAACTGGACATTTTCTATAAGTGTAATTGCATATTCAGGCATATTCAAGATGAAATACTTGAAAATTTTATTTTAGCTATATATCAATTAGAAAAATTGGGTATGTGGTATATGCACATTGATCCGATTAGATGTTATTTTTTTCGGGGGTGGGGGGGAGGGGCGGGAAGTTCGTTCCGCACACCCATCGGTACAGGCCTCATATTATGTTTTCCATCTTTCCATCCTCTCTTAACAGTTGGTTCATAGTGCACCTTTCAAACCTTTTGTTGTTCATTTGCATTTGCGTTTGAGCTCAGAATGACCGACCTCACAGGTCCCAGTGCTTGGCCATGGGCCTTAATTCTATGTTCAGTTAAATCTAATTCAAACATTTCCGATGTGAAAAAAAACCTAGAAATTGACGGGCACTTTGGTAATGAAAATTACTATTTGGTATCAAGTAATCAGTGGGTTCTAAATGTAGATTAGTTCATAATTGAATTGTATACGGTAATGTATCTTTATGGACTTCAATGAGAAATAGTAAAGCGTAACTACTGTTATTATTATTATTTTTTTCTCAATGAACATACATCATCTTACCGAAAATTATGAAGTTTCCGTCCGTCCATTCCAGTAGGTTGACGACGTAAACGTAAACATGTTTAAGTTTGGATTAAGAATAGAAGACGCCAGTGTTTACATTTCATCATGGTTAGGTCATAGCGGTAATACGATATTCGTATGGCACCAAACGTACTACTCGCGTAGCTAAGTGCTTTTGATTTTAAGCTCGACGAAGTGTGTTATTTGTTATTCTATGTCTTCGAGTTTGCTTGAACCAAATATCCAGATTAAAAAACGAAAAATGTCAAATGTGGAAGGACATGAAATGAAGGAATATACATACATAGTCGTTGGGGGAGGGATAGCGGGTGTCACTTGTGCAGAACATGTAAGTATGGTAGACCAGTCTAGCCTGACATCTGCGAATTTACCCGAATTTTATGTACCTACTTATTGTGAATTGTACCGTTTAAGTGATATTAGACCCACCCAGCTTATGGTCTGTAGCCTAGGTACTAGTACTAGGTACTTCCAGCCTCTACCTAGTTACCTATCCTACGTCTTAGGCCTAGGCTAGTTCTCAATTTTTTATTGTTTTCCATGATTCAATAAAAAGGTATCTGATAAACCTGCCTGCTGATCTTGACTTTATGTATTGCAGTGAATTTGTACCCCAAAACTGTGCGATTAGGTAGGTACACAATCTCTCTTCAATAAAACTTGTACTGTCCCCCTACGAGACGTTTGTTTGGCAGCCTCTGATTGGCTGGTACTGGGAGGTAGGCCGCTCACTCAGTCTTATTATTTTTGTCTGCGGCTTAGAAAACTAGCAATGTTTATATTTCTTCAATAATCTCATGCTTTGCTCAAGATAGGAAAATTTTGGTCATACCAAAGGATTCGGTATTAATTGTACAACTAATTCATCTTTTCCTGAAACCAATAAGATAAAGCACAAAGGAATTACAATGAGTAAAAGTGAAGAGAGAAGTATTTGATTCTTTATACCTGTTTTTACTTATCATCGGATTTTGCATCATTAACATGATCAAGATTAGATAAAACTTGTATTTTCATACAATAAACAATAAAATCACCCTGAATATGCTGGTGCTTTCAGATTTTGGATGCGTCTAGTATGTGAAGAGAAAATGAAGAATATGTCTTATTATGTTGCATCCATAAATGACTCCAGTTTGACGGTATTGCCGAGAGAATATGATCTGCAAGGTGTCGTTGCGTTGGTCATCTCAGCGAGAGATTTGAGTTGCCAATTAGCTATATAAGAGGTTGCAGTTTCGACAATACTATATACCATGTTGCATCATTACATTTTCTGTTATTAAATACACAGAATTTTTAATCCAATATCATACAGTATGTTTGGACATATCTGATAAGGAAAATAATAATAATCAGATGGATGCATCTGGTAACGTTAGCCGAGATCTAGGCGGGAAGCGGGGAATTCGGTTCAGCAAAGAAGTTGAACTCTGTGAACAGACTGCACTTTTCAATTCAGCCTAAGCTATAATCAGGTTGTTTCAGAATATTGTTTTTAATTTTATCATATGAATATATTTTCAAACGAAAGAGATATCAGAGACTTATTTAAGTGATATGAAATAATAATGTCAGTGGAGTAATAAACAACAAAGTATTAAGGAAGATTGACTTCCTTTCAGGCTGAGTCAAGTACGAATGCAACATAGGCTAATAAGACATATTCTTAATTTTCTCTTCACATATTACACGCATCTAAAATCTAAAGGCACCAGCGTATTCAGGGTGATTGTATTGTATGAAAACACAAGTTTTATTTTATCTTGATGACATGAATTATTAAAAATCCAATGATAAATAAAAACAGGTATAAAGAATGAAATTTTTCCTCTTCACTTTTACTCATTGTAATTCCTTTGTGTTTTATCTTATTGGTTTCAGGAAAAGATGACATGGTTGTACAATTCATACCGAATCCTTTGGTATGACCAAAACTTTCCTATCTTGAGCAATCCTATCTTGAGCAAAGCACAAGATTATTGAAGAAATATAAACATATTGCTAGTTTTCTAAGCTTCAAACAAAAATAATGAGACTGAGTGAGCAGCCCACCTTCCAGTACCAGCCAATCAGAGGCCGCCAAACAAACGTCTCGTAGGCACAAGAATCTACCTTAAGTGAATGGACTTTAGTATTGGGTATCACATTTTGGACTGTATAATATTGAACTGGATATTGGTATGGCAGCCGTATCCCTGATTGCGATAGATATTGGTACGGCTCTGAATTGCGCATGCGCAAACCCTTGTTTACTGCCTCAGGCATATCAGTGACAGCAAGAAAATGACGAACCAGCAACACGAACCGTTTAATAATACATCAGTTTTTGCTGAAAAACAGATGTTTTCAGGTTTCAACAAGTGGAAAAAGGCAATAGACGTCTACGAAGAGTCAAACTTCCAGAAATTGTATATCCGTAGGTCACAAACGATGAAATCGGCCCTGAAAAGACCTCTGATATGGAAACATGCTGTTAATATAGACCTGATTTGGATGATTATACTTATGATTGATTAGGCCGGTTACCAGAGAATCAACTTTGGTAGTTTTCCTTACTACCATGAATACAGCAGAGCATGATTTCTGTGTACTTCAAGTCTTCTTTGAATCTCCTTTTCGGAGCTATTTTCAGGGCCGATTCGATTGTTCGTGACCTACGGATATACAATTTCTGGAAGTTTGACTATTCGTAGACATCTATTGCTTTTTTCAGCTCGTTGAAACCTGAAAACATCTGTTTTTTTGTTTTTTGGTGAAAACTGATGTATTATTACAGGGTTCAGAGGAGATTCAAAGAAGATATGAACTACACAGATAGATTAGTTTAGTTTTATTTTTCATGTACATAGTCAAAATCTAAGTATGTTTAAGTATTATTGTGATTTTTTATATTTTCATTTACTTTCAAAATGTTTTGGTGCTTTGGTGATGACAGTATGGTGCTTCACTTTGATATTTTAAATTGAACATGTTTAGCGAAACAATTCAGTTTGACTATTATTACTACTGCCGCTGATCTTCTAGTGCAGTACCTATAGCTCTTAGCAACAGTGCACGGCAACTGCTGCATGATTAGCAAACTACCGTACCTACAGCAAGTCAATAGCGTAATACGGCACCACTGACAGAATCTGACGTACCCCCACTACACTATGTTATTTGTACGGCAGGAAGTCTGAAATTGACGCATGCGCAATACACTGCCGTACCAAAATCTATCGCAATCAGGGATACGGCTGCCGTACCAATATCCTGTACCTTATAATATAGCCTATGTTTGGTAAAACCAAAGGCTACCTACTACCACTCCCCTCTGGTCTGGTAGCTATCGTTTTGCATGTGAATGGTTGCCATGTTTAGTACTAGCCACATACTAGAAATTATTAAGTAAAAATATAATCTACTAGAGACATTAAATAACATAGCACAAACACAAGGCTGTAAACATTACAGATGCTGACTGGCGGGAACCAGACCGTGGTAGTAGTTTTTAGTTTTACCTCATTTTCCTATGTTTTGATGTGTGTTTTGAATGTTTCTGGCTCTCGTTTTGTTAGCAGTTGCCCTAACCAACCACACCTAACCTAACCTAACCTAGTATATCAGGCTCTTACCCTGGGGCATTGATATTAGTTTTAAAATATTCCATAAGCTTTCCATAATATTAAAGAGAACTATCAGTGGCAATAAGTTCCTTATATATTACACTTATTTTGCATTTTCCCTCGCCCAAAATCCCTTCATGCCCACTGTTGGTCCCGTGAATTGTAGGATATATCCTAACCTTCATTTCCACCATGACCAAAAGTACTCACTTGTTAACAAAAAGTGTCAGAAACATTCAAAGAACACATTAAGTCATAAGAAAAGGGTTTTTTAGTCCAAAATATAATTATGGTTTAAAGTAAATTACTGTAATAACTTTGGTTTTGTCTGTTATATCTTGGATCTCTGTACCTTGCTGATCAGTTACTTGGGCTCTCTTGCCTCACTTTCATGCACTGAAGGGCTTGGATATTCTATTCCCAAATGGTCTGTTTGCATAACCTTCAGAAATTACTCAGATGTTTACACAATGTAATGTAGACCAGCCTAATGTACCCTAATCTTGTGACCTAGCTTATGGTAAGTTAAGTTAGGCCCAGACCTCTAGGCTATATACAAGGCTTGCAAATAGGATAGGCTTACTATGCATTCCAGAGGCCATTACATAGTGTTTTTCATATACAACTTTTAAACCAACTTATGAAATTTCATGCCACTTAAAGAAGTGAGTGTTTCAAACCTCTTCCTAATTTTTGTAAGTACTGTGCATGCTGTGCATTGCTGTATGTAATTCATTAACTTTTTTACTTAATATAAGGAGGTTAAAGCTGTGCCTAGCCACCCAACCATCCATAAAAGTGGTGATGTGTGTCAGTGACATCGGTACAGCGTATCCTCTACTACACCTTTTCAAATGGTTGTTTGACTTATGGTTAAATGTCATTTTACCTATCCTGAACCATAAAATTTTTTTGAAGTAAATTAATGTACTGTATGATATAATTTTTAAAAATAAGGTAAGAGGGATGGCTCTTTGTCACAGATACATCATAAAACACCAGTTGTTCGACAGACAGAAAAGGCAAGAAGTTGGTCTTCATTTTGTAAGAGTAAGCAGCTTAATTAAGCACACCTGTCAATTCTGTGTACTACCATAAATTATGCCAATGTTAGAAACACTCAGTGCATGGAAATCCCAGTAAAAGTTTTTTACAAAAAACATATTTCATGGCCTCTGAAATGCTTAGTAGGCAGATTTGAACATGGCTTGATGTTAAGTCACAGTAAGCTTAAAATAACATTTTACAAAGTTTATCAAATAGGCTTGTGGCAATAGCTTATATATAGGCTAAGTGCCAAAAGTCTAGCCTAGTTATACTAATAGGCTATTATAATGTAATATATGATCTAGCTTATGAAGAAATCAGTAGGCTGTGGGAATAGTAAAAAAAGTTAATTATATTGTCCATGCTAAATGTTATAAATATTTATAAGTGGCTTAACCTTTACGAGATGGGCTAACATTATATATTAAGCATACCACCAGACCAGGCAAACTTTAAGGTTGGCCAGTTTAAGAAAAAACGCATCAGTGGAAAAGGAATATGTAGAAATGCACATGGTGTAAGAAAAAAAAAAAATTTTTTTCTGTACCTTCCACAGGAGTTGAAAGTGATTATTTATAACCTGTGCAAGGCCTTTTTCCGAGACACCCGTAAAAAATAAGGGATTTTGACGCAGGAAAAATCTATTTCTGGGCGAAGGGCCCGTGTCGCCCAGTGAAATAGGTTCCTTTAGCACTATTTCTAAGGTAAAATATTGTTATAATTTTACCAAGTTATACATGTTTTTCTAATAACTTATTTTATTTTATTTTGTATAGTTTGTAAAGTTATATTTACACCTCACACACAATATCATAACAGATAAGAATGAAAATCATTAACTAATTCTGAGTATGTACAGTCGACCCCCGCTATTTGCGAACTCATGATTCGCAGACTCACCTATTGGTGGATTTTTCTATGGACCTTATATATTAGTACCCATTATTCATGGAAAATTCACCTATTCACGGTCTTTCTCACTGAGAAATATTCACAAATTACTGTATTTTCATATTAAAATACTTAGGTATAAGCATTTTTATACTTTTTTTTGTTTTAACTATCAAAATAGGGAGTTCTAAGTGTTTTAGAGAGGTTTTAAGTACACATTTGCAGATTTTAGCTATTCCCTGGGGGGCTGTTGATTTGCCCGGTACTCATCCTCTGCAAACACGGGCACCTACTGTATATATATGTTGTAAAATATTTACGAGATTTACTGAAATGGGGAGATGCAGTAAATTTTTGTGAGGTATACATATTTTTTCTAATATTTCTTTGCACTTTTCTTTGTAAAATCACAATTATATCTGACATACTATCAGAAAAGATAAGAACTAAAACCAACAGCATTCCTTGGGTCTGTTTAGGAGCAAATAGATAAAAAGACTTCATGGGATAGAGGGTCAATACATTCCCCCATCAAGTCTCAAGGCACACTGATCTCCTTCTGCCCTGTGTTGAAGCTGCTACAGTTACCATAAATCATTTATGGACCAAGGAAGTGATGTGAACATCTTTTCCGCTAAATTCATCTAAATCATATGGCACGTAGTATTAATGCTCATGTGAGTTAGCCTGTCCATCGCTGAAAACCTGTTATGGATTCTCATATGATCATTCCCATGTTAAGGGGTTAATTGCACCTGGAATCCTGGAACCTGTTAAATATATGGTTGTTCTTATAGTTTTTGTTATTCTGATTCTGATGCATTTCGCTTTTATTTCAATATAAAAAAAAAAACTTGGCATATCTCATTACAGTACCCTCTGTAAGGCTATTTAATGATAATTGGGTGACCACCTTGGGAAGCTATAGCTTTTGGTGATATGTAATTGAAACCTTTGACAAACAGGGATGTACGGTAACCTAACCAGATCCTCCAACCACCTGACCTTACTCTAAAAGTGTTGTTTTTCAGTAGGGTATGAGCAGTCCCTGGGTACATTAGGTTCGGGTTAAGTCATTCTGGACTTGAGGCATTTACCCCACGATGCTGTTAACCTGCTCTATGATGCTGTAACCCAGACTTACAGCACCCTGCTGGGAACGGAACCCCCACAGTAACTAGGAACTGCCTGTAATTGGTTAACCAAGTATGGCTGCTCTAGATGTAAATGAATATCAAACTTTTCAGGGTTATATCAGAAGTTATATGAACCATTTTTCTTCAGTTTTAGAGGTTTTGATGCCTCATTTCTTGAAAGGATGAGAAAATGTACTAGCACCTTTGTGAACAAAAAAGTAGAAAAAGTTCATGGCTTTATAATGAGATGACTGTTGTATAAATTAACACTGCTGATAATAAATGAAAGAAAACAATATTGCTTTGTTGATTGGGAACATTGTTCAGTAATACTTGATGCAGCATTGCTCATGCACAACTATACAATGATGTGTTGTGATGCGCCAGTGGGTAGGAAGACTATGTTAGTATGAGGAAGAAAACAGTAAATAAATATTGCAGCCCAGTGTAAACACAGCAATGATGATTCTGAGCAGAAAGTGTCACAAAATAGTTACAGTTATACTTGTTTCATGAAGATTTGTGCATGGAAGAAAAACATCCTTATTACGTACTGTGGTTAGATTAGTAGAAACGAAATTGTAGTGTGATGTGATTGAGAAACACACAGTGATAGATAGTGATAGTAGTTTCCTCCAAATTATACCCATTTTTTTCTTTTTACAGCAATTCACAGGCTGACGTAATAAGGAAATAGACAATGCTCCACGTACAGTGGTGCTCAAATCTCATGCGACATGATTCTTTTTGTATCGTCCAGATTCTCAGACTCAACGTGACGTTGCCAAGTAGTGTTAAACTTTTTTCTTTTTTTTTTCTATTGCCATGCATGTCGAAAATTTTGCGAATTCACAGCTATCCCTATTCTCCTTATGGTTATATAAATATGGTCCCTTTTATGCATTGCTATAATTTGTAATCTGTGCGATTTGAACTGATTCTTTTTACATTGCTTAGTTCAGTGGGGTGTGTTAATGAAAGCACACTTAGCATGCTCCTCGGACTGGTCAATATAACTACGTCTACAGCATTATCACAGTAGACCTAATAAGCTCAACAGTCATTACAACACTTTCAAAGTAGGTTTTCTTTGAATGTTGAAGTTTTCGGCTGTTTTTAAGCTCCCTGCATGTTGCAAAATGTTTTATAGGCCTAAAAAATAATCTAAACCTTCTGAGATGTAATCTGTTACTAATGAATTTATTTGTAGAGGTTACCTGTTCTTTGAGGAATACAATAGGAATAGGAATTACAACCAGTTTTCTTTGAATGTTGAAGTTTCAGGCTGTGTTTAAGTTGCCTGTATGTTGCAAAATGATTTATAGGCCTAGAAAAATAATCTAAGCTTGCTGAGATGTAATCTGTTACTAATGTTTTTATTTGTAGAGGTTACCTGTTCTTTGAGGAATAAAAGATGATGATGATTTTGATTATATGGAAAAGATGGCTATTAATCGAAATATCTTAAGTAATAATATCAAGGCGTATGGAACACTTATTTCTTAATTGGTTTAAAATATTATTTTCTTAAAAGTCCTTCTGCTTGCTTTTGGTGTATAATTTATTCTTTCATAAGGTAACTTGAAGTGTAAGAATATGTAGATAACCTCATTAGCTCTCTGGCCAGAAATTGTTAATAGACAGATGTGACTGTTAAGTGTAAAGTAAAGAAATCTAACACCTAGGCCTAGGAACAATATCTATGCTTTGACAAAAGAATAACTGCATAGACGAATATGTGGTAGTATGCCATAATTTTTGAAATATTCAAGAAATATAACAAATATATAATTATGTATGAAAATCCAAATATTCCTCTAACACGTATAAAATTAATGTTTTTAAGATAATTTCATTGACGCTACTCATTTAGACCTACTTGTGTTACACCAGCTGGCTGTTGTTGCACCGACACTAATGATACGTCACATATGCTCCCCTCACACGTTGATATCGGTGGGCGCATTCTACTTTTGTATACACTTATTTACATTTTTTTCAGTGTTGAGGTGTAAAAGCAATCAAATAGGACTATTTCAAATTTTATACTTGCTTCGGAGGCATTTTTAATGTTATGACTTTTTTCATTTTTTATTTAACTTTAGAACTGAGGTTTGATGACGACTTCGTTTTGGTCAAATGCTTCAGTGATGCGTGAACAAAAGTTTTGAAAATGTTTCGTAAGAATTTTTTCTGAAATTTGGCTACACGTGACATTTTCTTACAGTTTTGAAATATATGACATATTTCACTCTTATGAAACATATTATAGCCTTATTGTATGCAAAAATCGTGTTTGCGCATTGAAATAATAGATAAATATGGAGCATGCTAGGTTGCCAGTTAGTGAATTTTGAATGAAATCCTATGCAGTCATGTCGCATGAGATTTGAGCATCACTGTACTTGGGGATTTGGGGGAAGTGAGCAGACCTTGTCTCTCATGGCCTGATGAACAGTGACGGTCATATGCTCTTCAGCCTACACTTCCATTTAGTATATAATTTAAGAAAATATACAGTGGTCCCCCCGTATTCGCGGGGGATGCATACCAGACCCCCCCGTGAATAGTTAGAACCTGTGAATGTTTGGAACCCCTATAAATATGCTAAAACAGCCTATTTTGTTAGTTAAAACTCAAGAAAAACCCACTAAAAATTTTCCTTCATGGTTTTTTTAATAGTTTTATCACAAAAAGTGCATTTTATAATGAAATTCATAAAAAAAACAGGAAGTTGTGGATATTTATCATAGAAAAATACCGCGAATGCGCGAATTTTCCGCGAATAATGCAGGGAAACGTTCCCGAGAGAAATCCGCGAATGTGTGAGTCCGCGAATCTGGAGAACGCGAATACAGGGGGTTCCACTGTAATAATTATTAAATACATACAAAATTTACAAAAACCAACATATTTATAACATCCAATATTATTACTTCTAATTATAATTACAATAGGCAGGAAAGTGGGGTGCCAAGATGAGAAGGCCAGGAAAGTGGGTTGAGGGGGGGATGGGGAGGTGAAGGGTGAGGTAGGGAGGAACAGGATGGGAATGAAGGTCATTCAAAGTCATTTGTTAGTGATCCTTGACAACAACATTAAGTCGAGAGTGAACGCCTTAACTAACACCAAAAATTAGTGGAAGGTGTCTTGTACGCTGTGTTAAAGTACCATTTTGATCAGATAATTAGTTTGAAAGATATTTGAGAAAATTATGTAAAAGATATTTAAGAAAAATGACTATCAGTCCCTGAAGTGCATAGTAGGGTGTGGGTTCCTACTTTATTGGTGGGTTGTGGGAACTTCACCTGCCTTTCCTTGGACACAAAATCCACACCTTACTAGTTTTATAAATTTATGGAGTTATAATTGACCATGGACCCTAACTAGCAAAGGCTCCATAGGGGGTTAGTGCCATTAGTGCACCTAATGTGGTGCACTGTAGGCATTACTTAAGGGTCTTTGCAGCATTCCTTTGGCCCTTAGCTGCAACCTCTTTCATTCCTTTTACTGTACCTCTGTTCATATTCTCTTTCTTGCATGTGACTTTTCACCCTCTTTAATAACGGTTTGATAGTGCAACTGTGAGGTTTTCCTCCTGTTAAAACTTTCAAACCTCCTTACTGTCACGGCATCGGTGACCCTGGTAGTTGTGACGCCAGAAAACCCACAATCAATCAATCAATCCTTACTGTCAATTTCAGTTTTAAAATTGAATGACCTAACTGGTACTGGATGGGGTATCCATGGACTACCTGTAAGTTAGGCATACATAATTTGGGAGGTACTTTGTAATAGAAGGCTTTTGTTCACCAATAAGGAGGGGGTAGTCTGTTTGCAATATTTGGATGTAGCTGTACCGTGTGGCATCCAGGAGAAATTAATGCAGCCATTTGTCTTTCTTGTACCGTACCCATTCTAATGATTCGCTTCATGACTAAAAATAGTTCAGGTATTATATTAGAAGTTCAGGTATTATATGTGCAGCCAAAGAGATTATCCTTGGTCTTTCCATAAGTTGCTGTCTTTATTTTCCTCATTAAGATAGCTGATGATACTGCATTACATTCCATATTAGGACTTCATAGCAACAATACAGATATCGAACTGTATATATTGGGCTGTGAAAATTTGGAGTCTGAAAGTATGTGTTCTGAACTATGAGATATTACGAAGTTTTAATTGGATAAGAAAATTGTTGAGTCTGTTTTGTAAGACTTGAGATTATATAAATTGAAATAATAACATTAAGTGAAAGAAACTGTGCATGTGCCTTTTGTTCCAACACAGTCTCTCAAGAGGTAGTGATGCAGTTTGCAATATTTTCATTTATACTTCCTATGTTACATGGTAAATACAGTTCCTGAAGGAAAAAGATTCCAAAGTGGCCACCATTCAAATTGAATTCTGTCTTGGCAAGATCATGGTATTACACCATAAAATGTTATGAATTGTCTTGTTGTTTGGTGTGCTAAGACATTGCAGGCTTTACATTCATTTTACAACCAGCATCATTTTCACTTTCCATTCATCCTCATACTTCAGTACCTGAAACATATATCATATATCAACTTTTCCTGTCCTTTTTCATATTCTGACAGAAGGGTCTCTGTTTGAAAAGTACTCCTTTTTAATGTAGATTCCTTGAATTGAATTACATAATATTCATTTAAAAAGTAATTGCTCTTTAGAAAAGAATTATGCTAATATTTCTTTTAAGAAAAGTATTTTCTTGTGATATATATATATACAGTGTTGATTTAACAATGTTATTTTTCAGTTGTACATTCTAGACCCTGAAGCTCAAACTCTTCTTCTGACTGCTTCATATCTCATCAAAAGTGTAACAAATGTCCTGCCCCTCACCAAAACACTAGATGCTTTTAATGTTGAAGAACAGCCCCCTGAAGATTTAGTGAGTCGTTGCCCCTCTGTCACAGTTGAACAAGATGCAGTTGTTCGGCTTGAAGCAAAAAATAAGGTAAAGTCTTTGTAAGGTTTTTTACTCTTCTTTGTTCAGCCTCAGGTTTTTAATTGTAAAATGGAGATGTAGTAAGGTGTTAGAGACCTGGCTTATAGTAATCGTATGAATATCCATTTTGGATATCATAAAGATATGAGTCTGACAATTTTTTCCACAGACATTCAAAATCCAGGGTATCAAACTCATTATGGACGCAGAGCAAAATTAAGACTCTGACATTCTCAGGTGTGAATTATATAAATTTTCAGTTTGAAAAATATTTGCAGTAACGGTACAAACCTGAAGCTAAATACTGTACTGCATTTAAGTAACAACGATGCATACAACACAAAGTTTGACTAAATGTAACTCCACTTTGTTATGGTATAAGGTGAAGTCTAACTATCTGCTTATAATGTTATTTTTTAAATAATTAATAAAATGCTCCATTTCCAGTTGTATGTGCACATGTCTTTTAATATAAAATTTTTTGCTGAGCATATACTTCCCATAAGGTAATACTGTACGTACAACTATAATTAGTGCTTAGTGTGATGAAATAGTGCTACGTACTTGAATATTTTTGTAAATTCTTTTAAGTGCACTGATAATTGTTACTTTATGCTTCTGTAGGTGATCCATACCAACAGTGGTAAGAAATTCAAGTATGAGAAGTTGTGTATATGTTCTGGGGCAAAACCAAAAGTCATACCAGTAGCAGGGAACAATCCATATGTACTATGGATTCGTGACACAGAATCTGTCAGTCAGTTTCAAGAAAGAATGCTGAATGCAAAACGTATTATCATTGTTGGAAATGGAGGAATTGCAACAGAAATGGTTTATGAAGTAACAGGTGAGTACCGTACTTAGTAGTATATGTAAAAAAATATATATAAAAATTGGTGAAGGTAATTTGGTCATAAAAGTATACAACACGGTCAAGTTGGTAGAAAAAGGAGAAAAAATTCTAGATATTTCATGGTTGTCTGGATGATAGAAAGGGAAGAATATAGGGTCTTTAATTTTTAGCACAAATAAAGTGTTTTTCCAACAGAGGTGAATGATGCTGTAAAATACATATAAGTGGAGTTGACATTCTAATAATAAGGCCTTTTTTTTTTGTCAGTGTATGGAAAACAGCCAATAGGCTGATGAATCATTTTTTTCACTGTCATTGCAGTGGCACAAATCATTTTCTGAATCATCCCCATAAAATGCCAGGGAAAATGTGAAAAACTGCATTTATCATAAGTTTGGCTTTCATTAGGGAAACCTGATAATTTATGTAGGCTATGTATTGCCTATGTTGAAACTTTGGAACATGAAAACCATCATATTTGAGCTTTAGTTATGCTTGTGCTTGATAATGTTTTGTTATAATAGGTTGGTTTTGTAATGCTATATGCAATTTTTGTTGTAAGAAAACATGATGGGCAGGAATGTACTGTATTTTTATTTTACAGGTGTTGAGGTGATTTGGGCCATTAAGGATAAGTACATGACTGCAAACTTTATTGACCCTGGGGCTGCAGAGTTCTTCCGTCCAGAGTTGGGTAAAGAAAAAGTTAAAAAAGCACTTCCTGTCAAGAGAAGAAAATACACTGTGGATAAAGCAAGTGTAAGTACTTAACCACATTAAGTACGGTAGAATCTTAACCCTTAAACGCCGAAGCGGTATTTTAAAATTCGTCTCCCGTATGCCGGCGGCGTTCGCGAGTGAGCGCCGAAGCGGAAAAATTTTTTTTTTTTTTAAATCACAGCTCGCTTAGTTTTCAAGATTAAGAGTTCATTTTTGGCTCCTTTTTTTTGTCATTGCCTGAAGTTTAGTATGCAACTATCAGAAATGAAAAAAATATTATCATATATAAATATTGGGATATATGACGGCGCGAAAAAAAATTTCATATATAATTGTATACAAATCGCGCTGTGAGCAAAACGGTTAGCGCTAACGAGTTAATGTGTTTTTTGTTGTATTATACACTGAATTGCAATCATTTTGGTATATAACACATTGTAAAATGATCAAGGCAACACGGAGAAAATATTATCACAAAATGATGCATGAATTCGTAGCGTGCGGACATAAAAAAAAAGCTTTTCAAAAATTCACCATAAATCGAAATATTGTGCTAGAGACTTCCCGTTTGTTGCAAAATGAAGGTAATTGATTGAATATTACTAGACTGTAAGTGTTGTAGCTTACAATTGCAGTTTTTGACCATTTTGGTCAAGTTAAAGTTGACCGAAGGACGAATTTTTTCTATATCGTTATTTATATGAAAATATTTCAAAACTGATAAAAGCTACAACCATAGGTTGTTTTTTTGTTATTCTACATGAAATTGCACACATTTTCATAAATAAAACATGATGTAACGGCTAATTTAAAATGGTGCAAACATTACGACAATCGGACGAAAAAATGTATGATTTTTTCGGAAGAGTTACCACGTGGACATAAGGAAAAAGTTTATTTCATAAATTCACCATAAATCCAAATATTGTGCTAGAGACTTCCAATTTGTTGCAAAATAAATTTAAATGATTTAATATCACTAGAATGTAATAGTTTTAGCTTACAATTGCGTTTTGTTCATGAAACTTACCTGTCAGATATATATATAGCTGTATTTTCTGAAGTCCGACAGAAATTCAAAAACTTCCGGCACACACAGTGGTCGGCCAGGTGGTTAGTACCCATTCCCGCCGCTGGGAGGCAGGTATCAGGAACCAGTCCCATTTTCTATTCATAATTTTTCTGTCGCCGGTGCTGGAAACACCTGTTTTCAGTACCTCCGTCTTAGGATTTTGGAAACTTCATGGCCGCTAAATATCCTAATTGTCTTTTGATTTATTGACTTGGATTTGTGGCTAGGCATACGCTATCTTAAATTGTTTTGAATATGATTCATTTTTGTATATCTGAATCTAGTTAGGCTAGTTTCAGAGGGTGTTGTCTGCTAAGATAGGGTGTGGCTACCGAAAGCTTCGGTAGTTCCGCACTCGATATGCACGAGGGCTATGTGTCTTGCTTCTTTGTTGAGATTTGTCATGTAAGGAGTGTGAGACTGTCTAATTCCATAAGGAAGACGTATGATTCATATGTACGCAATTAATCAGTAAACAAAGTCAGGGTAGGCTAACCTACCTGTAGACTATTTTGCCTAACCCTGTAGTATGGCCTACGGGCTATAAATATGTCTCGTGAGGTAATGCCCTTTACGTTATAGATTCCATCTGTATCTTGGAATCTAAGGTGCTCGCTCTCCTATCATTGTGGTGAAAAGTGCTACTTCTGTAGTTGTTACTCCTAACCCTGTAATGTTGCCTTCGGGCCCTAAACAGTTTCTGTAGAGGGTATTGACCTTTCTCTGATACTCTATCGATTTGTAACTTAGAATCGAAAGTGCTGGCTTTGGAGAGCAAAAGTGAAGTGGCTAAGTGCAGTGACAGTGCCCCTTGTGTAGTGGAGGTGCGTCAGATCGGCCTTAATTTCGCCTCTAGGCCGGGACCTCTGCTTGACTCCCAGGAACAGGGAGAGAGCATGTCGAAAGCCGAAGGAGGGTTACGAGGAACTCCCACCGATCTGACGTGCCTTCGGCAGACCTGAAGTTACTCCCAGGCTGCCAAGTGCGTGCACGAATCCTGAAGGATTGCTTCTCGTCCTCGAAGCGTCCTCCCTGCGCAGGGTTTGGAGCTTTCGGAAGGACTCGCGCCCTCTAAATAGAAGCTTTATAGAAGAGGACGTTTCACGTCCTCTCTCTCTCTCTCGTCATGCGTTGCAGTGAGAAGTAAGAAGGCGAACGTCGCCTGAACTCGTGTACGTCTTTCCACCGAGAAAAGGGAAAGCAAGTCATATTAGCAGGACGCTTTTGAGCGCGGACGTCCTTAGCTTTGTTGCTGTGAGAATAAGAAGGCGTTCCCTGGCCCCGCGTATTCTCACACGATCAACCCTTCACCTGAGACTGCTTCGTGCAGTCGGTTTTCTCTCCGAGATGTCTAATGCTCTTCCCTGAAGGCAGTTTCGCTTGCATTGACGCCTGTCAGGAGCGTGACGCTTTTCTGCACGTTTTTTTTTGACGCTCGGCTTGGACGGGACGTTCGGATGGACGCCAGGCGCGCGCGCGGGTGCACGCCAAGCGCGCACCAGTAGACGCCGAGGCCGAGCGCACGCCAGTGGATACCGAGCGCGAGCGGCGCGCCGAGAGTGCTCGCTGCTCGCCAGTGGACGCCGAGCGGGCGCGCCGAGAGTGCTCGCTGCTCGCCAATGGACGCCGAGCGTGCTCGCTGCTAGTCAGTGGACGCCGAGCGCGCACGCCAGGTGTGTCGCCTGGCTGAACGTTTCTGTTGAAGTCTTCAAGCTGATTTGGGCCTAAAGAGTTTTTACCTAACTTCGGTGATCCCTTCTACATCGCCTGCGAAGAATGTGAAGTAAGCAGTGCTTCGGAGGAAGCTTAAAGTGAAAAGGCAACTTCGTTTTCGAAACCCACCCAGCAAGACCACGGGTTTCGTGAATTATAGAGGTCTTTGTCAGTAATATTGCTTTTCGTTAAGTCCAGGATTGGATGGAGTTATGGAAAGCTCAAGGAAAGATCTCTTTTGCTCTACCGCATTCAAGACTTTGCGGTATGGCAGCTAGGGTTATGTAAAAGCTCGACGTCCTGCACGTCAGGACTCTCGGCAAAACGTTCAGTAGGATTCTTGCAAAGGCACTCATCAAAAGGAGGAAAGCGCAAGACAGGACCTTCCTTTGCCATACTGCCAATAAATTTTGATACGGGAGAGGAAGCTGGTTGGAGAGTTTCTTCCTCTTCCCAGGATAATTTTGCAAGCTTTTTAGCCCATCTGAAAGGGCTTTTCAGATGATAGATTTTGTTAGTTCCTAGTCGGGACTTACGCTGCCGAATTGAACATCGTCGTTCTACCTGTCGTAAGCCGTCTCTTAACAGGATTCTTGCCCCTTCCTCGTTTGAGACGGGAATCGAAAATAAAATGCTCGACTTCCTGGATTACGTTTTGTCAATTCAGTGAATTTCCCCCATTGACAATATACTATCGTTTTGTCAAGTAAGTGGGTATCCCCTCATTGACAAATTATCTCTTTGTCCCGTAAATGGGTTAGTTCTCATTGACAAACTTCTCATTAACTTTATATTGCGTAAGCGGATAAGCTCTTATTGACAAGATTCGGAAGAGCTCTCATTCATCATTCGCAGACTCGTACAAGAAATAGACTTGTAGACTACGTCAATGAACGCTTATGTCCAATAACATAAGAAGCTTGAGCTGTCCGCTTCAATTCTCTTGAGTTTTGTTTATGAAACTTGCCTGTCAGATATGTATGTAGCTGTATTTCCGAATTCAGCTATAGTATATATGTCTGCCAGGTAAGTATGAAAAAACTTTATTGCAATATAATATCATATTTTGCCTTGCGTTATTTTACTACTGGTTGGCTCAAGTCATATACGTTTGCTGTAGTTACCTCTTCGGATGGCAACCGAGAGGTCTATTGTCTATTAATTTGTTCATGAAACTTACCTGTCAGATATATATATAGCTGTATTTTCTGAAGTCCGACAGAAATTCAAAAACTTCCGGCACACACAGTGGTCGGCCAGGTGGTTAGTACCCATTCCCGCCGCTGGGAGGCGGGTATCAGGAACCAGTCCCATTTTCTATTCATAATTTTTCTGTCGCCGGTGCTGGAAACACCTGTTTTCAGTACCTCCGTCTTAGGATTTTGGAAACTTCATGGCCGCTAAATATCCTAATTGTCTTTTGATTTATTGACTTGGATTTGTGGCTAGGCATACGCTATCTTAAATTGTTTTGAACATGATTCATTTTTGTATATCTGAATCTAGTTAGGCTAGTTTCAGAGGGTGTTGTCTGCTAAGATAGGGTGTGGCTACCGAAAGCTTCGGTAGTTCCGCACTCGATATGCACGAGGGCTATGTGTCTTGCTTCTTTGTTGAGATTTGTCATGTAAGGAGTGTGAGACTGTCTAATTCCATAAGGAAGACGTATGATTCATATGTACGCAATTAATCAGTAAACAAAGTCAGGGTAGGCTAACCTACCTGTAGACTATTTTGCCTAACCCTGTAGTATGGCCTACGGGCTATAAATATGTCTCGTGAGGTAATGCCCTTTACGTTATAGATTCCATCTGTATCTTGGAATCTAAGGTGCTCGCTCTCCTATCATTGTGGTGAAAAGTGCTACTTCTGTAGTTGTTACTCCTAACCCTGTAATGTTGCCTTCGGGCCCTAAACATTTCTGTGAGGGTATTGACCTTTCTCTGATACTCTATCGATTTGTAACTTAGAATCGAAAGTGCTGGCTTTGGAGAGCAAAAGTGAAGTGGCTAAGTGCAGTGACAGTGCCCCTTGTGTAGTGGAGGGTGCGTCAGATCGGCCTTATTTCGCCTCTAGGCCGGGACCTCTGCTTGACTCCCAGGAACAGGGAGAGAGCATGTCGAAAGCCGAAGGAGGGTTACGAGGAACTCCCACCGATCTGACGTGCCTTCGGCAGACCTGAAGTTACTCCCAGCTGCCAAAGTGCGTGCACGAATCCTGAAGGATTGCTTCTCGTCCTCCGAAGCGTCCTCCCTGCGCAGGGTTTGGAGCTTTCGGAAGGACTCGCGCCCTCTAAATAGAAGCTTTATAGAAGAGGACGTTTCACGTCCTCTCTCTCTCTCTCGTCATGCGTTGCAGTGAGAAGTAAGAAGGCGAACGTCGCCTGAACTCGTGTACGTCTTTCCACCGAGAAAAGGGAAAGCAAGTCATATTAGCAGGACGCTTTTGAGCGCGGACGTCCTAGCTTTGTTGCTGTGAGAATAAGAAGGCGTTCCCTGGCCCCGCGTATTCTCACACGATCAACCCTTCACCTGAGACTGCTTCGTGCAGTCGGTTTTCTCTCCGAGATGTCTAATGCTCTTCCCTGAAGGCAGTTTCGCTTGCATTGACGCCTGTCAGGAGCGTGACGCTTTTCTGCACGTTTTTTTTTGACGCTCGGCTTGGACGGGACGTTCGGATGGACGCCAGGCGCGCGGGTGCACGCCAAGCGCGCACCAGTAGACGCCGAGGCCGAGCGCACGCCAGTGGATACCGAGCGCGAGCGGCGCGCCGAGAGTGCTCGCTGCTCGCCAGTGGACGCCGAGGGCGGGCGCTGAGAGTGCTCGCTGCTCGCCAATGGACGCCGAGCGTGCTCGCTGCTAGTCAGTGGACGCCGAGCGCGCACGCCAGGTGTGCGCCTGGCTGAACGTTTCTGTTGAAGTCTTCAAGCTGATTTGGGCCTAAAGAGTTTTTACCTAACTTCGGTGATCCCTTCTACATCGCCTGCGAAGAATGTGAAGTAAGCAGTGCTTCGGAGGAAGCTTAAAGTGAAAAGGCACTTCGTTTTCGAAACCCAGCAAGACCACGGGTTTCGTGATTAGAGGTCTTTGTCAGTAATATTGCTTTTCGTTAAGTCCAGGATTGGATGGAGTTATGGAAAGCTCAAGGAAAGATCTCTTTTGCTCTACCGCAGTCAAGACTTTGCGGTAAGGCAGCTATGGGTTATGTAAAAGCTCGACGTCCTGCACGTCAGGACTCTCGGCAACGTTCAGTAGGATTCTTGCAAAGGCACTCATCAAAAGGAGGAAAGCGCAAGACAGGACTTCCTTTGCCATACTGCCAATAAATTTTGATACGGGAGAGGAAGCTGGTTGGAGAGTTTCTTCCTCTTCCTAGGATAATTTTGCAAGCTTTTTAGCCCATCTGAAAGGGCTTTTCAGATGATAGAGTTTTGTTAGTTCCTAGTCGGGACTTACGCTGCCGAATTGAACATCGTCGTTCTACCTGTCGTAAGCCGTCTCTTAACAGGATTCTTGCCCCTTCCTCGTTTGAGACGGATCGAATCTAAAATGCTCGACTTCCTGGATTACGTTTTGTCAATTCATTGATTCCCCATTGACACTATACTATCGTTTTGTCAAGTAAGTGGGTATCCCTCATTGACAAATTATCTCTTTGTCCCGTAAATGGGTTAGTTTCTCATTGACAAACTTCTCATTAACTTTATATTGCGTAAGCGGATAAGCTCTTATTGACAAGATTCGGAAGAGCTCTCATTCATCATTCGCAGACTCGTACAAGAAATAGACTTGTAGACTACGTCAATGAACGCTTATGTCCAATAACATAAGAAGCTTGAGCTGTCCGCTTCAATTCTCTTGAGTTTTGTTTATGAAACTTGCCTGTCAGATATGTATGTAGCTGTATTTCCGAATTCAGCTATAGTATATATGTCTGCCAGGTAAGTATGAAAAAACTTTATTGCAATATAATATTCATATTTTTGTCCTTGCGTTATTTTACTACTGGTTGGCTCAAGTCATATACGTTTGCTGTAGTTACCTCTTCGGATGGCAACCGAGAGGTCTATTGTCTATTAATTTGTTCATGAAACTTACCTGTCAGATATATATATAGCTGTATTTTTCTGAAGTCCGACAGAAATTCAAAAACTTCGGCACACAGTGGTCGGCCAGGTGGTTAGTACCCATTCCCGCCGCTGGGAGGCGGGTATCAGGAACCAGTCCCATTTTCTATTCATAATTTTTCTGTCGCCGGTGCTGGAAACACCTGTTTTCAGTACCTCCGTCTTAGGATTTTGGAAACTTCATGGCCGCTAAATATCCTAATTGTCTTTTGATTTATTGACTTGGATTTGTGGCTAGGCATACGCTATCTTAAATTGTTTGAATATGATTCATTTTGTATATCTGAATCTAGTTAGGCTAGTTTCAGAGGGTGTTGTCTGCTAAGATAGGGTGTGGCTACCGAAAGCTTCGGTAGTTCCGCACTCGATATGCCACGAGGGCTATGTGTCTTGCTTCTTTGTTGAGATTTGTCATGTAAGGAGTTGTGAGACTGTCCCTTAATTCCATAAGGAAGACGTATGATTCATATGTACGCAATTAATCAGTAAACAAAGTCAGGGTAGGCTACCTACCTGTAGACTATTTTGCCTAACCCTGTAGTATGGCCTACGGGCTATAAATATGTCTCGTGAGGTAATGCCCTTTACGTTATAGATTCCATCTGTATCTTGGAATCTAAGGTGCTCGCTCTCCTATCATTGTGGTGAAAAGTGCTACTTCTGTAGTTGTTACTCCTAACCCTGTAATGTTGCCTTCGGGCCCTAAACTAACAGTTTCTGTAGAGGGTATTGACCTTTCTCTGATACTCTATCGATTTGTAACTTAGAATCGAAAGTGCTGGCTTTGGAGAGCAAAAGTGAAGTGGCTAAGTGCAGTGACAGTGCCCCTTGTGTAGTGGAGGGTGCGTCAGAATCAGGCCCTTATTTGCGCCTCTAGGCCGGGACCTCTGCTTGACTCCCAGGAACAGGGAGAGAGCATGTCGAAAGCCGAAGGAGGGTTACGAGGAACTCCCACCGATCTGACGTGCCTTCGGCAGACCTGAAGTTACTCCCAGGCTGCCAAAGTGCGTGCACGAATCCTGAAGGATTGCTTCTCGTCCTCCGAAGCGTCCTCCCTGCGCAGGGTTTGGAGCTTTCGGAAGGACTCGCGCCCTCTAAATAGAAGCTTTATAGAAGAGGACGTTTCACGTCCTCTCTCTCTCTCTCGTCATGCGTTGCAGTGAGAAGTAAGAAGGCGAACGTCGCCTGAACTCGTGTACGTCTTTCCACCGAGAAAAGGGAAAGCAAGTCATATTAGCAGGACGCTTTGAGCGCGGACGTCCTAGCTTTGTTGCTGTGAGAATAAGAAGGCGTTCCCTGGCCCCGCGTATTCTCACACGATCAACCCTTCACCTGAGACTGCTTCGTGCAGTCGTTTTTCTCTCCGAGATGTCTAATGCTCTTCCCTGAAGGCAGTTTCGCTTGCATTGCGGCCATGTCAGGAGCGTGACGCTTTTCTGCACGTTTTTTTTTGACGCTCGGCTTGGACGGGACGTTCGGATGGACGCCAGGCGCCTTTGCGCGCGGGTGCACGCCAAGCGCGCACCAGTAGACGCCGAGGCCGAGCGCACGCCAGTGGATACCGAGCGCGAGCGCGCGCCGAGAGTGCTCGCTGCTCGCCAGTGGACGCCGAGCGGGGCGCGCGAGAGTGCTCGCTGCTCGCCAATGGACGCCGAGCGTGCTCGCTGCTAGTCAGTGGACGCCGAGCGGGCAGTGTCGCACGCCAGTGTGTAGTCGCCTGGCTGAACGTTTCTGTTGAAGTCTTCAAGCTGATTTGGGCCTAAAGAGTTTTTGTACCTAACTTCGGTGATCCCTTCTACATCGCCTGCGAAGAATGTGAAGTAAGCAGTGCTTCGGAGGAAGCTTAAAGTGAAAAGGCAACTTCGTTTTCGAAACCCAGCAAGACCACGGGTTTCGTGAATTATAGAGGTCTTTGTCAGTAATATTGCTTTTCGTTAAGTCCAGGATTGGATGGAGTTGTATGGAAAGCTCAAGGAAAGATCTCTTTTGCTCTACCGCAGTCAAGACTTTGCGGTAAGGCAGCTATGGGTTATGTAAAAGCTCGACGTCCTGCACGTCAGGACTCTCGGCAACGTTCAGTAGGATTCTTGCAAAGGCACTCATCAAAAGGAGGAAAGCGCAAGACAGGACTTCCTTTGCCATACTGCCAATAAATTTTGATACGGGAGAGGAAGCTGGTTGGAGAGTTTCTTCCTCTTCCCAGGATAATTTTGCAAGCTTTTTAGCCCATCTGAAAGGGCTTTTCAGATGATAGATTTTGTTAGTTCCTAGTCGGGACTTACGCTGCCGAATTGAACATCGTCGTTCTACCTGTCGTAAGCCGTCTCTTAACAGGATTCTTGCCCCTTCCTCGTTTGAGACGGGAATCGAAAATAAAATGCTCGACTTCCTGGATTACGTTTTGTCAATTCAGTGAATTTCCCCCATTGACAATATACTATCGTTTTGTCAAGTAAGTGGGTATCCCCTCATTGACAAATTATCTCTTTGTCCCGTAAATGGGTTATTTCTCATTGACAAACTTCTCATTAACTTTATATTGCGTAAGCGGATAAGCTCTTATTGACAAGATTCGGAAGAGCTCTCATTCATCATTATCGACAGACATCGTACAAGAAATAAGACTTGTAGACTACTTCAATGAACTCTTATGTCCAATAACATAAGAAGCTTGAGCTGTCCGCTTCAATTCTCTTGAGTTTTGTTTATGAAACTTGCCTGTCAGATATTGTATGTAGCTGTATTTCCGAATTCAGCTATAGTATATATGTCTGCCAGGTAAGTATGAAAAAACTTTATTGCAATATAATATCATATTTTGCCTTGCGTTATTTTACTACTGGTTTGGCTCAAGTCATATACGTTTGCTGTAGTTACCTCTTCGGATGGCACCGAGAGGTCTATTGGTCTATTAATTTAAGGGACATTTAATCGTTATTACTCCCTGCAGCCTTCCAGGAGTTTCCGATTTATCTTTTATACCGTTGTATGGTAGTGTTATGACGACACAAACGCATCTATATATTTAGCGTTTTCTGTTTCGCTTAACATATACCAGCTGAGAGTCTCTTTATGCTAAAAATTACGGACCTATTTCTTCGTAGAATAGGGTAGCTGGCAACCCAGGCATAAAGTTAAGAGACGACGATGTAAGCTGCTGCTGTCACTGTCCTCTCCGCCAGTCCAAACGAGGCAGTACAGCTCGTCGCTGTCATGCGCTGTAGGTTACGTCTCTCTCTCCTGATGACTGACTAACCGTATCTCTGTGCTGGCAGTTACGTCTCTCTCTCCCTGCGGGATTGACTGATAACTGTTATCTCTGCCCTACAATCACGGACTTTAGCTAGATTGAGGGGATTTCTTACATGAATGAATAAACATTGCATTCGTTTTGCCTTACTATGTTCTCAGAGATATCTCTTACTCCTTTCGGTGCTCGTTACCAGCACGGTATAGGACTACGAGTCCTACCGCAAACATTTCACTATTATATGCTCTCCTGCTTAGGCCAAAGCGCAGCCTTTTAGGGAAGTAAACATACTGTGTGAGGGAATGAATATGAGCTTGCTGGGGACCATTTCCTTCCTAAAGAAGTTTGTTTCCCTGAATAGACTGCAATTCAGACCTCTACAGTTTTTTCCTACCGGGAAACTGAAATTTTATTAAAGATCTAAGAATGATTCTGAACATCTCTCGGTGCGTTAAGTATCACTTGAGGTGATAGAAAGAAGGTGCCGGGACTCTGGAGAGGGTTTCAGATGTCCTGGATCATAATCTGAAAGAAGTGGAAGCAATTCTGTCGTCCCTCCAGTCCTGGAAACGAGTTTTTGGAACCAGTGGTCCATATCAACTCTGATCTTCCACAGCTCTCTCATATCTTAGGAAGTATCTTCTCTCGGTCCCTGTTCGGGTTTACGAGAAAGAGCCTATTATAACAACAGACGTAGAATGTAACGATCGTCTAGAGGTTCGTTACAGGATTGCAAAAGTCCGTACGAATCGTCTCGATCGACGGCAGCAACTACTGACTTCGGGATGGAATCTTTCTTTAGAAGTATGTTGAGAGTTATGGAGACTTAGGGACGTCCTTTCATACATCTCTTCGCTATGATATTGAACAGGATGGATGTTTAGTCTCTTTTCCCCCTTTTTCAAACGCTTAGGAAATGTAATAAGATGATTTATACCATCACAGGGAGCGACAATGACGCTAATCGCCCCATGTTGGCCTTCAAGATCCTAGATTCACAGAGGTCACGTCCTTCCAAGGACCTTTTCGAGAGAGTCGTTCTACTTTAACACGAAAGGTACCTATAACCTCTCCGCTCTGAGTCTGACTACGTTCAGACTATCGAGATGTTGACAGCATAAGATTGCCGTCTTCCCTTTCCGTTTGAAGAATGGGATAAGCTGGCAGTCACAACTATTAAAGAATACGCAAATATGTTGTTGACGGCCTTTGGGCTCAGAGATTTGCTTCTGTCAAACACAAAGCCCTTCACGATCTTTGAGTTCTGTGGAATCTCGAAACTCGCTCACCATCTACTTTTTGTCTCACCTGTTTTCTCGGAGTCAGCACTCGTGCGAGATCAGGAGACACATAGTAGCCCTGAGTTTCTTGTTGACGAAGTCGGTTGCGTTTACACACCCCCGATGATCGTTAACATGAGACCAGGTTGGACTGTCAGGCATTCGTCCTTCGGGACTGAATCGCCTTTTTGCTCCTCGCTCCTTTCTCCTGGCACCAGAAGCTCGAGTCAGGAGTGTCTCAGGAGTTGATTCGCTAACGACGTTGGGTTGCGTTCATACCCCAAGGTTTGCTTAGCTTGAATCGCCCAGGCAGTCCAGACACTCATCCTTCAGCGAAGAATAGTGCCTTATGGTTCTTCAGGGTACAGCCTTGCTGTCCTTGATGCGTCTGACTGGTCAACTGGTCGGTCACCTGACTTTAGTACAGACTGACTGACTGTGCATGTCCAGATCGAAGCTTTCAATATGGAACTTAGACATAGTCTGAAGTTCTTGATGTCAAAGCATTCGAACATCTCCTACCTGTTAACTTCTTGCACGTGATCAGGAAGGCCCTTTTCTAATCCACCCTATATACGACAAAGAGGGTTAGTGAGGTTTTCAGCCATCGTCAGAAGTTTTGGCATTAGAGAACAAAGGCGGTGCGTTCTCTAAGCCTTCCGTTGTGGCCTAAGAATGGGAAACCCGTCTTGTTCTTGGGCCAGGAGCTTGGAATCAAGGA
Source organism: Macrobrachium nipponense (assembly GCF_015104395.2). Classification (NCBI taxonomy): domain Eukaryota; kingdom Metazoa; phylum Arthropoda; class Malacostraca; order Decapoda; family Palaemonidae; genus Macrobrachium; species Macrobrachium nipponense. The sequence goes on along the minus strand of NC_087219.1, from coordinate 47,937,520 downwards.
TGGCACAAGTTATGGGCAGGAGCCAGAGAGAGTCCTGTGCCTGTAGGTCTCTCAAGTTTTATCTACATAAAACTCAAGAAAGTCGAAGTCGTACGGACAATCTGCAGTGTTCCGAAAAGACCAGACTTGCCCATATCGAAGAACACCCTGGCTTTATTGTTAAGGAGTTCTTTCAAAAAAGCTCCTTCATTGTGTTGGCACAAAGATTTGAAATCTTTTGATTTGAATGCTCACGAGGTTGAGGGCGCGGCCTCGGAAGCATTTCAACAGAGCATGGCACTCAGCAACATCCTGAGTACCATGTTTTAGCGAAGCAACTCTGTGTTCAATTCACACTCCCTGCGAGATGTGAATTGGCATATGAGATCTGCTGCTCGCTAGGGCCATACGTGTCTGCAGACACAATCTTGGGGGCAAGTAGTACCACTCATCCTATCCTGTAGAAAATGGTTAGGAAGAGCTCTTAATTTAGTAGTTGAGTCGTCGACAACGGTGACTTCTTAACTCTTAAGCCTTAGTTAACACACCTTAACTTTGCTAGGTTGGTCAGGTGGTGATATATTTTTATATATATATTTATATACTTCTTAGCCCTCATGGTATGGTCAATATGGTCTAGTCCCACGTCGTGGTCTCGCCCCTGTTGACAGATCATCTGGAGTGCACCAGCTTATAGGTCTCTACCTCGCTGGCAACTCTAGTAGCACAAGCAGACTTACTTGGCAATAACCACGAAGCAGCAATGCTAACAGGTGGAACCAAGATGTAAATCATCTGCATGCATTTGTTTCCCAAAATCCTTCTATTCTGTCCCTTCCCACCTCCAACGGTGGGATTCAGCTATATATATATCTGACAGGTAAGTTTCATGAACAAAATGATATTGTTATGATACAATAAAGTTTGTTCATACTTACCTGGCAGAATATATAATTAAGTACCCACCCACCTCCCCTCAGGGGACAGTGGAAATAAAAATTATGAATAGAAAATGGGACTGGTTCCTGATACCCGCCTCCCAGCGGCGGGAATGGGTACTAACCACCTGGCCGACCACTGTGTGTGCCGGAAGTTTTTGAATTTCTGTCGGACTTCAGAAAATACAGCTATATATATATCTGCCAGGTAAGTATGAACAAACTTTATTGTATCATAACAATATCATTTTAAGGACATTTAATCGTTACTCCCTGCAGCCTTCCAGGAGTTTCCGATTTATCTTTTACCGTTGTATGGTAGTGTTCTGACGACACAAACGCATCTATATATTTTAGCGTTTTCATTTTCTGTTTCGCTTAAATATACAGCTTGAGAGTCTCTTTATGCTAAAAATTACGGACCTATTTCTTCGTAGAATAGGGTAGCTGGCAACCCCCAGGCATAAAGTTTAAGAGACGACGATTGTAAGCTGCTGCTGTCACTGTCCTCTCCGCCAGTCCAAACGAGGCAGTACCAGCTCGTTCGCTGTCATGCGCTGTAGGTTACGTCTCTCTCTCCTGCGGGATTGACTGACTAACCGTATCTCTGTGCTGGCAGTTAGTCTCTCTCTCCTGCGGGATGACTGACTAACTGTATCTCTGCCCTACAATCACGGACTTTAGCTAAGATTGAGGGGATTTCTTACATGAATGAATAAACATTGCATTCGTTTTGCCTTACTATGTTCTCAGAGATATCTCTTACTCCTTTCGGTGCTCGTTACGCACAGTATAGGACTACGAGTCTACCGCAACATTTCACTATTATATGCTCTCCTGCTTAGGCAAAGCGCAGCCTTTTAGGGAAGTAAAAACATACTGTGTGAGGGAATGGATGAGCTGCTGGGGACCATTTCCTTCCTAAAGAAGTTTGTTTCCCTGAATAGACTGCAATTCAGACCTCTTACAAGTTTTTTCACCGAAAAACTGAAATTATTTTATTAAAGATCTAAGAATGATTCTGAAAACATCCTCGGTGCGTTAAGTATCACTTGAGGTGATAGAAAGAAGGTGCCGGACATCTGGAGAGGGTTTCAGATGTCCTGGATCATAATCTGAAAGAAGTGGAAGCAATTCTGTCGTCCCTCCATCCTGGAAACGAGTTTTTTGGAACCAGTGGTCCATACAACTCTGATCTTCCACAGCTCTCTCATATCTTAGGAAGTATCTTCTCTCGGTCCCTGTTCGGGTTTACGAGAAAGAGCCTATTATAACACAGACGTAGAATGTAACGATCGTCTAGAGGTTCGGTAACAGGATTGCAAAAGTCCGTACGAATCGTCTCGATCGACGGCAGCAACTACTGACTTCCGAGTGGATCTTTCTTTAGAAGTATGTTTGAGAGTTATGGAGACTTTAGGGACGTCCTTTCATACATCTCTTCGCTATGATATTGAACAGGGATGGATGTTTAGTCTCTTTTCCCCTTTTTCAAACGCTTAGGAAATGTAATAAGATGATTTATACCATCACAGGGAGACGACAATGACGCTAATCGCCCCATGTTGGCCTTCAAGATCCTAGATTCACAGAGGTCACGTCCTTCCAAGGGACCTTTCCCCGAGAGAGTCGGTCTACTTTAACACGAAGGTACCTATAACCTCTCCGCTCTGAGTCTGACTACGTTCAGACTATCGAGATGTTGACAGCATAAGATTGCCTTCTTCCCTTTTCCGTTTGAAGAATGGGATAAGCTGGCAGTCACAACTATTAAAGAATACGCAAATATGTTGTTGACGGCCTTTGGGCTCAGAGATTTGCTTCTGTCAAACAACAAAGCCCTTCACGATCTTTGAGTTCTGTGGAATCTCGAAACTCGCTCACCATCTACTTTTTGTCTCACCTGTTTTCTCGGAGTCAGACACTCGTGCGAGATCAGGAGACACCATAGTAGCCCTGAGTTTCTTGTTGACGAAGTCGGTTGCGTTTACACACCCCCGATGATCGTTTAACATGAGACCAGGTTGGACTGTCAGGCATTCGTCCTTCGGGACTGAATCGCCTTTTTGCTCCTCGCTCCTTTCTCCTGGCACCAGAAGCTCGAGTCAGGAGTGGCTCAGGAGTTGATTCGCTAACGACGTTGGGTTGCGTTCATACCCCAAGGTTTGCTTAGCTTGAATCGCCCAGGCAGTCCAGACACTCATCCTTCAGCGAAGAATAGTGCCTTATGGTCTTCAGGGTACAGCCTTGCTGTCCTTGATGCGTCTGACTGGTCAACTGGTCGGTCACCTGACTTTAGTACAGGACTGACTGACTGTGCATGTCCAGATCGAAGCCTTTCAATATGGAACTAGACATAGTCGAAGTTCTGATGTCAAAGCATTCGAACATCTCCTACCTGTTAACTTACTTGCACGTGATCAGGAAGGCCCTTTTCTAACCACCCTAGATACGACAAAGAGGGTTAGTGAGGTTTTCAGCCATCGTCAGAAGTTTTGGGCATTAGAGAACACAAGGCGGCGCGTTGGCGTTCCTCTAAGCCTTCCGTGGCCTAAGAATGGAAACCCGTCTTGTTCTTGGGCCAGGAGCTTGGAATCAAGGATGGCACAAGTTATTGGGCAGGAGCCAGAGAGAGTCCTGTGCCCTGTCAGGTCTCTCAAGTTTTATCTACATAAAACTCAAGAAAGTCGAAGTCGTACGGACAATCTGCAGTGTTCCGAAAAGACCACAGACTTGGCCCATATCGAAGAACACCCTGGCTTTATTGTTAAGGAGTTCTTTCAAAAAGCTCCTTCATTGTGGTTGGCACAAGATTTTTGAAATCTTTTGATTTGAATGCTCACGAGGTGAGGGCGCGGCCTCGGAAGCATTTCAACAGAGCATGGCACTCAGCAACATCCTGAGTACCATGTTTTAGCGAAGCAAAAAACTCTGTGTTCATTTTCACACTCCCTGCGAGATGTTAAGATGGCATATGAGATCTGCTGCTCGCTAGGGCCATACGTGGTCTGCAGACACAATCTTGGGGGCAAGTAGTACCACTCATCCTATCCTGTAGAAAATGGTTAGGAAGAGCTCTTAATTTAGTAGTTGAGTCGTCGACAACGCGGTGACTTCTTAACTCTTAAGCCTTAGTTAACTCACCCTTAACTTTGGCTAGGTTTTGGTCAGGTGGTGATATATATTTTTATATATATATTTATATTACTTCTTAGCCCTCATGGTATGGTTGGCAATTAATGGTCTAGTCAACGTCGTGGTCTCGTCGCCCCTGTTTGACAGATCATCTAGGGTGCACCAGCTTATATAGGTTCTCTAAACCTCTCTGGCACTCTAGTAGCACAAGCAGACTTACGTGGCAAATAAACCGGCGAAGCCAGCAATGCTAACAGGTGGAACCAAGATGTAAATCATCTGCATGCATTTGTTTCCCAAAATCCTTCTATTCTGTCCCTTCCCACCTCCTCCAACGGTGGGATTCAGCTATATATATATCTGACAGGGTAAGTTTCGAACAAAATGATATTGTTATGATACAATAAACGTTTGTTCAATTACTTTAACCTGGCAGAATTTATATAATTTAATTAAGTACCCACCCACCTCCCCTCAGGGGACAGTGGAAATAAAAATTATGAATAGAAAATGGGACTGGTTCCTGATACCCGCCTCCCAGCGGCGGGAAGGTGGGTAACTAACACCTGGCCCGACCACTGTGTGTGCCGGAAGTTTTTGAATTTCTGTCGGACTTCAGAAAATACAGCTATATATATATCTGCCAGGTAAGTATGAACAAACTTTATTGTATCATAACAATATCATTTTTCGACCATTTCGGTCGAGTCAAAGTTGACCGAAGGTTGAAATTTTTGCACTTATCGTTATTTATATGAAAATATTTCAAAACTGGTAAAAGCTACAACCATGGGTTGTTTATTGTTGTATTCTACATGAAATTGCGCTTATTTTGTTCATGAAACTTACCCAGCGAATATATATAGCTGTATTTCTCCGAAGTCCGACAGAAATTTCAAAAACTCAAACGGCTCACGCAGTGGTCGGCCAGGTGGTTAGTACCATTTCCCACCGCTGGGAGGCTGGGTATCAGGAACCATTCCCATTTTCTATTCAGATTTTTCTGTCGCCGGTGTTGATAACAACTGTTTTCAACACCTCCGTCTAGGATTTCGAAACTTCTCGTTACTTGAGTATCCTGTTTGTTTTTTGGTTATCGAACGTGGATTGTGACTAGGCTTACGCTGATAGTGGATTGGATTTGAATTTGGTTTGGTTTTTTCCTTTAAACTAAGATGTCTGGGACTAGTTTATCTAGCACCAGAGTGTGTTGTATGGAAGGTTTGTTTAAGGTGAGGCTACCGAAAGGTTCGGTAGACCCACACACAATATGTAATAATTGTAGAGAACATACGTGTGTTATAAATGACCGTTGTAAGGATGTGAATGTCTGTCTGATTCGGGTTGGAAGGCTTATGAAATCCTATGTGCGGAAATTGGAGCGTGATAGGATACGGAGATCTTCCTCCAGGAGTGTATCAGTCAGTAGAAGTAAGGGTAGTAAGGTTTCTCCTACTATACATTCAGTAGTTGGTACACCTAAATCTTGTTGTTCCTGGGCCCTGAAAAGTTGTGCCTTCGGGCCCTGAAAATGTTGGTGCCTCGGCCCTGAAAAATCAGTGGAAGACAATGCCCTTTTCTACGATTCTGGAATCAATACGAAACCTAGAATCTAAAGTGCTCGCTTTGGAGGGTAAAAGCATTATTAGTGAACAAAAGGTGCAGTGAAAGTGCCCCCAGTGTTGTGGCGGGGGCGTCAGATCGGCCCTATAATGCCTCTAGGCCTGGACCTCTGTCGAACTTCCAAGCCCAGGAAGACGGACATGTCGAAAGCCGCAGGAGGGTTACGGGGAACCCCCCACCGATCTGGCGTCCCTTCGGCAGACCTGTAGACGATCCCCAGGCTGCCAAAGAGTGTGCGAGTGCGCGTATCCTCCGCGAGTGCTTTCGTCCTCGGAGGCGTCCTCCCTAACAGGAGTTGGAGCATGAGAAGACGCTCACAGTCCTCTGAAAAGAGCTATGACGTTAAATGTCGCACAGGCGGCTATCGTCAGTAGTCTCTCAGAGGAGGGCGCAGAGTCTCTTTGCGCTGCTTCTTCGTTACGGGCTTCGCCTCGAGACTTGGATTACTCTCCACTGCAAAAAAAGATCGAAAACTCAAGGTGTCGCACAAGCGGCCAGAGTCTTCGATCGCAGTGAAGAAGACGCTTCACGTCCTTTTTCGCCTGTTGGTTTGCGGTCTTCACCGGAGAGTTTTGCTGCATGGACTCCTCAAAGGAGAATTATGATGTCATCTGACGAGGACGCCTTGGAGCGGCCTATTCGTTCTAAGAATAGAAGAACGGGTCCTGTGAGAAGGGATAGGGCTTCCCCCTCGCCCCTTGCCTTCTCATAGGATCAGTTTTTTCTCCTGAAAAAGATCTTCTACTACAAAGAGTGTTATCAGGTCGATGCCAACAACACTTGCTTCGTTGCTGGCTGAGAGAGAATCAGAAATTCGTCCGAGAAGAAAAGATGATAGATTACCGATTAAAAGATTAATAAGAGGTCTCCCGCACGGGTGGACCGATCGTCTCTTTCGCCTGTGAGTACTCATTCTAGATTTCGTTTACGTCTCACCTGCAGTTGGAGAAAGGGAACATGAAAAACAAAAATTCCTACGAGGATTCGCCCAGACTCTCGAGGCTCGCTTTATACAAGAACACGGATCGATCCTATGATTACGCAACGAGGCCGTTATACAGTCTGAGAAGCTCGACGCTCCTAGTTTCGGCTTGGAAGGAGCGGAGTGTTCACATGGGACGCCTGTTTAGACAAGCGGTACGCTCGGACAGAAGTCGAGCGTGACGCTCACCGGACGCCAGGCGTGGCGCTCGGAGGGACGCCGAGCGTGACGCTCACCCCTGGAGTCAAGGGGCGGGGACGCTCGGCTGAGCGTCGAGCGTGACGCTCATCTGGACGTCAAACGTGGCGCTCGGCTGGACGCCAAGCGTGACGCTCGGCTGGACGCCAAGCTTGACGCTCGGACGGATGCCAAGCGAGACGTTCAAACACAAGGTATTAGTATGGAACCTCAACTGCAATCGGCTTTTCGAAGGGACTCCCATCGAGAGAATGAGCAAGAAATTGGTACCGCTTTATCTGAATCTTTAGATATTAATATTCAGAATGCTCCATGCACGTCTAAAACAACGATCTTCATTAAAGCTCGGAGTGAAAGGACTTGTACCACCAGCTTCGAGAGTCCCCTTGGTCACTCCTATAGATGAGGAAGGATTAAGTAATATTTCAGAGGAAACGGAAGAGGATCAACCTGCTGTGTCAGATTCATCCGATTATCAAGTTTTGGTTCGATTGCTTCGGGATTCATTTGGAGAAGAGTTTCAACCCGCAGCACCTCGGTCGCCTCCTTCTCAGTTTTCGTTGTCAAAAAACAAATAAGACTCCTGGATTGTTAAAATGACAAAGTCTCTTTCAACTAAGAGAGCTTTTAAGAAGGTGCAAGATTGGATGGAGTCTAGAAAAGCTCAAGGAAAGTTTTCCTTTGCCCAGCCTCCTTCAAGACTTTGCGGCAAGGCTGGGATCTGGTATGATACAGGTGAGGATGTCGGGTTAAGAGCTCCCGCATCGGCTCAAGGTGACTTTTCCAGTCTGGTTGACGCACCAAGAAGGTCTCTTCTTTCGTCAGCTAAAATAACATGGACACCGGCGGAGATAGACCACCATCTGAAAGGTCTTTTTCGGACAATTGAAGTATTTAATTTCTTAGACTGGTGTTTGGGGCTGCTTGACACTAAGTCTCGTAGTCAAGACTCAATTAGCTTGGGGGAGCTATCCAGTGTTCTCGCTTGTATGGATAAGGCCGTCAGAGATGGTTCAGAGGAATTGGCTTCACATTTTTGTGCAGGGCTCCTGAAAAGAGAGCTATCTACTGTAAATTTACTACCAAAGCAGTGTCTCCAACACAGAAGGCAGAATTGCTTTTCGCCCCCTTCTCTGACCATCTCTTCCCCCAGGCTATGATTAAAGATGTAGCTGGAAGTCTACAGGAAAAAGCTACTCAGGATCTATTAGCACAATCTTCTAGACGTCCTGCGGTCCTTCGACTTCAACACGAACCCAGTTTTCTAAGAAAATAAAGCCCTTTCGAGGTGGAGCATCCTCTTATACCTTCTCCTAGAGGAAGAGGACTCTCTAGAGGCAGAGCTCAGTCTAAGTCCAGAGGTAAAAAATGAGGAGGAAGTCCTTCAGTCGCCAGTAGGTGCCAGGCTTCATTTATTTGTAGAAGCTTGGAAGAAGATAGAGGCAGACAACTGGTCGCTCAAACGTCATCGAGCGAGGATACAAAATACCTTTCCTGAAGCCTCCTCATTGTGCACAACCCTATAGATCTATCACCCTCGTACCATGGAGAAAAAAACAACGATCTTGTACGATCTGATAGAACAAATGCTCGAGAAAGAAAGGCAATAGAACAAGTCGAGGACATTCAGTCCCCTGGTTTCTACAACAGGTTATTCCTGGTGCCGAAACAGTCGGGAGGCTGGCGGCCAGTTTTAGATGTGAGCAGTCTAAACCTTTTTATAGAGAGACAGACGTTCAAGATGGAGACACCTCAGTCAGTGCTTGCGGCCTTAAGACAAAACGACTGGATGGTATCACTGGACCTGCAAGACGCATATTTCCACGTCCCGGATACATCCCCGATCGAAGAAATATCTGCGTTTTGTCATGAACGGGAAGAGTTTTCCAATTCAGAGCTCTTTGCTTCGGTCTGAGTACTCACAATGATTTTCACAATTCTAATGAAGAATGTGGCGAGGTGGCTTCATCTTGCAAACATAAGGATCTCTCTATATCTAGACGACTGGCTAATTCGAGCATCGTCGAAAGAAAGGTGTCTGAATTACCACCTTCAATCAACCTTAACTCTAGCAAAGTCCCTGGGACTTCTAGTGAATTTCGAAAAGTCGCAGCTGATCCCCACACAGTCCATCGTGTATCTGGGGATTCAGATGGATTCAGTGGCTTTTCGAGCTTTTCCGTCCCAGGACGGCAACAGCAAGGATTAGAAAAAATATCAGTCTTCTTAAGGAAAGAATCATGCTCGGTGAGGGAATGGATGAGTCTGCTGGGCACCATTTCCTCGCTGGAGAAGTTTGTTTCCTTGGGGAGACTACATCTCAGACCTCTCCAGTTTTTCCTGAAGGAGAATTGGAAGGACAAAGAAAATTTGGAGACAATTTTGAGGATCCCAAAGGAGGTAAAGGATCACCTAAAGTGGTGGCTCGATCCTGTGAAGCTTTCGGAAGGAACTTCCCTCAAACTTCAGAGCCCCGACTAGTGTTGTTCTCCGACGCGTCCACCACCGGGTGGGGAGCTACACTAGGGAGGGAGGAAGTGTCAGGCACCTGGAGAGGGGAACAGGTGTTCTGGCACATAAATCTCAAAGAACTGGCGGCCATATACTGGCACTTCAGTTTTTCAAAGAAGAAGTCTCAAACAAGATAGTGCAGATAAATTCAGACAATACCACAGCTCTGTCATACATAAAAAAAGCAAGGAGGGACTCACTCGCGATCATTGTTCAACCTAGCAAGAGAGATCTTGTTATGGGCAAGAACTCAGAAAGTAACGATTCTAACGAGGTTCGTTGCAGGCGTGGAGAACGTCCGGGCAGATCTCCTCAGTCGGCAGGGTCAACTGTTACCGACCGAGTGGACTCTGCATCAGGATGTGTGTCGAGAGCTGTGGAAGTTATGGGGACGTCCTCTAGTGGACGTCTTTGCGACAACGAGAACAAAGAGGCTTCCGTTGTATTGTTCCCCCGTGCTCGACCCCGGGAGCAGTAGCGATAGATTGAACTTATTTGGGACTGGAAGGGAGGATCTTTAGCATTTCCCCCGTTCAAGATTCTGGGAGAAGTGATGAAAAAGTTTGCAATGTCAGAAGGGACGAGATTGACGTTAATCGCTCCTTACTGGCCAGCAAAGGAGTGGTTCACAGAGGTCATGACTATGTAGTGGACTTCCCGAGGACATTGCCCATGAGGACAGATCTACTCAAACAGCCCCACTTCGAGAGATACCACGGAAACCTCCCCACTCTGAGTCTGACTGCATTCAGACTATCAAAAAGTTGGTCAGAGCGAGGGGTTTTCTAGACCGGTTGCAAAAGCAATCGCCAATGCGAGAAGAGCTTCCACGCTTGGAGTCTATCAATCGAAGTGGGCTTCGTTTAGGAGCTGGTGCAGAAGAACACACATTTCCTCTACCACGACCTCTGTGAGCCAAATAGCGGACTTTTGCTCTACTTGAGAAACGACCTAAAGCTTGCAGTCTCAACAATCAAAGGCTACAGAAGTATGTTATCTGTAGTCTTTAGACATAGAGAATTGATTTGGCAAATAAGGATGATATCCACGATCTTTTAAGGTCTTTCGAGACTATAAAGATTCCTCAACCTAAGTTACCATCATGGAATTTGGATGTAGTACTTAAATTCCTAATGTCAAATCGGTTTGAACCCCTTCAGAACGCCTCTTTAAGGGATCTTACTAAGAAAACTATTTTCCTAACGACTCTGGCGACGGCGAAGAGAGTTAGTGAAATTCAAGCCTTTAGCAAGCATATTGGTTTTAGGGGACATAATGCTGTTTGCTCATTAAGTCCTACGTTTCTAGCGAAAAATGAAAATCCGTCTAACCCTTGGCCCAAAAGTTTTGAGATTAAGGGTATGGCAGAAATCATTGGGACACGAACCAGAGAGAGTCCTGTGCCCTGTCAGGGCTCTCAAGATTTATTTACAAAGAACGAAGGAATGTCGAGGTCCTTCGATCAAACTTATGGTGTTCGGTCAGAAGCCAGATTTGCCGATGTCGAAGAATGCTCTGGCATTCTTCTTGAGAGACACCATTAGACAGGCGCATTCATCTTGCGAAGACAGTGATGTTAAGTCTGGTTGAAAGTGAAATGCCCTCATGAAGTGAGAGCTATATCTACCTCGGTAGCTTTCCAAAGAACATGGCACTCAATGACATTCTGAGTGCCACCTTTTTGGCGCAGCAACTCGGTGTTCGCTTCACACTACCTTGCGGGATGTGAAGACGACATACGAGAAACTGCTATGCGCTTGGACCATACGTCGCAGCAGACACTTTGTTGGGGGCTGGAAGTAGCACTCATCCTACCCTGTAGGAAATGGGTAGGTGAGTTTTTATGGATTGTTTTATGGTTGTAAGGTCGTCCGCCTGAGCCGGTACTTCCGTTTACCTTTGAGCCTAAGTGATGTGGGAATGAAAATTGTTAGGCTGGTCAGGTGGTGAATTTTTTACTTCGTTGCCCTCATAGTATGGTCAAAATGGTCTAGTCACATTGTGGTCACGCTCCCGTTGACAGATCATCTAGAACTCACCAGCTATATAGGTCACTACCTTGCTGGAGACTCTAGTAAAGCAGTAGCAGACTTGGGTGACAGTAATCACGAAGTCAGCTATGCTAACAGGTAAGGAACCAAGATGTTATTCATCTGCATGTAATATGTTTCCAAAATCCTTTTCTGTCTCTCCCTACCTCCAAAGGTGGGATTCAGCTATATATATATCTGCTGGGTAAGTTTCATGAACAAAATGATATTGTTAAGATACAATAAAGTTTGTTCATACTTACCTGGCAGATATATATAATCAAAGTACCCACCCACCTCCCCGCAGGAGACAGTGGGAATAGAAAAAATCTGAATAGAAAATGGGAATGGTTCCTGACACCCGCCTCCCAGCGGCGGGATTGGGGTACTAACCACCTGGCCGACCACTGCGTGAGCCGGGAGTTTTGAAATTCTGTCGGACTTCGGAGAAATACAGCTATATATATATCTGCCAGGTAAGTATGAACAAACTTTATTGTATCTTAACAATATCATTTTCATATATAAAACTTTATGTAACGGCTAATTTAAAATGGTGCAAACATTACGATAATCGGACGAAAAAATTTCTGATTTTTTTTTGGAAGAGTTACCGCGCGGATGTAAGGAAATTTTTTTTTTTTCATAAATTCACCATAAATCGAAATATTGTGCTAGAGACTTCCAGTTTGTTGCAAAATAAAGGTAAATGATTGAATATTACTAGAATATAAGAGTTTTAGCTTACAATTATGTTTTTCGACCATTTCGGTAGAGTCAAAGTTGACCGAAGGTTGAAATTTTTGCACATCGTTATTTATATGAAAATATTTCAAAGCTGATAAAAGCTTCAACCATGAGTTGTTTTTTGTTGTATTCTACATGAAATTGCGCATATTTTCATATATAATACTCCATGTAATGGCTAATATAAAATGGTGCAAAAATTATGTCAAAGTTACGAAATAATTTCTGAGATGTGTCGCTGATACTTTTTAGTGTGAGAAGAAAGAAATTCTCGCTTGCGCGCCTGGGTAACGATTGTAAACAAACAATGCCTTGATCCGTGAGCTCCCAGCATCCCCCAAGGCGCATGATTCAAAAGTTTTCGCCTAGTAGGCCTATAACTAGTTTTCCGAGAATTTTTTTTTAAAACATTTTTATATCGACATACCATACATCCAATGGGCACCCAACAGACAATTTATATCGACATTTAATACGTCCAATCGGCGTTAAAGGGTTAAGTAGTATGTATTTGGTGCTGGTTTGTACACATTTGACAAATCTTATAATATGAATATAGTATAGTATATATTTTCTGAAGACTCGAGACATTATTGAGATAAAATGAATTTTGGATTTGAATGTACATAGTGTTGGCAGGTCAGCACAATTGTATGATTCCCAGGTCTCACATGGTTAGCTGTCTCATTTCCTGTGGGTCTGCAAATCAGCTCACAGCTACCCCCAGACTTGACTTACTCAAAATTTCCTTTAGTAGTATTTTTTTTTTATCAAGATATGTGATAAAATGTTTTGGTAAAACTGCATGTCAGGTGTGTGCCATTGCGTTTGCAAAGGAGTTTCTTGGTGGTCTGGAAGTGTTTCTGAAGGTATTGTGTAATTTTCATTTTTACTGCTTTGATTGTCATTGCTGAATCCTCTAGTTTCTTTAGGTTTTTAGTTCTGTAATTACTTTGTGGGTATAGCTTAATTGGGTACTATTTTGTGGTTTTCATAGTAACTGTGCACAATTTAACTAACAGATTTGTTGATATTTTAGTGTAGGACTAGTTTAAGTACTAATTGATAGCTTAAAAACAATGAATTGTTGACTTGACATTTGCAACACAAGTTTAGATTTCAATGTTTTTTTTTTCAATGCTGTATTTGACATAAAAATAAAACATGAATTTAACTTCACAAGGTTATAGGTGTATGCAGTGAAGATAGTGTGCAGACCATGTCCTTAACAGTTCAGTGCTAGGGTAACCAAACAATGTCAGTCTTTCACTGCATTTAGAGGAGTTCAGATGTAGAGGTTATAACTTAGTGTTTTTATGTAAGTAACTTACCAAGTAATTACTTAGCTAGTAGTTCTACTTGTCTGGCAGCTTGAATTCAAAATTCTTGATTACTTAGTTAGTAGTTCTACTTGTCTGGCAGCTTGAATTCAAAATTCATGGGTCGCACTTCAAATGTGTGTACTAGACTCATAGTTCCAGAAAATAAAGACAAATTTATTTTAGCATGCCTAGTACCTAATGGCATAGCTCCAGAAAGTTTACCAAAATCAGAATAGTAAAGCTATAAAAAATAATGTGTGCCTGCAGACTGGGACTTCATACACAAGGTTGTGCATGGAAGGAATCTTCAATACCAACATCATCCTTGTTTGTAATTAATAATAAATTAAGTAAATGTTGAGTAAAAGCAAGGTTAATTCTTGAGTACAGATTTTTTCATTTCTGGTGCATATACATAGGCATTTTGCCACCATTATGCTTGCTTTTATTACCCAGTGGGTAATATACAAAGGTTGCCAATGGAAATACATATACAAATTTCAAAATCACTGATAGTAACTGAAAATCTGTGATTTTTGGGGCATATTGGCACCGATAACCAGGTATTGGTGCCAATAACTGGCTAATGGCGCCTGTTAAGTATGTATTGGCAACAATACCGTACTCTATTATCGGCAACGATTGTTAACTGTTGAAAATATTTGTGTATGACATTGCACTTGGCGCACGCTTGTCACTTGCTTATGATGTTTATGTTTATGATGTGAAGAGGGAGCAAAGCGAGGGGTAATAATGTAGCCACTTGTTAGGTTGGATCTCAGAGATAGATAAAGTCAGTTTTTTATGTCTGCCTTTGATTTATCCTGCCACACTGGTCTACATGATCAACACCGATAACCGGAAATCATCACATTTCGGCGCCAAAAATTTTTTCGATTTTCGGCGCTAGACAAGCCCCATAAAACCGGACTGCTGATAACTGGGTCTGCCTGTATATATAGTACAGTAGTGCATCAGGTTACAAAATTAATCTGTTCCAAAGCGTCCTTCGTAACCTGATTTTTTCGTATGTAGAACTATGTTTTACATGTAAATTGCCTAATTTGTTCCAAGCCCTACAAAAACACCATAGTAAATTTTATAATAAAGCTAAATTGACCAATAAACAATGAAATACAACAATTTCGACCATTCAATACCTAACCTACGTAAAATGTGGAACCTTACCTTTCGAGTGAGGCGATGTCTGAAAGTGGCGACAGAGGAGGACAAACGGTAGAAAACATGAACACTTAACTTTACGAAACACATTAAAAAATGGCAGAAAACATTAACACTTCTTGATTATCTCCATCTTTGTCTCCATAGAAAGCATCCTCTTCTTTCCGTGAACTTCAGCAACATTCTTGGGACCCATGGCTAATAACGTAAGTAATTAAATTCACACACATCACGATAAAGTAACTTACAGTACAACGAAAGCGAAATCACTAACATGAATTTACGTTAAAGAACGAAATCTATGTGAACGAACGAATTCCACGTGTGTACGATAACTCTGCCAAAACAAAATGGTCGAGGAACTCCCTTACATAGATGCATGATGGGATAGATGCTGACCAATAGGAGAACAGGATCTTACGGCGGTAACTAGCATCAGGAACCAATGGGAGAGTGTGAGGATGGTGCCGAGTCTACTGAGTTAGTGGCGTGCGAGTTTTAAAATTCTTCTCGGCAGCCCATGCAAATCTCGGACTTTACAGTACACCCTTTCACAACCTGAATTATTTTTGTACACAGAAGCAAAAAGAACTTCGTCTATGCCTTCGTAACTTGGATTTTTCGTACGTAGGGACTTTTGATGTAGGGGTATGACTGTTTATAATACATACTCCGTAGTGGTAGTTATCATTTATCTTACTATACTTCACACACAGGTACTAAATTAATGTCTATTATATAATGATCAATTATTTACATAACCAGCAAGTTTTTGCTCGGAAGCAGTTAGTAACCAAAACTTTTATTAAAATGTATTCCTTCTCAGAGTTTTATTTAATAACAGAATATGACATATTCAAATATATTCCCTCTTATTCTTAAGTTGCCACATAAGTCCATTATGAAGAAGCTTATTCAGGAAAAGTTGAAGTTCATCCTTGCCTTGCATATACATATAGACATTTGCAAATTGTTAGAATACAGTTGCATGATGTAACAGAAATCTCAAAGGATGAAAGGTGTTTTGTTTGCTCATTACAAGATGTTATGAAACAAATTTACTTCCAGACAACTGTTGTTATTTGATAGAAATTGCTTTCAACTTTTGTTTGCAGGGTGATGTACCGTTCATGGGAGGAGCCTTAGGTCCAGATTGGCATGAAAAGTTGGAATTGAAAGGGGACAACACACACAGAGTAATACTTGAAACAGAAGTTGAAGTATCCTGTATTTTGAGCTCTGAGGAAGTGAAGAAGTTGGGAAAAAGAGTTTCCACTACAAGATTTGAAGAAGGTTTGTGATTTATAACATGAATAATCTCTCTCATCCTGTGAGATTTTTAGTATGTGGTGATTGTTTTGTCGTGCCACATTTCTCCATATAACATCACAAGATTTACATGAAGCAAATGCTCAGAAAGTTTTTTTTTTTTTTTTTTTTTTTTTTTGTTTTTTTTTTTTTTTTTTTTACTAATTTTAAGGTCTCAGACTTACTTGTATTTGTTGATCCTATTGTTATGACACTTTCTGAAAATTGCCAGTTAATAGCAGAAGAGCATCCATAACTATTCTCTTGTTAATAACAAGCCATTAATCATAAATTGCCCTAACTTCCATACAGCACCTCCCAGTTGCACCATCTTTTCCTGATCATAAATGAAAAAAAAAAGAACCCATTCTCTATGCCCAAGCCTCTCACAAAAGGGCCTCTCTTTAGCCCATTTTTTTGTATGACCTGGCAGTGTTGTCATCTCTCATGTACCGTGCCTAGGATTCAGCCTTTGCGGTTTTATTTTGCTCTTGTGCCATTCTTTGAATGTATGTACTATTAGTAATTCATTATTTTTTATATTATTTATCAGTTTGCTGTGAATCTTGTATTTGTTTGCAGCCAGGGGCTTTTGTTACTCATGAGTTAGTTGTGATCTTGACTTCAAGGGAGCTAGTACTGCCTCTCTCTCTCATATGACATCTTTTTATAAATTTACTCATGAATATACCCAGGGGTTGCTGTTGGTTTTAGTTCTTATCTTTAATGATAGTATGTCAGTTATAATTGTAATTTTGCAAGGAAATGTGCAAAGAAATATTAGAAAAGACATGTATAATCCAAAAAAGTTACTGCACCTTCAATCTCGGTAAATTTACGTCAATATTTTACAACAAATATACTCAAAATTAGTTACTGATTTTAGTTCTTATCTGTTTTGATATTGCATGAGCTGTACGTAATTATAATTTTACAAAATAAAATAAATTTATTTATTAGAAAAACATGTATAACTTGGTAAAATTTATGATTCTCTTGTAAAAGAGGCTCCACAAGTGGTTGTAAATGCGTGTATTCATATTCAACTTCTCGTAGAAGGTTGGAAAAATTTTTTAGAATATTTTTCTTACAAGAGTTTACCTGGCTTGGGGTGCTGCATATTGATTTTTTAGCCCGGCTCTTAAGGTTTAAGGGTTCATACAGTCAAAATAGAATAAAATAAATTAGGAAAACAACATTAATTATTTGCTTGTATTAATGGAAACACTACCGTTTAAGGTAAGTGCCGTAAATTTGCTGTTAACCCTTCATTACATAATAAGTTACTAATAACCCAACAACAGGATAAAGAAAACTATAAAAATATGTTTAATAAACTTTGCCAGTGCAACTCATAACCCAACAAGAGGATAAAGAAAACTATAAAAATATGTTTAAACTTTGCCAGTGCAGTAAATTGTAATGCTTTCAGGAAATTATAAAAGTTACTTAATACAGTAAAGTAGTTAAGTTATGGACGTGAAGTCCAGTACCTAGTATACTGTACCAGCAATGAAAACTTCTGTTTAAAGTAAAGAATTTACAATGCTTTATAGTCACTTATAAGAAGGAAAAACAGTATACTGTACTTAGAATAGAATGGAATTAAGTATAAAATTAAATTAAGAAATAAAATGTGGTTACTAAGTTTTAGGAAAGCTGCTCAGTTGATAACAGTGTGCAAACAAAAAAGTGAGACAAGTGATTTATGGATGTCTATAATTCCAGGTGGTTCATGGTACATGTGAGGATGGCTAATGTGCCTGTTCTGCCTATAGCATGTTCTGCAAAGTGATTATGAAAATGAAAGAGATTAGTTTCCAAAGAATTGTGTTTAGCCATTGTTAACTGTAGGTGAGGCATCTGTTTAAAGTGAAGAAAATAAGCTCAGATTGGAAATGTTTCTCTCTTTCAAGGATCAGCTGAGTGGCCTGTGTATGTTGAACTTACAAATGGTAAAGTGTATGGTTGCAGTTTCATCGTGTCTGCTACTGGAGTCACGCCTAATTCTAAGGATTTTTTAGCAGGTAACCGACAAGGAAGTTGAAAGATTTAAATAATGCATTGATAACCAAACTTCGAAGTCATCAGTAAGAAATGTCCCAGAACTGATATAATAAACTATATACTATACAGGCAGTCCCTGGGTTATGTCGTTCCAGACTGACGCCGCTTGCCTCATGGCACTGTTAACCACAATTTTTCAGCGCTGTAAGTGGATTTACTGCCCCATTACCTTCTTTACAGCACTGTAACTTGAACTTACAGCGCTTGCGGCACTGCAAGCGCTGTAAGTGCTAATGATTCTCGTTATAATGATGATGATTCAGGTTAAGGCGATTTTTGGCTTACAGCATCCTTCCGGGAACGGAACCCCCGCCATAACCCAGGGACTGCTTGTACTCTGTTGGTAGTAGTACTCTTACTGTTTTTTTTTGTTTTTTTTTTTTACCAGGAAATAATTTTAGCTTGTCTTCAGAAGGGGGCTTTCTTGTTGATGATAAAATGCAGACTACAGAAAGTGACATCTATGCAGCAGGAGATGTTTGCACTCCAAACTGGGAAATCTCCAGGCACTGGTTTCAGGTCAGTACAAATTACTTAACACTGAAGGTAAAGGGTTAATCGTTGCCATAGCAATATTTTAAGAGTAAAATTTCCAGTTTAATTCAAATTTACATTGTTTGATAAATATTTTAATTGGTTGTATTAGAGTGGTCTTGGGAAATGTTATATCCATTTCTCTGTTTCCTGATGTATCTAACAAAAGCTCCAGTAGATAGTCAATAAGTACCTTTGTGAATAAGATACCCTGTTAAAATTACAACCCTGGATTCACTATTGATGTGTACATTTAGTTGATCACTTAGTGATAGTCCTTATATTATCATCAGAGATGGTACGAACCAATGGGTTAAGAAAATGCACTAGGTATTTTGCAAAATTGTAAGTTGCAGAACAAACTGACCAAATAATTACCGTAGCAAAAAACTTTGTTTGGAGTTTTTATTGTTCCATACATATACATAGTACTGGAAGAATTGATAGGTCACACTGCTTGTTTTAATAAGTTTTCATCCTTTTGATAGCTCTTCATCTTTTTTGTTGACATTACTGTTCACTGTCTATAAGGTATTGTTTAGTTCTTTGTATGTATTTTCATCACTCAAAAGTTATTGCTTATTTATATTACTTACATATATAGATATATCTAAATATATATATATATATATATATATATATATATATATATATATATATATAGATATATATATATATAGATAGATATAGATATAGATATAGATATATAGATATATAGATATATATATATATATATATATATATTATATATTATATTACCGTATATACTCGAGTAACGTGCGATCTCGCATATCATGCGACCCCAAAATTTTCTTTTCACCAATAAACAGTGGTTTTGTCATGTATCTCATGTATCATGCGAGTTCCTTTTCCGAGGTCAGTTCATAAGGTTGTGGTTTAGCGTGCTAATGGCCGAGTCGTTCAGATGTGTGCTGCTGCTAGTGAAGTTACGGTAATTTTCATTACTAATCTCGAGAATTGAATAGAAAGATCTCAAGATTAAAAAAGAATCCCAAGATAATAAAATTAATTGTAAAAATAACACACCTTGGAGTCCTAAATCATTCTCTCTTCTCTCTCTCTCTCTCTCTCTCTCGTCTCTCTCTCTCTCTCTCTCTCTCTTCTCTCTCTCTCAGAAATAAATACTGTAATTTGAGTCTTTCACCAACGGGTATCAGTAAATGTGTAGACATTGTGTGCGTTTTGTTTACAAAATGTGCAGTACACACACATTCCGATGTTTAGGTTTTTGGAAGGAATTTTTCAATTTCGGAAATGTGAGGTCAGATTGCATAATCAAACAAACATCACTACTGCAGCAAAAACATTTTTTTTCCTTTATGATTTTCATATGTATATTAATTACAGTTTATTTAAATAAATATTAATATAATACTGTACATGAATATGAGATAATTAAGATCACCTATAATAAAATAGTGGGACAATGGAATATCATATGTTCACTAATAGCTATTATTTTCAAAACAAACATTCCGTAAACGCAAAAAATATATGTACATAATCAAAATCTAAAAGTTTAGCAGTTCAACTTGTGAATTTCAACAATAAGTATGACTATATAATATATATCACCATATCGATCTTGCAGTTGAAGAGTCGTAAAATTTTTAAATTTTGATGGATGGTCCGGGAAAAGGATTTGTACTTTGTGATTACGTATCGCTACAACACCATGTGGTATTTTCATACCACTATATGATGACGCATCGCTACGACACACTGGTATTTTTCATAATCCACTATACAATAAAGTTAAAATGATCACGTTATATTATTGTTTTCACGAAGAAATAATTATATTAAGAAAATTATCGAGTAATTTTTGCCGTCAGCAGTCAGAAAATCACGAACATGGTAACGTTTCAAACCCTAGTGTCATCCATGGCATATATATATAAATAGAACAGAAGCAGAGGGCAGTCATGGATACAGATGTGGACAATATTCAAAATTTCAAAAAGTATTAATCACACAGAATATAAAAATAAAAGGCACACTTCAATAACAAAATGGACAAACGCACAAACCATAAAAATCACTTCAAATGAATAAACACAAAACACAAAAAAAATTGCAATGTGTAAAAGTGTAAATCTTTTCACTCAAAACATTGTAACCATTAGTTACCAGTTTTTACCAAACCTTTTAAACCATCAGTTATTAGTTTTTAGTTCTTACCAATCCTCTGTTACTATCAGTTATTAGTTGCAACTAATAAAAATATAACACACTTTACCTTTTTGGTATACCAATTTCTTTCTTTCTGGCTGCAGCTTGTTTCACACTTTCACAAAACCAGGCGCCGTTACAACAACAATGCTAGTTCAGATTTCACAAAAAACACTATTTAACACTAAATAAACTCTAAGAAATATCAAATATGAAATTCTCAAGTTACGAGTGACCATTCAATAAGTACAAAATCGTTATGTTACTTTAACATCAAAAGTGCTATGCGATGGAGAGAGAGAGAGAGAGAGAGATGTGAACGGTTTGAGTCTTTAAGCCCGAATGAAAAACTTGTCCCTTATGGAAGCTGGACTGGAGATGACACAAAACGTTTTGGGTAATAATGGTTCCAGAAGCTTCAAAATCTTACGCAGCTTTACATACAAAATGTGTAATCTGCACGTGGCTTTGACAAAGACATACGCGTATGAGACCAGTCTGTTAAAAAAGACACTTACTCGACTCGATTGACCGAAGCAGAAGTCCCTTATCACACATGATGACAGAATCCCAAAACACAATGAAGACTCGAGCTCGCTTAGCAAACGGAGATCTCGGAGTTCCTCTAATCTCACAGTGCTGACATAATAGGGAAACTATCGTAGTTTCGAGTGGACAAAGATATTCTCTCTCTTTCTACATTCTACGTTATATATATATTCTTTTTATAAATTATGTTTATGCAAAATCTGAACACACATTTAAAACATCCTATCTCTAAGCTATCTAGGAATCTGAAAAATGTTGCACAATCTTATACACAATGTTTTATACAGTCAAAGAGGGGATATATGCATTTTGACAGTAGCAATATATAATAATACATCATATATATATACTATATATATATATATATATATATATATATATATATATATATATATATACATACATATAGTATACATATATACACAGGGGTACCTCGACATACAAAAGGCTCAACTTACAAAAAATTCGAGTTACAAAAGCAAGTACTAAGATTTTTTTGGCTCTACATACAAAAATAGTTCAAGTTACGAAAGGTTGTTGCTGTAAAGTCCCGAGATTCGCCCGGAGCCCACCGAGAACAATTTTAAAACTTGCGCGCTGCCAACTGAGTAAACTCGCCACCATCCTCCTGCTCTCCCATTGGTTCCTGATGCTAGTCACCCCATAAGATCCTGCTCTCCTATTGGTCAGCATCTACCCCTTGTGCTCTATGTATTCTATTGGTAAAAGGATGCTGTAAATTGAAAAACTTATTCATGCAATACATTGGTAGTTTCAGTAGATGAAGAGAGATAATGAAAATTTATGGCTTACTGTGTGCTAGGAAAAGTGATTGCTTGGCGATCGTTCGTACTCGTAAGTGCTGAATGTAAACAGAAGTTTGGAAGGTATTTTTTTTTTTTTTTTTTTATTGTTTATTATATTTAATGGTTACCTAATAATTATTTGAAATGAGTACATGCAATACATTTAATAAAAAAAATTGTGAATTAGATATCATAAAATATAAAATAAATCAGACTGCTATCATCGAAGCCAACAAATTCGTATTTTCTAGAATTCTTCTTTTGTCTTAATATTACGTAGTATATGTTTCATTATAGCTGTCAGTAACTCGGTATCTCCATTAGGTAAAGATAGAATAAAGAATAGAAATGAGTGGTTATTATACTGTTTTTGTAGTTTCATTAGTTGAAGAGAGATACTAATGAAAATTTATGGCTTACTGTGTGCTAGGAAAAGTGATTGCTTTGCGATCGTTCGGTACTCGTAAGAGCTGAATGTAAACAAATGCTTCAAAGGTTTTTGTTTGTTTGTTTGTTTGTGTATTATAGTTAATGATTAATTAATCATTATTTGAAATGAGTACATACTGATTATTTATACATTTTATTGGCATATTCTAAGCTTTTAGCTTCTTAGGTTTACATGTCAGAATCATAGACTAGGCAACAGTAGCAACTGCTAACATAGGCTAGGCTTATTGCTAAGGGACATATGCTAAAGTCCTAATATATGCAGTGAAAATGGGGTTGAACATTACATGCAGTTGAATATTACTCAACTATGTACAGTATTTTGCCTTTTTGAAGTCATATTTCTTCCGTCGGATCAGCGTCGTAACCCTAGAACATGTGTTGTAAGACTGGAAATATAATTTACTGGGGTGTTTTTGTAGGGCTTGGAACAGATTAGGCATTTTACAAGTAAAATGCTGTTCAAGACACGAAAAGCTCATTATACGAAGGCCGCCTCAGAACGGATTAATTTC
>NC_087219.1:47641951-47911951 GCF_015104395.2 Macrobrachium nipponense | reverse complement strand
AGATCGGGACTGTAGTACCCAGTACAGGATGTAGGCATTTTGGAGGGCCAACTGAAGAATGTATTTGAGGAGCTTCTGTGTCCACCTCCTGGTTCTCCTGGCAAAGGGATAATACTGGATGAGTTGATCAAAGAGATCAACTCCTCCCATGTGCTTATTGTAGTGCCCAATGACGGTAGGCCGCTCGACACAAAACTCCTCATACATAACTCTGCCCTGCCGACGTGTCTTCTTCCGCTGTACGATCTCCTCTTGGATGGGTTCATGACTCCTCGTAATCATGGGGACGAGTCGGACCCCCTTCCAACAGATGACGAAGACAGCTCCCTTCCGCCACCAATCTCTCTCTCCTCTTGCCAGATTTTGCGGATGGCTAGCGAACCTCTTGAGGACATTTGGGCCCCACGCACCAACCGAAGGGTACCACTGACGTGCACACCTGCTTCATACAGTTCCTGGGCCAGGGATACCGAGTTGTTATAATTATCCTTAAACAGGTGGTATCCCTGGTTACAGAAACTATCCACAAGACTCAAAACAGTGTCACACAGCGTGGAGAAGACCCCGGAATACACTGAAAAGTCCACAACGTATCCAGTGTTGGACTCGGTAATAAAAAAATTTCCCTCCATATTTCTTCGGCTTCTTGGGGTTATACACTTTAATGCTAAGATGTCCTTTGTAAGGCATCATCACCTCATCCAAAGAAAGGTTCTTTCCAGGAACCACAAGAATTTTGCACCGTTCACGAATGTACTCCAACACTGGGTGGACTAAGATGAGGCGATCAGGGTTTTTCTGGGGTATGGCCCTTCGGTTGAAGGCGTTGAAATACCTGTCCAACGCCAGGAAACTATCACGGGGCATAACGCCGGGCACATTGGGCGTACTTAAAAAAATATTCCGCCTCCAGTATTGCCTGACATCGGCAGGCCAGCGATACAACAATATCGTGCGTAGTCGTCACGGCAGTACCGAGCGTAGTCCCTCGCCAGCATCCAAGTCCAAAATATGTCTCACACGATCCCTTCCGACAGGTAAAACGCGCCTTTCGCGCTCCATACGTCGTTAAGACATCTCTATGTATGTCCTGTACCACCACAAATATTCACTCTCACACAAGTTCGGCAAAACACGATTGCGGCAAAAGATCGCTCTCGGACGACGCGTCGCTGACGCTGGCTGATGCGAGAAGGAGGCTTGTCGCGCATGCGCACCTGGGTCACTCTTGTAAACAAAACAACACCTTGATCCGTGAATTCCTGGCATCCCCCAAGGCGCGTGATTCAAAAGTTTTCGGCTGGTAGGCCTATACGTAAGTATTTTTCCGCGAATTTAAAAAAAAAACTTTTCTATACTGACGTACGATACGTCTAATCGGCACCCAACAGACAATTTATATCAACGTATAATATGTCCAATCGGCGTTTGAGGGTTAACTTGCAGTGACTTAGAACCAGGGAAGTACTTAGACTTCTGAAATCAGGGAAATACTTAGACTTTTCAAGTTGTTGATGGAGTGATGCCCTTTGATTAATTTAATTACTTACAAGATTACCTCACACCTGTTTTGATGAACTTAGTCTGATTTTCTGCAATACTGGTAAGTTGTTAAGGGATCACTGTTGCCTTTAGAGTATTCAGTCGTTTAATACCTGTGATGAGGGTTCAGGTGTCTGGCTTTTGTGAGGTATCAGTTAATGAATGGTAAGTGTAGTAACTAGATACTTGGCACTTCATCACAATATATATATATATATATATATATATATATATATATATATATATATATATATATATATATATATATATATATATATATATATATATATATATATATATATATGTATATATATATATATATATCTATATATATATATATATATATATATATATATATATATATATATATATATATATATATATATATATATATATATATATATCATATATATAATGTATATATATATGTATATACATATATTATTTTTTAATGACTGATGGCAGCCTATTAATCTTTCAAGGAAATTTAGGGTGTCAGGCTTATTTGTATGTCCAAATATTTTATATTTCCTTGATTATGTTCAATCTTCACTGGCAATCTCACTATACTACTTTTTTGAGTTGCACAGTTCTTGGTAATTTCCATGCTGTTTATTGTACTGAAGATAGCAAAATTTAACCTGTAGCCTAAGGCATAAGTCATATTTCTATTTAGGTGATTGTTTGATAGTTTGATGACATTCTTGATTGGTATTGGTTGTCCATGGGCTTCTCTAAATCATCAGTTTCTTTTTTTGCTTAGGTGAGGGTGAAGCATTTGGTTCAAGAACCTCATGGAATTGTGTTTTGTCTGGGGATACGAATATTTTTAGGAGAAACTTCCCTTGTGTATTAAACTAGTTTATGGATTGCAATGCTGTTCTTAGCAGATAAAGGAAATCTTAATTGGGTCAGGAACTGTAGCGTCAAAACAAACCTCAACATTTTCTTCTCTCCTTTATATACATTCTTTTGTTAACAACGTTTCGGACAACTGTCCATCTGTAGGTTCTGTAAAGATTAAAAAATTAACACATTTATAGCCAAAAAACTTAAAATGAACATAAAATAATACAATTAATACACAGATAATGGTAGAAATAGACCTAAATTAAAATACTTTCCTGCTGAAGGCAGTTGTATATTATGTATTCAAGTTAGATTTTAATTTTTCTATATACTAATTTGAGGACAACCTGTAGGCCCTGAAAAGTAGGGTGCTGATATTGTTTAATTTGTATCTTATATTACATTCACTTAACCATTAATGGATGGATTGATCCTCGGGAGTACTAGTAACAGGTTTGGGGTGGTGGACAGATTGATCCTGTAGATAAACAATATTAAGCCCCATTGATTTGGATAAATCGGGCGGGAAAGAGGTGCCAATATTTCTATAGCCCATAAATTCACTAATGGCAACTTTTACACTGGCTAAAACCAGAATCAGGCATCTCAGGACTTCAGTTCTCCTTCTGACTTCAAGGGGGAATGTATTACGTCGTCTCACATGACGTCTTTTTGTAAATTTGCTCGTAAACATACCAAGGAGTTGCCGTTGGTTTTTGTTCTTGTCTTTTACGATAGTATGTCAGTTGTAAATGTAATCTTACAAAGAAAAGTGCAAAGAAATAGTATTAGAAAAACATGTAAAAATAAAAAAAATTATTTACATAAATATTTTTCAACAAATATGCTAAGAATTTGTTACTGATTTTATTTCTTATCTGTTTTGATATTATGTGAGCAATAATTATAATTTTACAAAATAACATAAAAAATTTTATTAGAAAAAACATGTATAAGTTGGTAAAATTTATGATTGTTTTGGTAAAGAGGCCCCACAGTAGATTGTAAATAGTCATTTTTTTCTTTCACCATGTACATTTACATATCTTCCTCTTTCCATTGATTGTTTTTTTTTTTTGTAAATTGGCCGACCTCAAAGTTTACCCGACTTGAGGAGTTGCATATCGATATATTTACCCGTCCAGTAAGGGTTAAGAAATTTAAACTAAATGCAGCTGTGAATGCATTTTAAAACCCCTGTTCTGATTACAAGAAGGCATTCAATTGTCCACTGACTTATGTTATGGAAAGTTTTGTATCACTATGATATATAGTTCCATTAAGTATGTAAATTCAGTTGAAACTATCCATGAATGAAACAGATGCATAGTTAATGTTGATAGATCTTATCAAGTGACTTTGCAGTAAATAGTAGGGTACACATGGATTTTGTGAAGAAAAAGGTGGTTAGAGATGGAAGTGAAGGTTTTAGATTGGAATAACAATAGGAACGTATCAGGTATGACTTGTTATTTATCTAAAGGATTTGGTCATAGATTGGAATAACAATAGAAACTTAAGAGAAATTACTTGTTATTTATCTAAAATATTGAGTCAGCTTTAGAATAGTTTTTAAGAAAAATATTGGGAGTTATATGGTAAGAATGAAAAAGTTGCTATACATATGATGAAATGGAGATTAAGATGGCTTGGCCAAGTCTTATGTATCACATGATAGAGAATATATGATAGCCATTACATAGTTTTTGTGCGCTCCAGAAACTATGAAAGGGGCAGATGAAGGGCTGGAGATTTGGGAAATTAAAGTATTGGATAATGGTGGAATTTAACAGACAACCTTTTTGGTTTATAACATTGAAGGCAATGATGATGATAATCAAAAAGGTTAGTTAGGTCATTCACTAAGTTGTTTTGTATATCATTACATTTGATTTTAAGTGTTAGGCTATGCTGTTTTATGTATAAAATATATTTTTCAGATGCGTTTGTGGACTCAAGCACGGCAAATGGGTTCCTATGCCGCGAAGTGTATGTGGTCATCAATATCTGGAGAGGAAATGTACATGGATTTCTGTTTTGAGCTTTTTTGTCATGCAACTAAGTTTTTTGGGAAGAAAGTAATTCTATTAGGACTATTTAATGGACAAGGGTTGGACAGCAAATACGACATTCTACTACGGTATTCAGAAGGTAATTTATTCACTATGACAGTAAGGCTCTGAGGAATATTATTTTTTTTACACAAGACTCATTACTGTACAGCACATAGATTTGCATAATTTTTGGTACTGTTGACCATGGATTCCAGGTAGGTAAGAATCTCGGTTCTTATTCAACTTTGGTGAGAGCAGAGGTCTTCCTGGATGCAATTGACTGATTTTAGGTTTCATTTTTCTTTCCCCCTAATTCCTGCTAGCTTCTTCCTATTTTGTCATATTCCAAATTTTCTTTGTATGGTTTTACAGACCAGTTGGTTGGGCAGATACTGAGTTAACCCATCCACCAGGTCATGATGTTTGACTTCTTTAGTGCGACCTTAGGGTAGGTATTCATATAATGAATAATTATAATCAGTCTTATACAGCTGATTTCTTTGCTAGGACCCCTGTAGAGACTGCAGTTGCCACAAAACTCTTGTATAACCTTTGGGAGGCTTTATCAACAGCTGGAGTACAGGGCACTATGTACTGCACTTCTTTCCATTTCACTGTGTAGTTTTATGAGGTACATCAGTTCCTTGTTCTTCATTCTAATAGCAACTTAATTCTGATAGTGCTTCTCTTGCCCTATCCTGGTGGTGTCCAGTATCCTAACTGTTAGACCTGCGTCCAGAAGGCCAATTGAATGGGACCCTGTTGCTTACTTCCAGTTGGATATTCAATGCCCTTGCACTGTTGACTTTGCTAACATGTTCATATGACCAAATTTGAGTATGGATATAAAGGTAAGGTTGCCTGCATCAGTTCTGTTCACGGGAACCCTTGAGCCCATAGACAAAATCGTTGATGTAATTTGCATCGATTTTCACGCCAGCATCCTTTAAAATATCAACTTACACATTCCAGTTAACCAGAATCTTGGAATGGGCGGGTATTTTTAAAATTGTTGGTGTTATAACAAGATCAAATTAAGAGATCTGTTAATGTTTATATAACATCTCTAAAATATTATTATAGAAATAAATTTAAAATGGATCAAGCCTAGTATTGAAGTAAGGAATTCATCTTATCAAAAGGAACAACCCAAGTAATTTTGACAACTGAAATGTGACATTTACTTGACCCTTGGATATTTGATGAATACCCCACATGATGTTAGCCTTTTGTGTACATAATTTAAAGGAAATAATGAATCTAATGTTAACAAAGTTAATACATAGTAAATGTGATCAGGAGTAAGGCTATGAAGGTTTATTGAAACCAGGAAGATGAACCAATAAATGTTATTGTGGATGGTGTGAGTAAATAAAATGGATGTTGGTAGGATAAGAGAAGAATCAGTGGCAGAATAAGTGGATCAAGGTAAATAGTATGATGTGCCAAAGGTGTGGAGGAAGTATGGCATGACTGGAACACATAGTGAAGCTAGAGATTAATATTTTGCGTAGTGCTGTAGGAGGCTTATAAATAGAAGGCGAGAGAAATGTGGAGACAGGTGGAATTGTGAAAAGTATAGCATAATTGAAAGGATAGGTTCGTTTTTTTGTGATGCTTCAGTTGTGTGTGAAGAATGGAGAATGATAGGTTGGTGAAATGGGTGGTTTCAGATATGTTAAGAGGAAGGAGAGGGGAAGACTTTGATAGATGGAATGAGAGTTATTGTACTGGAAAGGAAGGGCCTCGGCATCCAGAAAATGTGTGCATATGTAAGGGCCCAATAGGGGGATAATGCTGTCAGTTGGCCTCATGCTGTGCACTTTAGGCATTACTTAAGGTTCTTTGCAGTGTGCCTTTGGTCCCTGGGTGCAACTCCTTTCATTCCTTTTATTGTACCTCCTTTTATATTCTCTTTTTCCCACCCTCAACTAACAACTGATTCATAGTACAACTGCAAGGTTTTCCTCCTGTTAACACCTTTCAAACATTTTACGTTCAATTTCCGTTTCAATGTTGAATGACCTCATAGGTACCAGTGCTTGGCCCCTGGCCTAA
This sequence comes from Macrobrachium nipponense, assembly GCF_015104395.2. Classification (NCBI taxonomy): domain Eukaryota; kingdom Metazoa; phylum Arthropoda; class Malacostraca; order Decapoda; family Palaemonidae; genus Macrobrachium; species Macrobrachium nipponense. Next base: position 47,905,448 of record NC_087219.1, on the reverse strand, counting down.
ATTCCATATTAAATTCAATTCATATGTAGGGGTCTGATGTAATGCTGAAGAACCTTCTGTAGAGGTGGATAGTGCAGTTATGTTTTATGGTTTTGTGTATAGGGAGTTCTCTTATAATTCTACAGGTAAAATATGAATGTAGCAGTGATTGTGTTTTATTTTTGTAGTTTTATGTATAGTTCAGTTTCAGATGCAATATTTTTTTTTTGTTCACAGGAGTGGAATATATCAAATGTGTAATGGTTGAAGGACGAATGCAAGGAGCATTGATGATCGGTGAAACTGATCTAGAAGAAACTTTTGAGAACCTGATTCTCAACCAAATGGATCTCTCCGAATTTGGTGAAGACCTCCTTAATCCCGACATTGATATAGAAGATTATTTTGATTAATTGATAGAAATTACTCATAAAACCATTGTGCTTCTCTGAGGTTTGGGTGCATAAAACATGGTAAGGCATTAATGGCTGAATGCACCTGAAAGTTGACTGTGATATTTAGTATGGTTGTGATATTGTTTGAGTAATGTAACACTCCGCATGTGGAATGTATTGTAGTTTGTAGCCATGTAGCGCTCTCCTAGAGCATTAGAGAAGTTCATAAAATCACTTTTGGTACTTGATTATGATATTTGTCCTAACAGTGAAAGATAATAGTCTATTCAGAGCACAATATATTTTGATGAGTACTACAAGTGAACAGTATTAGTCTTTTGGAGCACAAAATATTTTAACTGCAATTTCTTCTTCCTGATCATTAGATTTAAAATGTTCTGGACAATCATGAACTCTTCTACTTGTCCTTACTTATTTACTTGACCTTACTTATTTTCAGTGGATAATGGTTCTGATAAAAATTTCCTGTTTAGCTTGCAAAACTCACAGTTATCCTGTTGGAGTTTCAGAACCCATGATCTCAATAAAATACATTAAGACTTTCTTGACTTTAGATAATACTGGAGAAGTACTTTATTAATTATCCCCTGTGTTGTGTAAATTTTGTTCTCGAAAAGAAACTGCATTCTTGTTTTTTGTGAGATGTATAGTCTTTTAAAAATTTTGCTACTAAATGATTGTAGGTCTCAATACAAGACCCAAAGACTGAAGTCTTTGACTTCATTGACACCCTGAGTATATTATTGTTAGTTTTAAGTTCTTACTAGTTGAAGGATATGATTAGGTTAACATAGTAATTATTTGAGTCGATATGATAGGATGTCAATAATCCAATATTATTCACTACCCCACAGAAGGTTATGGGCATTGAAGTCTCCCGTAGTTGAGCCAGAATGTCATAAAACCTGGCTACCATAAGTGACATTGCCACACTTAAGACTTTTAATCTGGTCCATGATATCATTAACTTCTTCATTCTACCTTGCTTATCCCAGCCCTCTTAAATTTTTGTTATTGTTGTTAGATTACACTGATCAGCACTTGTTCTTTGCCTAAGTTATATGTAATAAATGAAATTGGGGGAAAGTGGCAATGTCTAAAATCCACTCCATAGAGTTGAAAGCAATATAAAAGAAAATTTTTGTAACTCAGGAAGAAGGTACGTACATGAAGTATTTTCCAATGAGAATAAAAACAAGACCTTGCAGTGTTTTCAACAATGGCAGTAGTGAATGCTGCCAAGTTGGGAGAATGATGAGCGTATCTCCTCAATTATGGTTTTAGTATATGTATTAACTTGCTGAAGATGAGCTGTGCAATCATAATTTAAATAAAATTTGGTTTCATCACCTAAATTAGTTTTTTGGAGACTGCACGAGTTGCTATTGCTGTGGATAACTTGCTCCTCAATTGTAATTCTGACACCTTGCTGTTCATTGGGAAAACTGGCCATTTTCATTAACCCTTAAACGCCGAATGGACGTATTAAACGTCGAGTGAAAATCTCCCCCAATTGCCGAATGGACGTACCATACGTAGACTCAAAAAAGTTTTTTTAAAATTTTGTGGAAAAATACTTATAGGCCTACCAGCCGAAAACTTTTGAATCACGCGCCTTGGGGGATGCTGGGAGTTCACGGATCAAGGCGTTGTTTTGTTTACAATCGATACGCAGGCGCGCAAGCGCGAATTTCTTTCTTATCGCACTAAAAAGTATCAGTGACACATCTCAAAAATTATTTTGTCACTTTGACATAATTTTTGCACCGTTTTAAATTATCCGTTACATGAAGTATTATATATGAAAATGTGCGCAATTTCATTTAGAATACAACAAAAAAATACTCATGATTGTAGCTTTTATCGGTTTTGAAATATTTCCATATAAATAACGATAAGTGCCAAAATTTCAACCTTCGGTCAACTTTGACTCTACCGAAATGGTTGAAAAACGCAATTGTAAGCTAAAACGCTTATATTGTAGTAATATTCAACTATTTACCTTAATTTTGCAACAAATTGGAAGTCTCTAGCACAATATTTCGATTTATGGTGAATTTATGAAAAAACTATTTCCTTATGTCCGCGCGGTAACTCTTCCAAAAAAAATCATACATGCGATTGTGGTAATGTTTGCACCATTTTAAAATTAGCCGTTATATAAAGTTTTATATATGGAAATGTGTGCAATTTCATGCACAATACAACTAAAAACAACCCATGGTTGTAGCTTTTATCAGTTTTGAAATATTTTCATATAAAAAATGATAAGTGACAAATTTTCAACCTTCGGTCAATTTTGACTCTACCGAAATGGTCGAAAAACGCAATTGTAAGCTAAAACTCTTATATTTTAGAAATATTCAATCATTTACCTTCATTTTGTAACAAATTGGAAGTCTCTAGCACAATATTTCGATTTATGGTGAATTTATGAAAAAAATAACATTTTCCTTACGTCCGCGCGGTAACTCTTCCGAAAAAATCATACGTGCGATTGTGGTAATGTTTGCACCATTTTAAATTAGCCGTTACATAAAGTTTTATATATGAAATTGTGCGCAATTTCATGTAGAATACAACGAAAAATAATTGAAGGTTGTAGCTTTTCTCATTTTTGAAATATTTGCATATAAATCACGATAAATAGAAAAAAAACCACGTTCGGTCAACTTTGACTCTACCAAAATGGTCGAAAAATGCAATTGTAAGCTAAAACTCTTATATTTTAGTAATATTCAATCATTTACCTTCATTTTGCAACAAATTGGAAGTCTCTAGCACAATATTTCGATTTATGGTGAATTTATGAAAAAAACTTTCCTTCCCTCCGCGCACGGATTCTCCGCCATAAATCTCCGAATTGCGTACATCGCATTCTCGGAAAATTTGCTCCGTTTCATATTAGGCATTTCATAGAGTTTTATATATGAAAATGTGTGCAATTTCATGTAGAATAAAAGGAAAAATATTTGAAGGTTGTAGCTTTTCTAATTTCCTAAATAATTGCATATAAAAAAAATTTATAAAAAAATGTCTACATTTGGTCATTTTTAACTCGTCGGAAATGGTCGAAAACTGCAATTGTAAGCTAAAACTCTTACAGTATCGTAATATTCAATCATTTGTATTCATTTTGAAACAAATTGGAAGTCTCTAGAACAATATTTAGATTTACGGTGAATTTTTGAAAAAAAAAATTTACGTCCGCGCGTTACGAATTCGTACGTCATTTTGTGATAATATTTTTCCGGTGTTGCTTTTATTGTTTTACAATGTATTATATATCAAAATGATTGCAATTTAGTGTACAATACAACGAAAAAAAAAAGAAACTCGTTAGCTTTTACCATTTTTTGCACAGCGTGATTTTAATACAATTATGTATGATTTTTTTTTTTCGCTACCATATATCGCATTATTTACATATGATAATAATGATATTATTTTTCATTTCTGATGATTGCATACTAAACTTCAGGCAATGACAAAAAAAGGAGCCAAAAATGAACTCTTAATCTTCAAAACTAAGCGCGCTGTGATTTTTCGAAAAAATTATTTTTTCCGCTTCCGCGCTCACTCAAACCCGGCTCCGGCATTCGGGGGAGTTTTTTATTTTTACCGCTTCGGCGTTTAAGGGTTAAAAGTTAGTTTGTTTTCCAAAATTTCCTAATCATTTTACAAGTGCCTTTAAGAGCCTTATCCCTTTCACTGAGGAAATATAAATTTTCTCATAGAATTATTTATTTGTTATGCTGTTCATGAGTGAATTTGGATCAGATGGTGATTTTGGATCAGGAGATGGTTTGAAATTTTGCTTTCACATTCATTGACTTGTTTTACATCTGTTACTTTGTTACCTGACTCTTTATTCATTATTTTTGTACTCCCACCTTTGCACATAGCTTCTGCAGACTTAGGTACAGAAGTACTACTTTCAAGGTTATCCCAATCTCAAAGGTAATAAAACCTTGATATCGGAATGATAATTTGTTTATTTCTTTTTTTTGGTTTGTTTTTTATTTCTACACGTTGCAGTTTCTCTTTTTTGTATAATTGACTTCAGATTGATTATCATCATTTTAAGACTTCTGTAGACAACTTGTTTATAATTATCCTTGCATATCTACTTTTTAATTCCAACAATTTTGAGTTCTACAGTATCTCAGTTGCCTCTGTAGATGATATGACTGCCTCTTGAAAGTAGGGAATGGATGGTAATTGGATGGAGCAGCATTTTTTGACAAATATTTTTAATATTTTCTATTCATATCATAATGAAAGCCAAAGATTTGCCATTACAATGATGTTTGCATTCAAAATTATATGAGCAAATGTGATCCTTGGCATGTATTGGAATCTGAAGATTTTATTTTCTTGATTGACAGCAGTATTATTGGTGACCACCCTTTTGGGTCGATAGTTGCCAGATGCCACAGATTACTTGCTTTACAATCTTTGTTTGTTTTTAACCGGTTTCCAGCTAGCTCAAGAAGGTTATCCTTTTGTTAAGACCAAAGGTTTGTTAGCTATGAAAAGTACAAATTGATTAAAATTTTGTCATTTTTCCATTTAAGTAGGATGACTTATCAATGAGTTTTTTTCTGCTGGGCTGTTTACTATAAAAGAAATATATTAGTACGTATGTACAATATGAACTGTTTTGAATATATTACCTCTTCCTTTTTTGTAAGTAGTAATAACCAGAGAGAGTAGGTTTCATTTTTTTTTCTGTTTTTTTTCACCTTTTTGGATGAAATCATGCTAGCCATCCTGGAGCTTCACAAGACCAAACAACCTTGGTTTAATTATTAACAACATCTATTAAGATGAATGTGAGCTTTAATGCTTAAGTATTTCTCTCCTTCAGAAATCTGTGGGATACCCTGAAAGATAGCTCCTATCTCAACTGAAAAGTACGAAGTCATATTGATGACATCAGATTCTTAGCTATGGTGCTTTCTCTTAACCAGGTCTGGAGATTTTCACCAAACAAGAATGGAGTTTAGTGTTTTATACACAAATTCAGAAATTACTTCCAGGCATTCAAGAACCCCTCGCCATATTTGTAACTACATTTAGTTTGTCAAAGGAGCTCCATCATTTGCCTGTTGCTTGAAAGTTATCATATAGGAATGTAATATCTGTTATTTTTACTATGCTCATTTACTTGTTTATGTACCCTGTTTGTAAAGAATAATTTTAAAGAAGAATTAACTAACTCAATTGGTTCAGTTTACTGACATCCAAAATCCAACCATTGAGTCATAAATTTGTAATATACTACAGCAAAACATGAAAATTATTGTAGTACGTCACAAGACCCTCCAGTTTTTGCTCAGGAAGCAGTGAACAAAGCATTTAAAGGAAAGTATTGGTGGTTACTAATATCTTGCAGTTTATTCTTTTTTTATCATGTGAAAATGCAATGAATATTAATGAAGCTGTCATTAGAAAGGAAATTTACTAGATTTTTGCATCATTAACAAATTTGCTATTTCTCATGGCACAAGCATCTCTGGAGGGTGATAAGCTTATAAGAGGAAAAGTGTAATGGCAGCTGCAGGTAACTAGGAAGCCTTTTTGTGTCAAAAAATCTTTATAGCAACTGTTTATTTATTAAATTTTGTATTCCGACAGTTCTTGCGTAATGTAATTTCTAATGACTGGTTTCAAGTTTGTATTTGAGAAACTGTATGTACTAGTTTACTTAAAATAATTTTGCCATTGACTGGTTTAAAGTTTGTACGTAAGAAACCATAGTTAGAATAGTTTTGCCAGTGACAATTCTAAAGATTGGTTTAAAATTTGTTCTTAAGCAACCATAGTTGACTTAAATACGGGTGCCATTGACAAGTACTATACTTCAATTGGTATACTTCCTTTAAATTTAGGCCAATCATATGTATCTTTTAAATTATAAGTAGATTTTGCATTTTCTTTCAATATGACGGTATTTACAGTGATGTTACCAGCTATCTCCATTCATTATGATAGAACAACACTAAGGGCCCCAATGAGAGCCTGTATGAGGCTTTACTGTAAGTCGTAAAATGTCTTTACTGTAAGTATCATATGAATGTAAATTTTGACTGATATTTTTCATAATAGCTCCAAAACTCCTTTTTTTCCACAAGAATACAAACTATCAGTTTTGTGTGGATACTCTTCCTGATGCAATTAGGACCAGTTGAAGCTGGGGTACGAGGTTTCAGATTTGTCAGTCTCCTTTATGTGGATCTGCAGGTAACCACCAACCAGTACACAGTATGTAATGTGTGCTCTGATTATGTAGCTGTGGTATATAAATGTGGGGCCTTTCCGACAACTACGTTTGTGTTGGGAATGATGGAGCCTGAAAATTCTGCTTCTCATAAGGATGGTCAGCACAGATATCCTGGGATATGATAGACTGTACATATTTTATGTCTGCTCCACCACTGACCTGCAGGCTTTGTTTTCAGCTTGCAGAAGCTAAGAGTATTCAGTGTCAACTTGAGAAAGGCAAAGATGGTATCTCTTCCCATTTTATGCTGGCACTAACCTCTATCCCTCCGCTGATGGTAAAGACTGCATGACCCCCTCCCGCCATGCTGGAGGATAGAGCATTCAGAAGGTCCAAGCTGAGTGTTTGACGTGTTTGGAGACGGACAATTCCCCAAAACCAGTTCTCTCTTGGTTCCTGCATCACCAACCCTGGTGTCCACAGCCCCACACAAATACTGAAAATGAAGTTGTTGAACTTATGGCCTGAGTTGGACATTCCAGGTAAAACTTTTGTCCACTTTTATACAATATTTGTTGATTGCTTTTTCTTGGGAAGCAGTGGCTGAAGATATGTCCTTATATGTCTTTACTGCTTCATTGCCTCCTGTTCCAGGCCCTTTGTTGGTGGACATTTGAGATGTTGAGATGTCAGTCACATGCAAAACAACAATTCTTTCTATTAGTCTTCCTCCTGCCTGAATGAGTAATTCACAGTAGGCATTCCTTACAAGAAGGGTGAGATTTTTGTTTGTGTGGTGTATTTACTTTGCAGGGAACCAGTGGTTATTCAGCAACAGGAAGAAAGAAGGGTGAGAAGACTCTTTATGACTGTACATATTTCCTTTGTTAGGGAAGATGGCAATAAAGTAACCATGTGCAGGAGGCTAGTATTTGTGGGCAGAAGGGGTAATGTAAGGACTCTGTCTTCTCAAGCTGTATCATAAAGATCTGAGTTTGTGCATGCACTGTCTGTCATATGTCAGATTGTTTACAATCAGCCTCTGTATCTTCAGCCAGTCAGCCCAACATGGCTATTACACTTGGGCTTCCGGCTGTCAAGAAGACTATTGTAGTCCCTTAGGTAGCACAGACCAACTCTACTTGGCGGGTTCTTCTCCAGCCTAATCACTGTCTAGTTACTATAAAACAGGAATTTTTGTACTAGTAAATTACCAAGTATTTACATAGCTATTAGTTTCCACTCGAACTGTGGGTTAGATTCAAAATTTTGCGGGTAGCAGTAACACCTGGTGTGGCAGTAGCTTTATTCACTACTTTTCAGTTATTTTAAAGGTTTCTGATGGAGCAATCTTTAACTCAACTATCAGAATGCATATATTGTAGTCTTCAAGAGAACCACCTGACACTACAAAGCCACTAGTTTGCTGGGTCTGATCTTGGGTGCCAGCATTGCCCCCTCTCATGCACTTGGTGCCAATTGCTCCTGCACCTGGCTTCCTTGTTTCATTTCCATACTTTTTCCAGTCTTGTGTCTTGGTTAACAGATGTTAACTTTGTAATAGTGAAGTGTAGTGCAGTGGACGAGGTGGCTACTCGTCCCCTAATGCTTCTTGACAAACCTGTCAGACTCCCTGCACCCAGGAGGAGGCACCCAGTCACTCCCTCAGTCAAGCCTATTGCCGGTCCCAGGTATCGACAGACAGCCATTGGAAAGGTGTCCTACTGTATGTGTAGTGAAGGGACTATCTGGCCCTGTCGGATCTCCAAAACCTGCGAGGAGGCATACTGTCGGTCCAATAGAGACCATAGGGGTTGAGCTTGAAGTCCGCAGACTCGACAGACAGCCATTGATAAGGCATCCACAAGGAAGTGCATTCATTTTCCTCTAGTGATACAAATCCCATTGTGAACAGGTATCCCAGGGTGGACAGATGAATCCCAGTGTAGGCAAGTGGCATTGATGGCGCTTTTCGGGTGGACGTATCTCGGCTGGTGAAGTGGTGATCTTCCAGTTGTTGAGTATTTGCCGCCAAAGCTCTCTTCCTATCTGAGGGCCCAACATTGTCAGAGGACTCTTGAGCTGACAGGTGCCGAGCGCCCAGTGTCCACCTCTCGATCTTCGCTCTCCTGGCACCCAGCTTGTCTGGCACCAGCTGCGAGTCTGGCCCCCCCACCCCTCAGCTAGTGAGCTCTTAGCACCCAGAGATTCAGGCTTCCCTGGTGCTCAACTCACCTGGCACCAACTTTAGAGCTTACAGCATCTGTGGACTCCCAGCAGCTTGACTGGTGCCAACTACAGTCTGGACACAGCAAAAATTGTACTGATCTCTAAGCTTCCATGGCTTGCCTGTAGCTAAATAGTGTTTAAAATTTTATAATACCGCAGGATAGTGACTGGCATGGTATGACAGGAGGAAACAAAGGATTTTCTCTTATCTCTTCACTTTCTAGTGAAGTATAGAGTTTTTAGGAGCCTGGATGGGTTGTGGTGTTATTTCAGTGTAGGTGCTTGATAACTAGCATAGCAGGGATTGTTCAACAACTGGGGATTCTGGAGGTGGATCTCCATTCCACACACATAGCTGAACAGAAAACTGTTCAGCTATTTGCTGGCACTGACTTCTAAGTGGTAATAAAGGATGCCTTATCTAAAGAGTAATAACTGATTGCTGGTCACTCATGGGCTCTAGATGACCTTAGTAGCCTTGAAGTAGCCACGATCTAAGTCATATCCAGACCTGCTCTTGCTGCAAGGCTCTCACTTGCTCAATTATCACCAGTCCATGCAACTTTTTGCAAAGTTACAGGGGATATGCCCAGCTCAGTGAGTCAGTCCATGGCAGGTCACTTTATAAAACAAGATTTAAATGAGTAAAAAGTATCGACTGGCTTTTTCTTAACCATTCAAGGCAAATACAAAGAATGTGTCCTCATCACTGGGGTTATCTTATCAGACATATGGGCATATTGCTGATCTGAGACACTGTTCAACAAAATTTGAGTAAAAAGCATAAATTGGCTTTTTCTTAACCATTCAATGCAAAGAATGTTTTTTCATCACTTGGTTGATCTTTATCAAGCATAGGGGCATATCGGTGATCTGAGACACAATTCAGCTAATTGCAATGTTGTCTGTCTCTGCCATGATAAAACATGTATTGGTATCCATTGGTGAAGGTTACATTCAAATCTGTCAAGGTTTTTCATCTGAAGGTGTGGCTATCTCCGCTTTGAGTGATTTCCATACATTACCACAGTAATCTTACAAATGCTTCTCTTGGCCATCATTGGATCCCGAGGAGAACATCAAACTGGAACATTACATAGTCTCTTGTACGATTTATAACCCTTAAAAATTTCTTCCGTTTTCTTTTGCATCAAAATTTGTGGTCAACACAACCCGTCAGTGCCCAACAAGACAAGTCTTTCTGGGTTCTTTTCTTTCAAGAGTGGATTATGATTAAGACAAGATGCTCATCTCCAGTATGTGCTACATTTCATCGAGTGCAAAGGATATAGCTTCCTAGACCAGTTCCATCATATGTTTGAGAGTACATATAATCAGATATAAGAAAGAGGTATTTAAGTATACTATCTCTTCTGATTTGTGAAATAATTACATAAGTTGATGTGTCTTTGGGAAAGGATAAGAGTGCATACCAGGGCAAGAGCACACAGTCAGGGTCATCTCTAGCATTCAGGAGATATGTTTTGTCGTCACAAGTACTGAGGGCAGTTTAAACTACTTTAACCTCTTGCTATTTATGAGTCATCACCCCAATGTCATTGTACACACAGTCCTTAGAACTTGTGGTAGCAGCTAAACATATTGTGTAGTGACCAGTCTCTGAGCAGAATAACATCATGCCTAAGATTTATAGTAAAAACTATTCCATGAATGGGAGTGATCGGCTGCTTTCCCTGTCTGTCTCCATCCTGCTCTCACAAAGGCCTGAATTCAAGCGATGTGAGTCAAATGCAAGCAAGTTACTCTAGGCCTTCCTGTTTATGACATAATTTAGTTGGTATGTATGACTCTTTCTGCTCCTCTTATGAGCATACTATCTGGGTTATTTAGTGATAGAATGTTGACTGATGGGCCCCCTATTTGAGGACCTGGATCTCCTATTGTTTCAGTGGGTTCTGGTCACCCTTTGGCATTGTTGACCATTGCTCAAACATCAACTTCTTGAAACAGACTGGAGGGTATGAGAACCAGTTTTTTTGCTTACCTGTTTAACTGGTAAGTTTACCTTCAAAGTGACGCAAAGCCAGATATCAAGAAGATTCCTCCCCCTTAAGTGTAAATATATTAAGATGAGGGTTTGAAGCGTCCCAGAACAAATGGTAAATTTCAGTGTGCAATTTCCTACACATTGCAAGCCCAAGTCTTAACAGCATAATCCCACGCTGGCCTTATTATTCAAGAGATACTGATGCTATGATTCAGCCTGTTTGTGCAGGCAGTTAACCACAAGCCTGTTTAAGGGAGACTATTTCTTTTCCTTTTTTTCCTCTAAGCTTCAACTAGTCCTAGCAACAGGGAGAGTATCCCACACAAAGACAGGTTTATTTACTTGGAAAAAATGCTTTGTTCATATACAAACCCTGTCTTAACATTAGGATAAATCTAGTGCCATCTGGAAGCCAGTAAAGTTAAAATTGTGTATGAAAGTGACTATTAGCATCTGTGCTTGATCACAAGTTTTATTTGGGTGGATCTTTGCACATCCCCCTCGGACTAAATCTTGACCACACCAGTTACTTTTACCACCTTTAAGATAGGAACATTTTATTTTCTTTTGTCCTCGTTTACAGCTGGTTTTTGTTGCTCCTACTTTTCAATTCCTGTGGTGTTTCGTTTTGTTTTAATGATTTTCCCTTTCCTGTTGGTTATATAGAGTGATTGGTTATTATGGAAACTTTTAACCCAGGTTATTATGGAAACTTTTAACCCACTGCAAAGGTTTCTTCTGGTTCTTCTTTGATAAAAACAGAGGAAGCGCCAGGCCACTAGTGGATTCCCATGTTTTCGTTTCCTAACATCAGTGCAAACAGATTCCCATCCAACTTGTAAGTCTTGGAAAAAATGCTTTGTTCATATACAAACCCTGTCTTAACATTAGGATAAATCTAGTGCCATCTGGAAGCCAGTAAAGTTAAAATTGTTGATGAAAGTGACTATTAGCATCTGTGCTTGATCACAAGTTATGTGGGACTTTGCACATCCCCCTCGGCAAATCTTGACCACACCAGTTACTTTTACCACCTTTAAGAGAGGACATTTATTTCTGTCCTCTTTACAGCTGGTTTTGTTTGCCTACTTTTCAATTCTGTGTGTTTCAGTTGTATGATTTTCCTGTTGGTTATATAGAGTGATTGGTTATTATGGAAACCTTTTAACCCAGGGTTATTATGGAAACTTTTAACCCACTGCAAAGGTTTCTTCTGGTTCTTGTGAGAAACAGAGAAGCAGTCCACTTTAGTGGAAAATTCCCTGTTTTCGGTTTCCTTTACAAATCAGTGCAAACCAGGCCTCCATTCCCATGTCGTTTCCTTGGATGCTTTGTTCCATTACACCTGTTCTTAAACATTAGATAAAGGTTCCCTAGTGCCAATTCTTGAAAGGCCAGTAAGTTTAAAATTAGTTTTGTTTAATGAAACTTCCCTGGAAAAAATGCTTTGTTCATATACAAACCCTGTCTTAACATTAGGATAAATCTAGTGCCATCTGGAGCCAGTAAAGTTAAAATTGTGTATGAAAGTGACTATTAGCACTGTGCTTGATCACAGGTTATGTGGACTTTGCACATCCCCCTCGGCAAATCTTAACCACACCAGTTACTTTTACCACTTTAAGAGAGGACATTTATTCTGGGTCCTCTTTACCAGCTTTGTTTTGTTTGCCTACTTTTATTTCCCCCTTGTGTGTTTCAGGGTTGTATGATTTTCCTGTTGGTTAAATATAGAGGTGATTGGTTATTATGGAAACTTTTAAAAACCCATGTTATTATGGAAACCTTTTAAACCTACCTGCAAAGGTTTCTTCTGGTTCTTGTGAGAAACAGAGGAAGCGCCAGGCCACTTTTAGTGGATTCCCATTTTTCCGTTTCCTAACATCAGTGCAACAGGATTCCCATTTACCACTTTGTAAGTCTTGAAAAAATGCCCTTTTCATATACAAACCCTGTCTTAACATTAGGATTTTAACTCTAGTTTGCATCTGGAAGCCCAGTAAAGTTTAAATTGTGTATGAAAGTGACTTTTATTAGCAATTCTGTGCTTTGATTTCACAAGTTATGTGGGACTTGCACATTCCCCTCGGCATCTTGAACCACACCAGTTACTTTTTACCACCTTTAAGGAGAGGACAATTTTTATTTCCCTGTTCTCTTTACGGAGCTTGGTTTTGTTTGCCTACTTTTCATTCTGTGTGTTTCAGTTGTATGATTTTCCTGTTGGTTATATAGAGTGATTGGTTATTATGGAAACTTTTAACCCAGGTTATTATGGAAACTTTTAACCCACTGCAAAGGTTTCTTCTGGTTCTTGTGAGAAACAGAGGAAGCGCCAGGCCACTAGTGGATTCCCATGTTTTCGTTTCCTAACATCAGTGCAAACAGATTCCCATCCAACTTGTAAGTCTAGAGAAACGTAGGTACTGTTACCAATCCTCGCTCAATGTCATTTTTGGTCAGTGGAACAATGGAAAAGGTTTTTATGAGAAGGGCAATACAAGAGGAAGGAGACGATGCCATCTTGGGATGGTGATTCACCTTCAACTTCTTTTGTTCTGCCTCATTGTGATATTGTCCCTTCTTTAGAGATTTAATCCATATATTTTTTCTTCTGTACTGGAAGCTTCCCATACCCCTTTGTGTTCGTCGTTGGATGCATCGCGAGTTTTTCTGCCTAATTTTGCCTCTTCTTTACCTTCAGAGGGAGGGGTGCATTGCCATCTTTGTCTTGTGTTCCAGCTATAGATGCTCAGAGAATGGAGGGTATGTGGGCTTTGCTATTTAACGAAGCCTCTGTCATATTCACTTATTATTGTTAGGACCTTTGTGTACAAGCACTTGGAATTCCAAAAATTCTTATTTTAGTTAATAAATAAAAGCAACTGCTATAGAAGTACTTCTTTTATTCGTTTTATAACCATATAACCTTTCAAGACAAAGGTTTACACAAACATTATATAACACACGCACATCACATTCAACCTTGTGTCAACTATTAAATCTGTCATGTAGAGTTTATAACTTTTATATCCCTAGTACTGCTGTGATCACTCAAAAACTACCACGTTTGAAGTACAAGATTTCACTTATGGCAAAATCCCTTCAGACACAAAACAAAATGGATGAAAAAGCCCCTTCAGACTAAATGAAACAGAAGAAAGTGTTAAGTAGTCTCTTTGATAATGAAACCACTTGATATCATACAAGTGAATTGAAAAACAAACAGCTGCTGTAGTGAGAAGACAGCAAATTGTGAACTGCATGAGTTGATAGAAGATGCTGCTGTAATATGCCTTGCTGCTCTTGCGAGATGCACACTGGTAACTAGCTTACTCTGTCCTGTACAAATGAAATTAATACAACATTAGTTTAGAAAAAAAAAAAGCATGGTAAAATACTTTAGTAATTGTTATTTTTCTTTATTAAACTGAATATCCTTTAGTAATTGTTATTTTTCTTTACTGAATATCCTTTATATGCTTTATTCTATAGGTAGGAGAAATGGTGGAACTCCAATACTAGTGTAAATATTTAGTTACGAAAAAAAAATTACAGGAAAGTGATTAGTTAATGCTAGATGAAGGAAGAAGTTGTCGACTAGCTAGCGAAGCTTGCAATTTGCATAAGTTTAAAATTAAGAGGAAACAGACAAGAATACACCGGTACCTCAATTTACTATTTTTGGACATTCGTCATATTATTTAAAGGTGTACTTCAGATTATTATTATTGAGGGGCACTGGTTTTGAGCAGAGTTCAAAGAACTTAAAACCCATGAGCCTCATACAGAGATGTCACAATGTCTTTCACTCAACCCAACAAAGCATTCTTTGAATGTCGTTGAAAGGAAGATGAATCTCAAACTACACAAGATACAGTACTGGAAAAGCCTATTATAGCATACTTAACCTACACTTCTTCCATTAAATCATTGGCAAATATACCTCCCTTTAATTATATAAATACATAGTAGTGTCTCATGTAACCTTGTAAAGTGTATTTTTAATTCAATATCTTCAATTAAAGTAATGTGCATCCTGACTATTATAGCTGGTTCACTTAAGGAAAATTCTTGGGCAAGATATATTTGTGTGGCAGCCTTTCATTGTTTGGTACCAGGAGGTAGGCACCGCTCACACAGTGTCTCATATTTTTGTCTGTAGCTTAGAATAGGAATGTGTTTTTTATTTTTTTATTTACCTCTTGTTTTGCACAAGGTAGGAAAGTTTTTGTCATACCATAGGATTAGGTATTAATTGTACAAATAAATCTTGATTTCCTGAAATTAATAAGATAAAACATGAGTAAAAGAGAAGAGAGACATATAATTCTTTATACCTGATTTTATATAATGATTTTTGCATCAATCAGCAATCAACATCAAATAAAACGTGTTTTCATACAATAAATTCACCCTGAATATGCTGGTGAACTTTAGATACTAGATGGGTGTGATATATGAAGAATATTTTAGATGTGTAATATGTGAAGAGAAAATTAATATTTTCAAATTCTCCCCTGGACTGAATATCCCACAGATTTTTTTTTTTATCATGTGTGATATGTTTAGAGAAAATGAATATTGTAAATAATGTTGAAACTGCTATCTTCTCATATTGCTAATTGGCAACTGTCAACAGTTCCTCAAAGCTCTCACTGAGAGCACCAGCAACGGTGACTTGCAGATCACAGTCTCTCGGTATTTCTGTCAAATGAGTTAAGTACGGATGCAACATAAGGCATTCTTTTTTTTCTCTTCACATATCACATGCATCTAAACTGAAAGCACCAGTTTTCAGGGTGAATTCATTGTATGAAAAAGTTTTTATTTTATCTTGATCGCATGAACAATGCAAAATTTGATATGTAGAAAACGGTATAAAAATTTAAATGCTTCTATCATCATATTTACTCATAATTCCTTTGCGATTTATCTACTTGATTTCAGGAAATCATGATTTAGTTGCACAATTAATACCAAATCCTACGGTAAGACCAAAACTTTCTTATCTTGTGCAAAACATGAGAGAAAAGAAGAAAAACAAACATATTGCTAATTTTCTAAGCTAAAGACAAAAATACTGAGCAAGCTGCTAGCCAGTCAGAGGGCGCCAAACAAACGTCTCGTTGCATAGGACTCAACCCAAGAATCTACCTTAAGAGAGCCAGCTATAACTAGACTGTGGACTTCGTGCCTGCTTGCTCTACCATTTGGTTATTCTGTACTATGTACCAAACACTACAACCTACTTTATAAGTAGTACTGTACTGCAGTACACTACTGATAGATGAAAAATTATAATACCAAAAACTTACAAAATTCTCAGTTTTCAATAACTACAAAAAAAAATACTGTACCTGAATATAATTATACTTATAAAACTATGAAGTACTAAAAATCAAAACTAGTAGAGATTAAAGCTTAAGCCATAAATTTTCAGTTTAAACTGTAAGAATGTTACACTGTATTTAAGGTCAAGCAATAGCAGTTTAAAAAAGAAAAAAAAACTATTTAAGGTCAAGCAATAGCAGTTAATAATAATAATAAAAAAAAGAAAAAAAAAATACTGCAAAGGCCTCAAGGCATATGAATATTTTGGAATTTGAACTGTGTTGTGGCTGCTGTTAGTTACAAGACAAACTACATCTTACTACAAAAAAACAGTAGTTTGTCTGTCCGTCTGTTGTCTGTAAGCACTTTTCACCAGAGTGGAATCCCATGTAAGTGCTCAACAGATGACGGACCAATTTATTAGCGTTAGGGTTAAAGAAGGGTGAAGGAGAGGGGGTCTTTCCCTACTCAGTGACTACCTAACGTTAAAGACCAAGCCATTTTCAAATCACTGCCAAATATGGTAAGATACGGGTGAAAATTACATCCGGGAAAACTGCTGCTTGGTTGGTAGTTTAATGGTAAAATTGAATTGTGAATTCTTACGTTCTGACAAGTAGGGCAGGTACAACAACATAGGAAATAGCAAGAAAATGAAATAAAAAGTACGAGTGTTAAGCTCAGCAAAAAAACACCGGTTAGATAACTGTTACTTTAGAGTACAGTCACATCGTCCAGGGCTGTGGCATCTGGCCTCACCGCCCAGGTACCAGGCCCCAATAACTAGTCCGTTCATAATTTTAAAAATTACAGTACAGCGAAGAAACAAGCTATTAGCATATGTGTTCAATAATACTTTCAAGAAAAACGAAGTCAACATGCACAGTAACACAGTCCACATTTACATACCATTAACAATCAAGCTTTTCAGTTTACTATAATAGGATGTAAAGTGATACAAGATCATCAGACTTCACAATCCCCATCTCTACTGACATGAATACCACTGTAGTCTCAAATCTCAAAAGAAGCCACTTCTTGACATGGCAACAGCCAGTTGTAAACATGACAGGAACTAAACTGGCAGCAGTACAATCTAAAAATCTAGCTGACATTAATTTCAAGTTGGCGTCATTAAAATAATGCTAATCCAGAAGACTAATAGTACCTTTGATGAAATGTGGACTAGACAGAAAACTGCAATCTTAAGAAATCCAAAGGTTGAAGAAAACACATTTTGCTCTGCCAGTACAAGAATCCAGAAGAAAATTCCAACAATCTACCTTTAGCTGAAGGGACATTTTGTTCTGGCCCATGACAAGTGCAACTCCAGTAAACTTCCTATTAACCAATAATGTATAGTAAATACTATATGGTTTTTAGGAAATTAGTAATCAAAAAAGCTTTTAACTGCTTAACTACAACCCCCTCTATATTTTAAATTGCCCAAACAAAGCCAAAGTTAACTTACCTTGAGCTTTTTTAATGCTTTCCTGACAATAGTAAGCATGCAGCAAAAAACAACTAATGTAAAATTGAATTTAAACACACACAATTAACACACCACTAAAATTAGTCACTAAATTACAGTAAGGAAACCATATTGGCTTCCCGAATTTAATTACCTGATATTTTCTAATAGTTTTGTTATGAATACATGGTACTGTACTGTACAAGGGACCTTTGGGATGATAAATGAACAATACAAATTCCAACAGCCCAATTCGACTTTCGGAATTTCTGATACCTTTTTGATACAATTACTTCCACTTTTATCATGGGCTGCCCAAGAGAAAAGGTCCATGCCAGTAACAAGGCTGGCTTAATCTGACACAAACAAACGAACTTTTAATGTGAGCAAGGAGAAAAGACAAATCATATCTTTCCTGAACATACTAAGAACATCTTTTGTATTGAACTATAATAAGAATCTGACAAAGTGGCCAAGTTTCCTTCATTCTATGTTTTTAAGTTACCAAACTTCTGATGTGGACTAATAGTATATTGAGCAAGCAGCAAAATCATAATAATACACAGACTTTTAATTGATATTATGAAAACTTTCTGCAATTTAAGTCATAAAACTAAAAGCTATTAATTACTATTAAACAATCATAGGACTTGATTTACATATAGGAAACTCTTTCATGTATGCAAGTTTCTTAATTATGGCCTATGGTTACACTGAGCACACACACACCACAATTTTCATTGTGATGTTTTATGCCCCTTAATTAGTATAATATCAAATGTTAAATCTCATAAAATAACCTGATTACTTGAGTTTCTACAAAATTTATGTCTAACTTAAATGCACATAAAACTATGAGCAATATAAACCATTACCAGCCACATACAAGGTAATGCTTCATCTTTTATAACCAATAACCATTCCAGCACTATATAAAATTTGAATAACATCAGCAGTACAAATCTGGCAAGTTCTGTGAAAACCAGTAAGCAGTAATGAAAGGGAAGGATGAATTAAGGTTATCCAAGAATATATGGTGTAGTATATGAAGCAAGAGAATTAGGTGATTTCTGATATAAAATGGCTGCACCCACTAAGTCAAATTCCTAAAAAAAAAAAAAATTTCCTAGTATTTTGGCAACCATTGAATTAAATGAAACTATGATAAAAAAAAGAGCCTGTTACCAAATTTAATGGTATGTAAATACAAATTAGGTTAATGAATCTAAATTTTGGCTAAAAATAAAATTCAAACACTCCCTGATGTAAACTAAATATACACACCACCCACTTCAAACTAACAACTATTCTACCAAGTTTCTTCTTTTACTAAATTCTTTGTCCTGTGAAACAAATGTTCTTTGGGACTGAACAAAATACCAAATTTGTAACTAATTTGTATTTTTCATAACTAACAAACCTGAGGTCTTAACATTAGGATTTCCTTCTGAAACATTTTTTCATTTAACATATAACTCATTTTATCATTTTTTTTTTCCCAATAAACTTCAACAAAATATTTTCTTTGAGAGTGAGTCACCCAAGCACATGTATAAAATGATATTGCAAACTGTCATTAAAAAAAAAATCATCTTCCTAAGATATAACCCACCGCAAGTCATAAGACAGTGGAAATTAAATTAGAAATTAATTTCAGTTCAACTTAAGGAGAACATACATCATATAAGAGTTAAGAATGTTAACTTGGTGGTCTGGTTACATATTATCATTATTATTATTGTTATATTAATAATAATGGAGAATGAAGAAAGAAAAGGCACGCCAAGTATATGAACCCATCATTCAATTTAACATGCTTTAAGTATACAGTATTAGCATATAAAAAGCAAAATCTCAAGAGCTTAATTGGCATGAATTAGTGAGAAAAATAACTTCAAGCTTAGCACACTACTGTATTAGTACAGCAATGAAGGCTCTTTCCTCAGCATACATCTTGGCACACAAATGCCAAGCGAAATTTCACGAGTCTTCGATTAATACACTACTTTCAAGTCCAGTCTAAAGAAAATATTCTGTTAATATTAGCATGCCAAGATCTCCTCCACCTAGTTCTACAAGTCTGGTTGGTTTGCATACTACAGAAGAAAAATATTTTTTCCTTTGCAAAGCAGCTAAAAGTACCTTACACCAGAGGTTATGGTCGAAATTAGTTCTGCTGTTGAGAAAATCTGTAACTTTTGTTGTAATAGGGCCCATACACCATCTTCACCTCTTGCCTGCAAGCCACCCAAAGATGCCATAGCCATTATTTGCATTCACTAGGTAAAGAATAATTCATTGTAACAAAATTATCCCTGAACTTTCTTGTTCACTAAGTACAATGTTTTTTATAATACACATTTTTATTGAAGTACATTAACCATAAATAGACTTATATTTGTAGAATTATTCCAGGCACACAAATTTGAAATCTGCAAAGAAGTATTCTGTTACACATGCCCAGCCAAGTCCATCAGATCCATGACGCTATTACGTACTATTAATTTTTTGTGCTATCCTCCACCTACAAAGAGGGAAAGGGATAGGAAACTAAAAGTTATTAGAACTAATGGTTTGTATTATAATGGTTTCATATACAGTGCTCCCCCCCCTTTTACAGTGGAATAGGTTCCAAAACCTACCAAAGAAATGCAAAAATCCCCTCTAAAAATGCTATAACTGCCAAACACCCAGCACCCCAAACTGAAATTCTTCTAACTGTCTATTTAAACATTTCACTGCTTAATTTGAAACAATTTAATATAATTTCAAACAAAAACACACTCCAAACCATCATCCCAAAATTATAACAATAATTAATTCATTTTAAAATATTAATATTAATGTAAACAGCAAAATATCTGTAAAATGTTTAATACAAATTAAATAAATCCTTAATACAGATTAGGCAGGGCCTGCAAGGATGAAGCTCTAGAACTGCTGGTCTTCAACACAAGAGGAAGATTCAGTAGGCTGGAGCATCAAAGGGGTAGTCAAGGGAGACCCTAAAATCAATAAAGGTCCAGAAATCATTGTAAGCTGTATCAGCCAGACACACAGGAGAAGACAAACAAGAGCTGAAGGGTAATTTGAGACAACAACCTGCACCAGTAGTGGGCACAGGAGCAAGACCTGCAGGTCAGTACAGCCAAATACAGATGCATGCTAGGAATATAGTGAAGCGTACAAGTACACTGGAGCTGAAAAAAGTCAGGTACCTGGTTAACAGGGAAGTGTCCATAGCTGGAAGAATACATGAAAGACTTTACTAAGTTGCAACTTCAGGAGGGATCTTCACAGCAGGAGCTGGTACATACTCCAGGTAACACAGGAGGGTAGCTGTGACTAACTCCTGCACAAATGAGTTGACAGCTATAAGGAACTGACCTTGAAGCATACTTTAAGCATCACTAAGAAATTATCATTACTGAGATGGAGGTCCAGTCAGGACAAAAGGTTGAATGTATGTCACATGCACATAGGTATAAGCAGCAAGTGCAACAGACTGCAAACCCCAAATGGTAAACCTCTACCCAGGGTAATCAAAAGATCCTTGGGTAGGGGAAACATCCACAAGGTGATAACTCTATGGGTGAGAAATCAATAGGTGCTGAGACTGAAGAGGGTAAGCTATGCGGACACTTAGGCTTCATAGCACCATGAAGAGGCCTGGAGGAAGTGGAAGCTCCATCAGAGTAAACTCTTGGCTGCAGTCACATAGCAATCAGGTGAATCTGACGACTTCCAAACAGAAGCAACAGATCATCACTTGTAAGCCTGCTGCTTCACAAACATATCACAAACTCTATGCCAACTCTTACATAAGTTGGGTCAAGAGAGCATTGCTGGTCCAAAGGCAAGACACTTCAAAATGTTGGCCCTTATTTCAGGATATCATGAGCATACAACAAGCCTTGAAGCCCTTACTCACACAATGAACATAAAATAAATACAAGAAATTAATTTCCTTGTCTCTAAATCAGGAATACATACCACATAATTAGCCAAAATAACAAATAATTACCCAAGCCAGAATGTAAAGAACCAAAGGTAACTGTTAATAAGACAGAAGCAAATGAGAATCTTGGTAAGAGCAAGGCAAGGGATAAAAGTTGTTTAACAACCCATTACACCCTGTAAGAAATCAACTGTCCATTACACTTGTTAAGAAAAAACAAACTAGATTTATATGAGTACAGAAATGACAAAGCTCTCTTAAATTAAATCAACTTGCTGAAATTCACTGAACTTATTGAAAATCACATTACAGCAAAAGTACATGAAATGAAAGTGGCACTAAACTATGCACTGTATTGATGAGAGAAACCTTGGTTGCCAGCCATAAGATAAACCAAATAAAAAAAACCGTGTGCACATGATAAATGGTAATCCATGAATAACAAAACACAACAACAATGGGAAAATGGTGGTCCTGAGAAGAACAGCAGTAAATATGTTATTGTTATAATACAATTAAGTTTGTTCATACTTACCTGGCAGATATATATATAGCTGTATTTTCTGAAGTCCGACAGTATTTAAAAATTCGCGGCACACGCAGTGGGCGGCCAGGTGGTAGTACCCATTCCCGCCGTGGGAGGCGGATATCAGGAACTATTCCCATTTTCTATTCATATTTTATCAGTGCCACTGTCTCCTGAGGGGAGGTGGGTGGGCACTTTAATTATATATATCTGCCAGGTAAGTATGAACAAACTTAATTGTATTATAACAATAACATTTTGTTCATGAAACTTACCTGACAGATATATATATAGCTGAATCCCACCTTCGGATGGTGGGAAGAGACAGAATAGGATTTTTTGGGAAACTAAATTAAGTAGATGATATACATCTTGGTTCCTCACCTGTTAGCATAGCCGACTTCGTGAGTACTGTCACCAAAGTCTACTTCTGCGTTACTAGAGTTGCCAGCGAGGTAGAGACCTGTAATGCTGGTGCGCTCTAGATGATCTGTCAACGGGGGCGTGACCACAATGTGACTAGACCATATGACCATACTATGAGGGCACCGAAGCTAAAACCACCACCTGACCTAACCTATCAAAGTTAGTTCCATAACTTCTAGGCTAAAGAAAATCATTCGTATTATCAGTGCGATGCAGCGGGAGACTTGTACAGACTTCTGTTACCGTGCGGTAAACAGTAAAATGAATAAGTCTAAGAGATATCTCTGTTGAAAATTCTCGCAATATCGAAGGCGATGGAATCTATCGTCACAGCAGTAGATGGTCCTTCATAATTGCGAGAATCCCCTTTAATCAGAGACCTAAGTCCAAGATTGTTGGGCAGAGATACGGTTCGGTAGTCAATCAAAGCAGGGGAGAGAGAGAGAGACATAAACAACCGTGCATCTCGGAGGCCCAGCTGATACTGAGCGGCTATCAGGCACAGGCAGTTCAATACGCAGTAGCAGAGCCTGAGCTCCCGCTGACTCGTCATCCTGAGTTGCCAGGTAATCCATATTCCACAAAGGAATGCGTTCGGCTAGAACCACCGAGCATAAAAGATATGCTCGAGCAATTATATTTAGGCGAAACGAATTTCGGTAAATATAAAAGTTGAAATGGTGTTGTCGTGACAAAACCATAAGTATATAAAATTGAAACAAACTCCTGGGAGGTTGCAGGCAACCCCGAGTTGCAGTTCAATTAGAATACTTCTCGTCTAAGTCGCAATCCGTAGAAAAACTAGGATATGCGCCTACCCCTCGGGGACAATTCAACTGCTTAGTAGAATCATGTCGCGAGGTTAATATAAGTAGTATATTTATAGGATTCTGAACAACGATCTCCATCCTAAATTCTTTCCTTCAAGAAAACAAAATAAGGATTGGAGATCGACCACCTTCGATCTCTATCAAAGAGAGTGAAGGAGAAGTCTTCCTCGAAGGAAAGCTTCAATGGTGAACAGAATACTAACTGCCTGAGTTGCCAGCTACTCCCTTTACGAAGGAATAGGTATGATATTATCGAGCAAAAGGAAACTCTCAAGCAGGCGTATTTAAACGAAACAGAATTCGCTAAATACAGAAGCTGAGTTGGTGTTGTCGTAACAATACCTGAAGAGTTGTTCTTACTCCGAAAACTCTTGGAAGGTTGAAGGGAGTGTCAAATAAATACATTAGAACAACAGTTCTTTCGGCTTCTATCCGCAGAGGTAAATACGATATGCGTAAATGACTTGACCCATGCGTTAGCAAAATGACGCAAAGATAAACTACATAAGTATTGTAGTAATTTGAACATCAAATTCTCTACTACATCTTTCCTCGACGAGGAAGAGAGAAAGAAAGGGAAACCGACTGTCCACGTTCTAATGAATGAGACTTTTTTAAAAGAACTCCTTGACTCTTTGCCAAGACTCTTTGCCAAGAAAAGGGAGTAATATTCGAATAGAGATCATCAAGAGAACCGAGGATCGAAAAGGACCGTTCAATGTTCTTATGATATTGGACATAAGACTTCCTGGATCTAGTCTACAAGTCTTTTTCTTACTCCCCGGATGAGCTTCTGATTTATCCGCTTAAACGATAAAAACGGTAAAATCTATGACAATGAGAACTACCCCATTTATGAGGGGTCCCCCACTTAAATGACAATGGGGAAAACGTCCTGACTTGACAAAACTATTAGCACTTTGCTAATAGGGGAAAACCCTTTAACATGACCGAAAGTCACCCAGGAATCCGAGTATATAATCTTCCCGATTCTCAAAGAAATCGATGAAGAGAAAGATTAAGAAGAAAAAATTCGGGTATGTCTTTCCGCTAACTCCGAATCCTTTTTAAAAATTTCTGTAAAGAAATGTCCTCAACAGCAAATAAGACGCCTTCAACAAGTCTTTCTCTCGCAAAGCGTCATTGCCGAGGTTCCACAGAAGCGTACTGGCGAATGTCCACCTCCCAAAAGTGTCCTCATAAGCGTCCTGCTGAGCGTCCTCAAAAGCGTCCTGCTGAGCGTCCTCAAAAGCGTCCTGCCGAGCGTCCTCAAAAGCGTCCTGCTTAGCGTCCTGCTGAGCGTCCTCAAAAAACGTCCTGCTTAGCTACGAGCGTGTCTGAGCAGAGAACACCAAGTCTTCTGAACGACGTTCCAGAGAGGAACTCGTTGAGCGCCTTGATGCATGCAAGGCCCGCCAAGAGGCGTCCTGGCGAGCGACCTTGCCAACATCTCAATGTTATGACGAACCGCGTTTTGCGTATGACGTTGAATATTTTTAAGGGACGTCCTCATGCGAGTCTCCATGGAGAGCCGCACGCTGCTCCTGAAGAGTGTGAACACTAAAGGAAGACGTATGGCTTTCGTCTTCCGCAAGGTGCTTGCCGAGCGTCCTGGAGAATGTCTCTACTTACAGGACGTCGAGCACCTCCAAAAGCTTCCTCACGTCTAAATTGCCCTTCTTATGCAGACCAGAGACATAAGTTGTTTGACTGTGCAAAGCAGCTTGCCGGCCGTCAAACTTATCAGCTTGCTTTTTCGAAGTAAAGCAAACGTTACATAACGTATACGGAGCGCCATGAGGAGAGGAGACTAATACTGAGTTGCTCCTCCAAAAGGTGGAATCAAGAATGTCCTTGATTACCAAATTCTTTTGGAATGCTAGCGAGGTTGAAACAGCTCTTACTTCATGAGCGTTCACTCGCAGGAGGCTCAAATCACTCTTCTGGCAAGATGAATGAGCCTCCTTAATAATGTATAAATGATGTATACATGAGCGTTCACTCACAGGAGGCTCAAATCACTCTTCTGGCAAGATGATGAGCCTCCTTAATAATGTATAAATGATGTATATAATGAGCGTTCACTCGCAGGAGGCTCAAATCACTCTTCTGGCAAGATGAATGAGCCTCCTTAAATGTCCCTTAGGAAAAGAGCCAGTGCATTCTTCTAAAAGGGGAAAATGTGGTCTCTTTACTCTTTCATCCTCTCGTGACGAGAGAGAGGACGTGAAGCGTCCTCTTCTCTAAAGCTTCTTTAGGAGGCGCGAGTCCTTCCGAGAACTCCAACCCCTGTGTGGGGAGGACGCCTCGGAGGACGAGAAGCAATCCTTCAAGATTCGTGCACGTGCTCGATCTTCGGCAGCCTGGGAAGCGACATCAGGACCTGCCGAAAGGAAGCCAGATCAGCATGAAAAACCCGTAACCCTCCTTCGGCTTTTGACATGCCCTCTCCCTGGTTTCCTGGGAGTCCGACAGAGGTCTAGGCCTAGAGGCTGTATGGGGCCGATCTGACGTTCCCTCCTAACGAGAGAGAGGACGTGAAGCGTCCTCTTCTCTAAAGCTTCTTAGAGGGCGCGAGTCCTTCCGAGAGCTCCAACCCTTGCGCGGGGAGGACGCCTCGGAGGACGAGAAGCAATCCTTCAAGATTCGTGCATGTGCACGATCTTTAGCAGCCTGGGAAGCGTCAACAGGTTCTGCCGAAGGGACGCCAGATCGGTGGGGAGCCCCCCGTAACCCTCTTGCGGCTTTCGACATGCCCTCTCCCTGAGTCCTGGGAGTCCGACAGAGGTCCAGGCCTAGAGGCATTATGGGGCCGATCTGACACCCCCTCCACAACACAAGGGGCTCACACTTCACAACACTGATTGGAGAGCGAGCACTTTAGTCTAAGATTACTTGATGTAATCCTCTAGCAGACACTTCTTCTAGGCCCGAAAGCCATACCACAGGGTTAGGCAAAATAAAAACTACAGGAGGTTAGAAGGTTCATTATTTCTAACTTCTGTTTACTGTGGAGGAAAA
Organism: Macrobrachium nipponense; assembly: GCF_015104395.2. Lineage (NCBI taxonomy): Eukaryota > Metazoa > Arthropoda > Malacostraca > Decapoda > Palaemonidae > Macrobrachium > Macrobrachium nipponense. The sequence continues at coordinate 47,879,024 of NC_087219.1, read as the reverse complement.
CTCCTGATTCTAACACGCTCTAAAATGCGTACATGAAACCTGCTTCTTCCGTAATCAGTCACACATTACACTAATTACATTGAACTTATGCAAAGAAAACATGTAAACGTCATATCTACTAAGTGAGTGTCTACCGAAAGTTCCGGTAGCCTCACCTTACCATGCAGACAACAGTCTGAAACTAGGCTAACTAGCTTCAGACATCAAATGCAATGAAAAAATTTACGATAGCGTATGCCTAGCCACAAATCCAAGATAATCGAAAGAATAATTAGGATACTTAAGCGGCTAATGAAGTTTTCAAAATCCTAGGCGGAGGTCTGTAAACAGTTGTTTACCGACCGGCGACAGAAAAAAAATATGAATAGAAAATGGGAATAGTTCCTGATATCCGCCTCCCACGGCGGGAATGGGTACTACCACCTGGCCGCCCACTGCGTGTGCCGCGAATTTTTAAATACTGTCGGACTTCAGAAAATACAGCTATATATATATCTGTCAGGTAAGTTTCATGAACAAACCTATAAACAAGGCCCATAGAAGAATTAAGTCATGGCATCATGGACCTGATGGAGTTGTCTGGATACGCAGTAGGATCTTTCTTTGCAACTTATCAAATTGTGCCCCTGTGCATTCCACCTAATTTAAGGCTATTTATATTAATGAACCAAACTTATGAAAGTAAATAAAACAGGGACTATTCTGAAGAACTGTAAATTACCCAGCTGAGAATGTGCCCAACTTAAACATAGTCACTTCACTTGTCTTTCTTAGAACTGTTAAACTGCTCTTCCATTTTGGTGTTGCAATATTTCTGCTTTAACAGATCACTCTCTTCTGTTGAAACTTATATACAGACTATCCTGACAATAAATGAATATTGGTAAAACTGATTGCTAATTTAATAAAGAAATTGAAAAAAAGGACAACTCTTTATTCTAACTCAGTGGGTTTAAGTTATGACTTTCTTTATACTGTATATTGACAATTCCAACACAAAACTGTAAAGTTGGTCAAACATATATTACAAACTGTTTGAAATAACTACTAAAAACATTATATACTTGCAAAGAACTTAACATTAAAAACACTAGCTATGTAATATTTTACAATAATACATAATTCTGGTGAGGTCAATGGAAGCATAACACAAGCAAGCATAACAATTCAGATACTTACTGCTTGCTGCTGAACTTAAAAAATTATACACATAACACAAATACAATGACTATGCTAAAATTAATTTACAGATAGTTCTCATTAATAACCAAAGGAAAACTGAAAGGGTGAACACTTACTCTTTCCTTTTCGTCGCAATGGATGAAAGCATTGAATTTCCACAGAAGAAAGTAACTATACCAATCATGAATAAATACCGAAGAGTTGTGAACATATCCATCTGAAGCCAGAAAAGGCAGAATAATCCCATAATTCCTGTCGAGAACAAATAGAGCTTTCAGTTACTAGCAACATCCATAAAGGCATTTCAAATCACTAAATTAAAATCCAATATAGGGTAATCTGATGAGGAAACTCTGATGAGTCAAAGCCTATTGTTTCTATATATTCTAATACAAGTGTGCAATCTGTCAGAATAAGAAATACAGTGGACCCCCGTATTCGCGTTCTCCAGATTCGCGGACACTCACATTCGCGGATTTCTCTGGGGGAACGTTTCCCTGCATTATTCGCGGAAAATTCGCGGTATTTTTCTATGATAAATATCCACAAATTCCCGGTTTTTTTTATGAATTTCATCATAAAATGCACTTTTTGTGATAAAACTATTAAAAAACCAAGTATGAAAATTTTTAGTGGGTTTTTCTTGAGTTTTAACTAACAAAATATGCTGTTTTTAGCATTTTCATAGGGGTTCCAAACATTCGCGGATTCTAACTATTCACGGGGGGGTCTGGTACGCATTCCCCGCGAATACGGGGGGACCACTGTATATACATGGCTTTCATCTTCATAAGCAACATGGAGGTTAGAGAGCAGTTTGGTCATGAAAATTTGTAATTATATTCTACCTTCAAGGATATTTTTTCTTCTTTTTGTGCTTACCTATATTCAACACTTCTCTGATACATATTTCTTAGTCTCTGATAATGTTATTCTGAAGCCAAGCCATCGAGTCATTTTTAGACTCAAATGATGGCTTGGGGTTTGTTTTTCAACAAGAGAAAATTAGAATTAAAGTTCATAATAGCGAGATTGTTAGAACACTCAAAACAAATTTGTCTAGCTATAGAATTTCTTTTATATTCTTTTACCATTTTTCTTAAATATCCCTGGCTTCAAACAACCCAATGTTCTATGCATAGTATCAACAGAGCTTCCTGACTATTTATACTTATTACTTTTCCATCAAGAGCTAGAAACAAAAGACTAGAACCGAGTAATTACATGGTACCTGATAAAACCAATCCTAATGAACAAATGAAATGGGTTCTACAAATGGATAATAAAATGGTCATAAATGAATAATAAAATGGCTGACAATATGACATGATAAAGAACAGAACTTCAGACTAGTACTAAGTTGAAGACACTAAATGATAAATAAAAAAAATTGACTAATTCTCCTTTCAATGAAAATATCACACTTCTCCATAATATACATTTAAAACTTAAATAAACAATTACCTCCGAGTCCAACATGAAACATAACAGCTGTGAAGGAGATGGGGAAATTGGAAATGTTGACACCTAGTTTGGCCCACTGCAAGAATAAAAGAAAATTAGCTTTTGACAACTACAAGATGAATATAGTACCATCATTCATACATTTTAATATCAATGTATTTCAAGTGCATTTAACAACATAATGTGGTAATCAAGTGTATAAATGAACCACTAACCATTGCAAAGAGTAACAATAAAGGAAGGATGCACAGGACTGTAAATGTTGTAGATACCAAACTAGAAGGTCGAGGATCAGGTGTCCGGAACAAGTGCTTTATTTCTGGGCGCGCCTGAAATCAATAATTACAATGACATTCTGAAACAGCACTACTCAAAACATTTTCAGGAATGTGTTACAGATAATGCAGGATACTTACTTTACATAAGTCAATGTCTCAAAAAGCATTACATATTTCTTATTTCCTTGAGCATCTATACACAACAAAACAGGTGTGTTGTATTTAGAATTACAATCGCATATTAAATCTTATTCTTAAATCTCACCTTGACGGTTTTATCTTAAGGATGCCATACCTACAAATTCAAATACGTATGTATGACTGAGTAACACTCTCACCAATTATTCAGTCTAATAATTACATAAAATTCTAGAATCTCTAAGATGTCCAAAGAGATTTGTTGCTTAAAGCAAAATAATACAAAAGAGAAGATTTCAGCAGTCAAACATGGAGACCCAAGTGACTACACTTAACAAATTAACTGCAGCTAAAGGGAAGCCACAGAAAAATCTAACGTATTAGCTATTGAGGAGCATTCACTAATGATGTTCATTGATGAGTCAATTTACTTATCCTTAATATTATTTACATTTCACAATCACCTTGGATATCTTTAATCACCGTACACCTGTAAAGATTTAGCACAAGTACTAAGGTTGTCTGCAGCATCCCCTTAGCTGTGCTGCAATGCTTTTCTCCTCTCCTTTTCATGTTTTATTAGATCACTTCTCAAATAGCAGTGCGACTTTTTTTTGTCTTATTCTAATATTTGTCCCCTTACTCAAGAGCAAATATTTTATGTTTCCAGCACCTGAAGAACAAATGCTCCATCTTCACCCAAAAAAAAAAAAAAAGTCTGAATGAATAATGCTGCATCTGCTATGAAACTTTCTGAATACAAAAAACTGAATTACCTAAATGAACTTGATTTAAACCTTACCTTATACATGTAGTCTTGTGCTGGGGTACCCACACCACCTTCAGGAAAACTCAGGGAGAGCTCACCAATGTCCCACATTACAGGGTTGCTAATTGCTGCGTCCCCAATGATCACAGAAACCGTATAAACACCGCTGACACCAGCAAACTCCTTCACGCTGTTGCTGACGTCCTACATTACAAATTTTTCAAAATCAATTTTAGGTCTATTAAAAACCTAATTTTTTTTTTTTTTAAACATAGGGCTGAACCCAACATTTTCCTAAGTGAGCAATATACTACATAAATCAAGTTTTGGATTCTCACTTTCAGGAAACAACTACCACTTACCATATCAAATTTGTACACGTCATTGGAATCGGTTTCGGCAACAAAAATGATCTCCCTCTTGGAAACCTTATGGGTAATCTTTACAAAGGCTTGGTGTACCTCTGTAGGCCGCCCAGAAGCAGTATCCCTAACAAGGAATCGCAGCAAGACGCGCTGATGCTGGTCTGCTACAACTGGTTCAGAAAGTGTAGTGGGATACTGTACTCTGAAGCAAGAAAAGTAAGGACTTTTATAAATGTCTGTTAAAACATAAACCTTGAAATACAGAGTAAACAAACATTCTGAAATCACCGGATCAATCTATGACTCTCTTAATCCTGAACTATAGAAATATTACCCCATTTTTATTCCCAATACCACCTTAACCTATGGGCATATAGAAAGGTTAGTTATGTACAAAATCTACTATAACTGAAACTAAGATATCAAGTTTTAGCACTGTCCTTGCAGAATAAGTATTAAAAAACATGACAAATACACAATGTCAGAATAACACAGACAGTGCCCTTTCATGCTATGGCCAGACGGTAAGGCCAAATGACTCTAAAGAGCAGAGAAGAGGACAGTCAAACCTCAAAGGTACTGACCCTGAGCTGTGTGAAGGTTTGACAAATGCCAAACTATGCACAAGCAAGAGTCTGTTGAAGCAGGCACAAAAGAGGTCTTCAAAGAGCACTGAAAGTCTTTCCAAGATATCTGTCAAAGCTGATTCAAGGGACGGGACAAATAAAAGCCTGGGGGCTAGAAAGATACACACTGTTGCAAGCACAACTTGAAGACACACATTACGACAAAAAAGAAAAGCTTCAGAAGAGCAGGAAAGGAAACAAAACCCAGAAAGTTTAAGAATGAGTCCTTATTATGAGATTCTCAGCCATAACGAGGATAAACCACAGTACCCCGCAAAGAAAAAAAGCTAGAATAAGAGGCTCTCATTTTTTGCACACACAAGCTATACAGGATGGATGTAGGACAACAATTTTCTTAAAATCTTACAATCTACACCAAACTAAGAAATAAAATTCATAAAAAAATTTTGTGCTAGATAATTTAAAGCCAACAAAAGTGAACAAGAGGTATTACTGGTAGGCATGCAGTTCCAGAAACAAAAGAGAATTAATGGTTATCGTGCAGAAATATGTTTGAGCAAATTATGTACTAGTACACCGTAGGAGGAGCAAGATTATGGATGGATGGTGAGGAGTGGTAGATTAGAAAAACATCTGAGACAGTAAGATAGGAAATAAAAAGTTTTAGTTGCAGAGGAGGTGTGGAAATATAACTTCCACTGCAATTCAGCACTATGATATGGTAGTGAGAAGAGCGCATAAAAGCATATAAGAAGTAAATCAATGCCAAATTGTCAAAGAAAGAAGCTTATGTCTGAAACAAATGCAGTCCTAGGTCAATGGATCAAGTATTTTGAAGAAATGTTGAATTTTGGGACATAATGACACAAGAGGGCAGAGTTACAAATTAGTTTCAGAAAACCTGTTGAAGAGACTACTGATACAAGAGAAATTTTAAAGGAGAGAGAAAAAGCTGTGGGGCATAAATGGACCTAGAAAAGGGAAAGGACATTTAGAAGTAGATGCAAAATTATAAGATAAGAGGATGGAGTATGGAATGGCTGATGTTTGCAAGTGATACTACATTATTTGGGAATCATGACGAGTAACTGCAGAAACTTGTGTCAGTGTTCATGATTGGAATTGGATAAAGTTAGAGTAAACATGACGTTATGAGGGTGAATAGAAACCTGGAAGATGAAGCACTGAATGATATTAGGGACAATGGAAGACTGAAACCAATTAATGTGTTAGGTATTTGGGAGTAACTATAAATGATGGTAAGAGAGAAAAGGGAAGCTATTGGTTAGGTGAAGCCAGGGAAGTAGCAATGTGTGTGCAATGACTGGCGAGTGTCTTGGAGCGCCCATGGAAGCCAAGAATGGAAAATATGACAAGCCTGGTAAGACCGAATATCCTTCAAGAAAGCAAAAAGGTTTAGTGACTATTTGAACTGGTGCCTAGAGCATGTAACATGAAAAAGAATCATATACAGTACTCGACAAGATATAAGGCCACTTAGCATCAAGTGGCCTAATAACTTGTCGAATTCTGAAGGAACAGAGAAGTTATGAAGAAATTTCATCAGTGCATTAGGCTGCCTACAGCACGTAGAGAAAGGGGTGGAACTTGGACACTGACAAGGAAAGAGCACTCAGTCACTTGCTTGGAGGTTAATAAGCAGCTGTATAAATTTTTGGGCAGGGCTCCTATCACAATTTTTGCCTACTATGTATCGCTTTATTGCCCCGTGACCTTAACCCTTAAACGCCGAAGCGGTAAAAATAAAAAACTCCCCCGAATGCCGGAGCCGGTTTTGAGTGAGCGCGGAAGCGGAAAAAATCACAGCGCGCTTAGTTTTCAAGATTAAGAGTTCATTTTTGGCTCCTTTTTTTGTCATTGCCTGAAGTTTAGTATGCAATCATCAGAAATGAAAAATAATATCATTATCATATGTAAATAATGCGATATATGGTAGCTAAAAAAAAAAAAAAATTCATACATAATTGTATTAAAATCACGCTGTGCAAAAAACGGTAAAAGCTAACGAGTTTCTTTTTTTTTCGTTGTATTGTACACTAAATTGCAATCATTTTGATTTATAATACATTGTAAAACAATAAAAGCAACACCGGAAAAATATTATCACAAAATGATGTACAAATTCGTAACGCGCGGACGTAAAAAAATGTTTTTTTTCAAATATTCACCGTAAATCTAAATATTGTTCTAGAGACTTCCAATTTGTTTCAAAATGAATACAAATGATTGAATATTACGATACTGTAAGAGTTTTAGCTTACAATTGCAGTTTTCAACCATTTCCGACGAGTTAAAAATGACCAAATGTAGAATTTTTTTATAAATTTTTTTTTTACAGGCGGCCCGCGGTTAACGGCACAATCGCTCAACGGCGAATCGGTTTTACAGCGGTCGTCAAAAATATTCATTAAAAAAATAAGGCATTTTAAAGGTATCTTTACGGCACAATTTTCAGTTAACAGCACCGCTAGCGCCGTTGTCTAACGAGTTCATACATTTGTAGAAATGCCGTTCAGACCGTAAAGGTTATGCAAATTATATTAACAAATTTTATGGAGAGTTAATACATAGGTATTAGGGTAAAATATATGCCTCTGACGCTGTTCTATGCCGAAAATATCGAGTTACGTAAGTGCAAATTTAGCTATGGATGTGTCGGTTTATAAATGTTCATGCTTTTGTTTAAAATGTGCATGAAAATGTATTACGTTAAGGTATTTTTATTTCTGCACAGAAATATGATACAAAGGCAGCTTTTGAAATTGCCCTTCACATTATCAAATACGATGTTTTTTCATGATCTTTCTTGTGAGCCGCCGCCTGCCGCTCTTCCGAAAATATCGGGTTTAAAAAAGTGCAAATTAGCGATCGATGTGTCAATTTTATAAATGTTTATGCTTTTATGTTTAAAATGTGTATGAAAATGTATTACGAATAGGGTATTTTTATTTCTGTGCAGAAATATGATGAAAAGGCAGCTTTTGAAACTGCCCTTCAAGTTATCGACTACGATGTTTTTTCAAGTTCGTTCTTGCCTGCCGCTCTTCCGAAAATATAGTTAAAAAGTGTGCAAATTTAGCGATCGATGTGTCGATTTTTTAAATGTTTGTTTTTATGTTTAAAATGTGTATGAAAATATATTACGTAAAGGTATTTTCATTTTTGTACAGAAATAAGATACAAATTAAGGCAGCCTTTGTAACTACGCTCCACGTTGTCAGGGGATGTTTTTCATGTTCGTTCTTGTCCGCCAGTTCCGAAAAATGCATTGTGTTATTTTATTAATTATGCACCTTTTTCATAAATCCTTTAAAAAGTTATACATTATTTCACTGTATCCAAGAATATTGTATGTATTCTCATATTATTGTATTTTAAAATACTACGGCAAATATAAGCCAGTATTCTGCGGAGCGGCCAATGTTGTGGTTTGAAATCAGCTGATGAATACGAGTTTGTTTCACCATAACACAATTCTGAGCGAATGCTCTTGCTTCTAGTTAGCATAAACGAATATCTAGATACTTGACTTATATGAGACAAAGTTGTTTTTCCTTATACAACGTGTTTTTAGGTGGAAATATTTATTGAATGTGTGTCGTTGTGAATGTGAACTACTTTTTTTTTCATTAACAGATTACGTTGGCGGCATGTTTATTGCGTAAAAAATTACGTGATTCCGTTCGCAATAATCCTTTACATCATCGTAATACGAACTTTACGTTATTTATCTTATATCGGCGTGAAACCAACAGTAAAATGTGTTCTTTCAAGCACATTAGTTTCGATTAAAAGGATTTTATCCCAATTTGATCTACGGTTGTGTTTGATGGCATACTGCAGTTTTATCCTTGTTGCCGATGTACGATAATAGTCATTAGCAGCTTGAACAGTTTTCTCAGCTTCAGTTATAACTAGGTTTAAATTTAACAGTATATTTCCCGATTGATCTTTAATCTATATTGATCTTCGATCTATAGCGAATAAAGTTATTACATTAAGATATTTCAGTTCTATTCTATGCATAACGCCATTTATAACAACTACAGTAATGTTGTACTGTAGTACGATGATTGAAATACAAGCCAAACGGATGTTATCCATCCAGTTTGGTTGTACTTAGAAGAAAAAAAAAAATAGTTTCTCGTTCGGTTGTTCATGGCTGTACACGTTCACGCAACGAGTACAACGTTAAAACCATACTTTCATCATTCTCTTTTGCTGTTATTGAACTTATGTAACTAGAAGATGGATAAAGTTAGGCCATTGTAATTTGATCTCTCATAAAATCGGACTATCGTAAGACTAATGATCGTACTTGAACACTACAGCTACTTGTACACTGTATAAACTTGATTATATCTTTACATACTCTAGACACCCAAAGGATTAAAGCTAGGCTTTTTTCACTTTACAGTATTTACAATGCTATAATGTACTGTACAGTAAATTCTATAGTACTATACTGCAAATATAATTTTACTTATTGCGCCGTTGTGGGATTACGGAGCCTTTGACTGGTCTAGAGTTTCGAAAGAAGGTGTGCGTAAGCCGTAGGCTTTAAAATTGCTTAGCGCCGAAAATTGCTTGGCGTCGGCGGCCAGGAACGGAACCCCTGCCACTAACCGAGGGCTGTCTGTATATGCAATTATTTCGGAAATTAGAAAAGCTACAACCTTCAAATATTTTTCCTTTTATTCTACATGAAATTGCACACATTTTCATATATAAAACTCTATGAAATGCCTAATATGAAACGGAGCAAATTTTCCGAGAATGCAATATACGCAATTCGGAGATTTATGGCGGAGAATCCGCGCGCGGAGGGAAGGAAAGTTTTTTTCATAAATTCACCATAAATCGAAATATTGTGCTAGAGACTTCCAATTTGTTGCAAAATGAAGGTAAATGATTGAATATTACTAAAATATAAGAGTTTTAGATTACAATTGCGTTTTTCGAACCATTTCGGTAGAGTCAAAGTTGACCGAACGTGGTTTTTTTCTATTTATCGTGATTTATATGCAAATATTTCAAAAATGAGAAAAGCTACAACCTTCAATTATTTTTCGTTGTATTCTACATGAAATTGCGCACATTTTCATATATAAAACTTTATGTAACGGCTAATTTAAAATGGTGCAAACATTACCACAATCGCACGTATGATTTTTTCGGAAGAGTTACCGCGCGGATGTAAGGAAAATGTTATTTTTTTCATAAATTCACCATAAATCGAAATATTGTGCTAGAGACTTCCAATTTGTTACAAAATGAAGGTAAATGATTGAATATTACTAAAATATAAGAGTTTTAGCTTACAATTGCGTTTTTTTACCATTTCGGTAGAGTCAAAATTGACCGAAGGTTGAAAATTTGTCACTTATCATTTTTATATGAAAATATTTCAAAAATGATAAAGCTACAACCATGGGTTGTTTTTAGTTGTATTGTGCATGAAATTGCGCACATTTCCATTTATAAAACTTTATGTAACGGCTAATTTTAAAATTGTGCAAACATTACCACAATCGCATGTATGATTTTTTTCGGAAGAGTTACCGCGCGGACGTAAGGAAAGAGTTTTTTCATAAATTCACCATAAATCGAAATAGTGCGCTAGAGACTTCCAATTTGTTGCAAAATTAAGGTAAATAGTTGAATATTACTACAATGTAAGCGTTTTAGCTTACAATTGCGTTTTTCGACCATTTCGGTAAGTCATAGTTGACCGAAGGTTGAATTTTTGGCACTTATCGTTATTTATATGGAAATATTTCATAACTGATAAAAGCTACAATCATGAGTATTCTTTGGTTGTATTTTAAATGAAATTGCGCACATTTTCATATATAATACTTCATGTAACGGATAATTTAAAATGGTGCAAAAATTATGTCAAAGTGACGAAATAATTTTTGAGATGTGTCGCTGATACTTTTTAGTGCGATAAGAAAGAAATTCGCGCTTGCGCGCCTGTGTAACGATTGTAAACAAAACAACGAATCCTTGATCCGTGAACTCCCAGCATCCCCCAAGGCGCGTGATTCAAAAGTTTTCGGCTGGTAGGCCTATAAGTATTTTTCCGCAAATTTTAAAAAAAAACTTTTTTGAGTCGACGTATGGTACGTCCATTCGGCAATCGGGGGAGATTTTGACTCGAAGTTTAATATGTCCATTCGGCATTTAAGGGTTAATATGGACCAAGATGGTAATTTGGGTTAACAGATAACAGCAGAGATATGTGGATTGAAGCAATCTGCCCCTAAAACAAAGCAGATATCGGATCAGCTGGGTGGGAGGAAGCATTCAGTTTGACGTTGGGTTACCAGATTTAACGAAGGTGGCAACCATGAGATACCGTCACAGAAAAAGCACCCTGATATGCCTAAGAAGACCTTTGATCGAATTTTGACTGTTCTCAAGCGTCAATTACTTTCTAATTGACGCTTGAGAACAGTCACACTTCAATCAGAAGTCTTCTTAGGCATACCAGGGTGCTTTTTCCGAGACAGCATCTCATGGTTGCCACCTTCATTAAATCTGGCAAGCCAGCATCGAACTGAATGCCGCCTCACAACCAGCTAATCCAATATCTGCTTGATTTTAAGGCCAGATTGCTTCACTGGTAAAACTATGATATACTTAACTTAGCTTCAACGACATATCTCTGCTATTATCTGTTGACTCATATCACCGTCTTGGCCCATATTAAGGACACAGGGAGCAATAAAGTGATAATCATAAGCAAAAATTGCAGTGGGAGCACTGACTAAAAAATACACACAGCTGCTTATTAAACCTCCAAGCAAGTGACTGAGCTCTCTCTCCTTGTCAGTGTCCAAGCTCCACCCCTTTCCTTGTGTGTTGTAGGCAGCCTAATCCACTGACGAAATTTCTTCTTAACTTTCCTGTTCCTTCAAAATTAAACAAGATATTAAGTCGCATGACACTAAGCAGCATAATATCTTGTCGAGTAATGTACTTGATGTATAGGTTGTAAAACAAAACGCCTTTCTGTAATGAAACATAAAATTTAGGCCAAAGGCCAAGCACTGGGACTTGTGAGGCCATTCAGTGCTGAAAGGGAAACTGGCAGTAAAAAGGTTTTAAAGGTGTAACAAGATGAAAACCTCACAGTTGCACCATGAAACAATTGTTAAGAGTGGGTGTAAAGTAAGGTGGAAAAGAGAGAATATAAAAGGAGGTATAGTAACAAGTGCAAAGAACCTTGGTAATGCCTACAGTGCACTGCACGAGGGGCACTGACAGCACTATCCCCATACAGAGATTAGCCTTTGTGAAAAGATACATATAACAGAGCATGTTGAGATAGTCTACTATGTGGCAAAAATTGTGGCGCGCAGCTTGGTGAAATGACCTTTAATTTTTGAAGTGTTGGGAGGAAGGACATGAAGACCTAGATATTAACTGATAAACTGACTGTAAGATAGTATACTGTAGTATTTTAAAGGGTGTAAATATCCAGGAACTGAGAAGGCATATAAAATAGAAGTGAAAAGCACAGGATGTATACAGGGTTTGACAAGCTGCTGATAAGCATTCTGTGACTGAAACAGCTAACATTGTAGATTTTTTCTGCACAACTGACTACTGTCTCGCGTTTTCCATAGATCTAACCCCTGTTAAAGGGAAATGGTTCTTTGTCAGAAACCAGGAATACCTGGAGTAAAATCACTATTTTCCTCAGAAATAAATGGGATTAGCAGTAAATGTATAAAACCCTTATGACAAGAGTTCAATCCAGTCAATGGACAGCTTCATTTAAAAGTCAGTTGTAAATGGTTTCAGTGCTATTCATCATTCCAACTATTGCACACTACATCCCTATCATACTTTTCCCTTTCACTTTGATGTTTCCCTTCTTTCCAATCCTCTCCTTTTTCATATATTCCCATATTTTCTTCCAAATGATTTTTCTAATATATATTAAGCAAATTTTCTATAAAATTTAAGTCAGGATTAACATTCAGCAATAAAGTCTACTTACTTCTGAAGGCTGGGAGCAGTAGATTGATCTGCATCCGCAGTACCAAATTCAACATTTTCAATGTTGATGGCAGTGAGAACTTTAAAGGTAAGCTGCGCAGCTGTATGGCCAACAAGTCTAGAGTCTGATGCACCAGCACTGACAACCAGCTGGTAAAATCCTCGTTCTGGTTGTCGTGACATTACGTCTAACTCAAATACACCCCTGCAGACATATAATAGAAGAGAACTGATTACACACTGGAAACAAATTGTACAGAAAACTCCAAAAGGCTAAAAGATCCTAATAATGATCAAGACCTCTCAATTGTCATAATTTCAAAATTGTGAACTAAACCACTTACAGTAATAGTTTTATTTTCAATGTTCTGCAACTAACTAGAGGTCTCTTCAGGAAAGAAAATCAAATAAATACATAAACTTAGGACAATAACTCTCAAAGAAGAATTCTTAAAGGAGGTTGAAATTAACCCTCTTACGCCGGAGCCCTAAAAATCAAAACCTCTCCCGTATGCCGGGCCTGGTTTGGAGTGAGCGCGGAAGTGGAAAAAATAATTTTTTCAAAAAATTACAGCGCGCGTACTTTTGAAGATTAAGAGTTCATTTTTGGCTCCTTTTTTTGTCATTGCCTGAAGTTTAGAATGCAACCATCAGAAATGAAAAATAATATCATTATCATATGTAAATAATGCGATATATGGTAGCGAAAAAAAAAAAATTCATACATAATTGTATTCAAATCACGCTGTGCAGAAAACGGTCAAAGCTAACCAGTTACTTTTTTTTGCGTTGTATTGTACACTAAATTGCAATCATTTTGATATATAATACATTGTAAAACAATAAAAGCAACACCGGAAAAATATTATCACAAAATGATGTACGAATTCGTAACGAGCGGACGTAAAAAAATGTTATTTTCAAAAATTCACCGTAATTCTAAATAATGTTCTAGAGACTTCCAATTTGTTTCAAAATTAAGACAAATGATTGAATATTACGATACTGTAAGAGTTTTAGATTAGAATTGCAGATTTCGACCATTTCGGACGAGTTAAATTTGACCGAATGTCGAAATTTTAATATATATATTTTTTTATATGGACATATTTCAAAGATGGAAAAAGCTACAACCTTCAGTTATTGTTTATTGTATTCTTCATGAATTTGCGCACATTTTGATATATGAAACTCTATAAAAAGGCTAATATGAAAAGGAGCAAATATTAGGATAATGCCATGTACGTATTTCGGAGACTTGCGGCCGCGAATCGGCGCGCGGAGTGAAGGTAAATATATTTTTCAAAAATTCACCATAAATCACAATATTGTTTTAGAGACTTCAAATTTGTTTCAAAATGAATAAAAACGACAGAATATTACTAGGCCGTAAGAGTTTTAGCTTACAATTGCGTTTTTCAGCTATTTCGGTAGAGTCAAATTTGACCGAACGTGGTTTTTTTTCTATTTATCGTGATTTATATGCAAATATTTCGAAAAAAGAGAAAAGCTACAACCTTCAATCATTTTTAGTTGTATTCTACATGAAATTACGCACATTTTCATATATAAAACTTTATGTAACAGCTAATTTTAAATGGTGCAAACATTTCGACAATCGCACAAAAAAAATTCTGATTTTTTCGGAAGTTACCGCGCGAACGTAATGTTTTTTTTTTTTTCATAAATTCACCATAAATCGAAATATTGTGCTAGAGACTTCCAAGTCGTTTTTTTCAAAAATGAAGGTAATGCATTTGAATATTACTAGAATATAAGAGTTTTAGCTTACAATTGCGTTTTTTCGACCATTTCGGTAGTCAAAGTTGACCGAAAGTTGAAATTTTTGCACTTAACGTTATTTATATGAAAATATTTCAAAACTGATAAAAGCTACAACCATGGGTTGTTTTTTGTTGTGTTGTGCATGAAATTGCGCACATTTCCATATATAAAACTTTATGTAACGGCAAATTTAAAAGGGTGTAAACATTAGGACAATCGCACGAAAAAATTTATCGGAAGAGTTATAGCACGAACGTAAGGAAAAAGTTTTTTCATAAATTCACCATAAATCGAAATATTGTGCTAGAGACGTCCAATTTGTTGCAAAATGAAGGCAAATGATTGAATATTACTATAATGTAAGAGTTTTAGCTTACAATTGCGATTCTCGACCATTTCTGTAGAGTCAAAGTTGACCGAAGGTTGAAATTTTTGCACTTATCGTTATTTATATGAAAATATTTCAAAACTGATAAAAGCTACAATCATGAGTATTTTTTAGTTGTATTGTGCATTAAATTGCGCACATTTTCATGTATAATACTTCATGTAAAGGATAATTTAAAATGGTGCAATAATTATGTCAAAGTGACGAAATAATTTCCGAGATGTGTCACTGATACTTTTTAGTGCGATAAGAAAGAAATTCGCGCTTGCGCGCCTGCGTAGCGATTGTAAACAAAACAACGCCTTGATCCGTGAACTCCCAGCATCCCCCAAGGCGCGTGATACAAAAGTTTTCGGCTGGTAGGCCTATAAGTATTTTTTCGCGAATTTTTAAAAAAACTTTTTTGAGCCGACGTATGATACGTCCAATCGGCATACGGGAGACATTTTGACTCGACGTTTAATACGTCCAATCGGCGTAAGAGGGTTAAGCAATTAAATGATTGTATACAAAACAAAAATTAACTAATCATCTATTATAATGTCAACATCAAAATCTCAATTTTTGGAAGTAAATTGTATTTTTCCTAACTATACAAACCTGAGGTCCTTTACATACATGCCCACCTCATGCCACCCCTCAATCTGAACCTGAGCCAAAAGGCTAGCCTACCCGCCTGCCACACAGTAGTTACTGCCTAACCACCTTGTTCAAGAATTTTAACGGCCGTAATTCCAGCTACGCTGAAAGTAATTCCTTATGTCAAGGACCTCAGGTTTGTATAGTTAGGAAAAATACAATTTACTTCCAAAAATTGTGATTTGTTCCTACATGATATACAAAGCCTCGGTCCTTTACATAAGGAAGACTCTGATTGGTGGGAGGAATCTGAGTGAGCCTTTAGAACTGACTGGAGTTCTACACACCTAGGCTGCTACTCCTGGTTGTAAGAGCGAGGAGGAGTGCCCTGCCTCTGACAACTTGATTGGAGTATAGGAGCTGCATGATCAAGAGTCAGACTTCTGGGCCTTTTCGAAATGAGTGAGGAATCGTAACTCATCCGAAAATGGGCTGTGAAGAATATTTAGAGTCGGAGACACTAATGAAAAGTTCTGGGAAGGGTTCGCATTATTGCCAGTCTCCTTCCTCCCCTTGCTAGAGGAAGGAGTGGGATTGCTTCTATGATTCTGATAAGAAACATAAAAAGGATGCTTTATGTATAAGCTTACTGCATCAATCGTCCGACCAGCCAGTGTAAGTTCGAGTCCTATCCTCAACCCGAAGGACGAGGAGTAGAAGGATAAGGTGGGGAAGGTGGAGAGGCCAGTCACTCTCGCATCCTTACCTCTACAACTGCACACCATAGGCGAGATGCAACTTGTCCTCTTGAAGGAGCTGGGTAAGCAAATACAACCTGCAAGCATCCACCACTGGTCCAAGGAAATGAGGTTCCAAGGACCTGTGAGCAGACCTAAAGGGAAAGATAAATATGGTCACAATGACCTTATCTATCTTCCTGTCCGACATATTCTTCAGAGTGGTGACAAGTACCCATCCACTGGACTATCCAACTGCAGAGAAGTCTCTCACAGTCTCGTAATATTCCGCAGTGGATAAAGACACCGACTCTCCATGGTGGTTGTCGATCCTTATGGGTGCAGGAACACGCCAGTAGGACAAAGTAATGACTGATCTGGATCAACCAATACAAAGTCAACTGCGTAGCTCATGACGGTCTCGGAGACTCTTCAACAGCTGCCGACCAACTGTGCTGTGACAGTGTGAGGCGAGCAGTCATACATCCGAGACGTAGTCACGTGACACTCTCCTTTTGAAGGGTTATGCCGAGAAACCATACAAATCGTCTACCTTGTTCGCCACCGATGTTGGGAGACGAGATGATGATTCTCTCAAGGCATGCGCCCATCAGACGATAGTCAATTGCCTTCTAGAGACCGAGGTCCCTGATGGCAAGACAGAAGTTCTCATAGTAATTGAATCTCAACTAAGGAGAAACAATACTATATGCCAGTGAAAGACTAAGGTGAATTCGGACCTACGTCTTCATAGCTGAAGCGAGAGAAGTTCTCTCTCAAGATTCTGAACGTAGAAAAAGTCCCATCGATGACACCAACCAGTGAAGACAGCTTTAATCCCTGTTGTTTTACAGAGGACTGAAAATGCTAAACCGCTATTTCATTGCTGTTCGGTGAGAAGTCGGAGTTTGCAATGAAAGCGGAGCATCTTTCAGTAATAAAAAAAATAGCAGAGCTTCTTTCAGTAATAAAAACACAGGGATTGTACTGCCTGAAGAACCGCGTCTCATGGGCTGGATCAGGGAGGACATTTCTATTACTTTGAAGTAGAGCTGGCAGGGTGGGGAGCAGGTGAAGTCTTCGGTTATTCATCTACAATTCGGGGTGAACAAAGAATAATTGCACACCTACGAATTACAAGATGTATTTAGAAGACAAACTCAGATGTCTGAAGAAATCACTCTGCATCATCGCAGCGCCAGGTGCGATGCAACGGAAGACTAGGCTACAGACTTCTGTTACCGTGAGTTAAACAGAAAGATGATAAAGAGTCTAGTGAGATATCTCGTCTGAAAATTCTCAAAACTACAAAAGGTGATGCAGTAGAGATAGTCATACACGTATGTGAGAATTCCAGCCAACTAGACACCTAAGTGTGATTGCCGGGCAGAGATTCAATTTGGCAGAATATCATTGGAGAGGAGAGACAAAACACGACTGAACTATCTCGGAGAGCCAGCAGGACTGGCTGCAGCAGGCAGGGCTGGCAGGCAGCCCAGACATCGCTAGCTCTCGCTCACTTATCATCCTGAGTTGCCAGGTAATCCATTCCAAGAAGGAATGCATTTGGCTAGAACCATCGAGCGCAAGAAAATATGCTCGAGCATTTGCATTTTAACCGAGACGGATTTCGGTGAATGCAGACGCTGTGGTGGTGTTGTTGTAAACAAAACCACTAGTATCTCAAAATCAAAACCGGTAACTCTTGGGAGGCTTGTGAGGCAGTCCCGAATTGTAGTTCAATTAACCCTTAAACGCCGAGCCAGTATTTACGAAAGCGTCTCCCGTATGCCGGCGACGTTTGCGAGTGAGCGCCGAGGAGGAAAGTTTTTTTTAAAAAAATCACAGCACACTTAATTCAAGATTAAGAGTTTATTTATGGCTCCTTTTTTTGTCATTGCCTGAAGTTTAGTATGCAACCATCAGAAATGAAAAAAAAAAATCATCATATATAAATATTGGAATATATGACAGCGTGAAAAAAAATTTCATATATAATTGTATACATATCATGCTGTGAGCAAAACAGTTAAAGCTTAATGAGTTAATTATTTTTTCGTTGTATTGTACACTAAATTGCGATGATTTTGGTATATAACAAATTGTAAAACGGTTAAAGCAACACAGAGAAAATATTATCACAATATGATGCATGAATTTGTAACGTGCAGACAAAAAAAAAAAAAAAAAAAAAAAAAAAAATCACAAAATATTGTGCTAGAGACTTCCTGTTTGTTGCAAAATGAAAATAATGGATTGAATATTACTAGACTGTAATTGTTGTAGCTTACAATTGCAGTTTTCGACCATTTCGGTCGAGTTAAAGTTGACCGAAGGTTGAATTTTTTCTATTTATCGTTATTTATATGAAAATATTTCAAAACTGATAAAAGCTACAACCATGGGTTTTTTTTTTTTTTTTTTTTGCATTCTACATGAAATTTCGCACATTTTCATATATAAAACTTTATGTAATGGCTAATTTACAATGGTGCAAACATTACGACAATCAGACGAAAAAATGTCTGATTTTTTCGGAAGTTACCGAGCGGACTTAAGTAAAAAGTTTTTTCATAAATTCACCATAAATCGAAATAATGTGCTAGAGACTTTCAATTTGATGCAAAATAAAAGTAAATGATTGAATATTACTAGAATGTAAAAGTTTTTAGCTTACAATTGTGGTTTTTGACCATCTCGGTCGAGTCAAAGTTGACCGAAGGTTGAAATTTTGGCACATCGTTATTTATATGAAAATATTTCAAAACTGATAAAAGCTACAACCATGGGTTGTTTTTAGTTGTATTCTACATGAAATTGCGCACATTTTCATATATAAAACTTTATGTAATGGCTAATTTAAAATGGTGCAAACATTACGACAATAGGACGAAAAAATTTGATTTTTTTCAGAAGTTACCGCACGGATGTATGGAAAATGTTTTTTTTTCATAAATTCACCATAAATCAAAATACTGTGCTACAGACTTCTAATTTGTTGCAAAATAAAGGTAAATGATTGAATATTGCTAGAAAGTAAGTTTTAGCTTACAATTGGGTTTTTCGACCATTTCAGTAGTCAAAGTTGACTGAAGGTTGGTATTTTGGCACTTATTGTTATTTACACGAAAAAATTTCAAAACTCATAAAAGCTACAACCATGGGTTGTTTTTAGTTGTATTCTACATGAAATTGCGCACATTTCCATATATAAAACTTTATTTAACGGCTAATATAAAACTGTGCAAACATTACAACAGTCGGACGAAAACATTTCTGATTTTTTCGGCAGTGACCGCGCGGACATAGGAAAGTTTTTTTTCATAAATTCACCATAAATCGAAATATTGTGCTAGAGTTCCAATTTGTTGCAAAATGAAGGTAAATGATTGAGTATTACTAGAATGTAAGAGTTTTAGCTTACAATTGCGGTTTTTGACCATTTTGGTCAAGTCAAAGTTGACCGAAGGTTGAAATTTTGGCACTTATCGTTATTTATATGAAAATATTTCAAAAATGATAAAAGCTACAACCATGGGTTGTTTTTAGTAGTATTCTACATGAAATAGCGCACATTTCCATATATAAAACTTTATGTAACGGCTAATATAAAATGGTGTAAACATTACAACAATCGGACGAAAAAATTTCTGATTTTTTCGGAAGAGTTACCGCACGGACGTAAGTAAAAAGTTTTTTTCATAAATTCACCATAAATCAAAATATTGTGCTAAACTTCCAATTTGTTGTAAAATGAAGGTAAATGATTGAATATTACTGGAATATAAGAGTTTTAGCTTACAATTGCGTTTTTCAACCATTTCGGTAGGGTCAAAGTTGACTGAAGGTTGAAATTTTGGCACTTATCGTTATTTATATGAAAATATTTCAAAACTAATAAAAGCTACAACCATGAGTTGTTTTTTGTTGTATTTAACATGAAACTGCACACATTTTCATATATAAAACTCTACGTAATAGCTAATATAAAATGGTGCAAAAATTATGTCAAAGTGACAAAATTTCTGAAATGTGTCGCTGATGCTTTTTTGTGCGAGAAGAAAGAAATTCGTGCTTGCATGCCTGAGTAACGATTGTAAACAAAACAACAACCTGATCCGTGAACTCCCAGCATCCCCCAAGGCGCGTGATTCAAGTTTTCGCCTAGTAGGCCTATAACTATTTTTCCGCGATTTTTTTAAAAAACTTTTTTTTGTCGATGTTTCGTACGTTGGTTCGGCACCCGACAGACAATTTATCTCAACGTTTAATGCGTCCAATCGGCGTTAAAGGATAAGAGATACTATTTGTCTCAGTTATATACCCGTAGAGTTAACTACAATATGTGCCTACACCTCTGACAATTCAACTGATAACAGAAGCATATTGCAAGAGAAATATACGTAGTGTATTTGTAGGTTTCTGTACATAGACCTCCAGCCTAAATTCTCTTCCACTCAAGGAACAAGAATAAGGACTGGAAGCCGACCTCCTTCATTCTCTAATGAAGAGAGATACCGAAGACGAATAGTTCAAGCCAAGCTGGATGTTCCCAAAACATTACCACCGGAGAGGCAGTCAAACTCTCAGTGCTATCCATTCTGAACGCATTGATGTATGTTAGGTAAAATCCTAGGATTGAACCAAAAACATAGTCTCTCAGGTTCGAATTCCGAGGAGTAAACTCCACTGAATTCCTCTTATTTCCTTGTTTCATTCTGGTATAACCAAGAAAGGGAAAAAAAGAGAGGAGGATTGACTGTTATTGCCCGTTCTTCTCTATCTCGGGGGTGACCACCTACCGAGGCAACGGACCTACACGCCTGCCACAAGGTAGTTACTGCCTAACCACCTTGTTCAAGAATTTAACGGCCGTAATTCCAGCTACGCCGAAAGTAATTCCTTATGTAAAGGACCAAGGGTGTGTATATTGTGTAGGAACAATCATGTTTTCCAAATAGATTTCATCTGGAAATTTTTTTTTTTTTTTAGCAACAGGTAAATTACATAAAATTTAACCCAAGTTCATTTATTTTCCCAAGTCTTTCAGTAGTTGTTTCTACCATTTACAAAAGGCAAATGAAACCAAGGGTACAAGCATATCTTATTTATACTTGCAAGCAGGCCTGCAGTCTTCAGGAGTTTTTCTGATTGGCTGTCAAGACCAAGGAGCCCTTCCCATTGGCTGGGAGAGTTTGGCCAAGTGGCTAATGCTCAGACCCCAAGCGCAGATACAGTAGGGAAAGTTCTGACTTTCCCCGCTTCTGACGTCACATCGAACAATTCACTCATTGAACTTTCTCAACCGCGTGGACGGGGCTTTAGAATGTTATGAAGGAATGTGTTATTGCTAACCATCCCAGCTCTCCCAAGCTCCATATAATTCCATATCATTCTGGCAAGCTTAAGGGGTTGCTGAAAGATGATGATGAGCATACCAACAATAATCTATTAGAAGCACTTTAGCTTTTCCTTCTTTTTTCACATTTTCCTTTCTATACTAAGCAACCCTTTAAAAAAAACTTATAAACAGAAAGGTGTTGAAATTAATGCATATACAGGCAGTCCCCAGTTATCAGCAGCCTCGGTTATCAGCGATCCAGTTTTATGGGGCTTGCCTAGCGGTCGATTTTCAGCCCCAAAATGCACCAATTTCCGATTATTGGTGCCAATACATACCGAAGATCAGTGCCATTAACTGGTCACTGGCATCAATAAACACCAAAATTCGCCAATTTCCACTTATCATTAAGCCATCAAGATGGGAACCCCTGCCAATAGCCAGGGACTGCCTGTACTGTACAATATTTGCCTAATACATTAAGCAATTCCTTAGTGCTTGTTTCATATTACTCTATTTTCACAAAACAGTCTATTTTATTTCACTGTCATATTTGTCATATACTAGACAACCTTGGTTTGAGATGCTATCTCAACAATTTCACTATACATGTATACTTTTTCTCTTAATTGACCAGATGGAAGATGCAGTCTTTTCTAGTAAGTGAGATGCACTTTAAATGTGTCCTCCTTTTGTTGGGCAAAGGCAAACAATGACAGAAGTGGCCATGAAGCCAGTGTTTAGATCACAAAGTCCAAGCAATACTGCGGTGATGTAGGAGGTTAAGCCTACCCTGATCATGTTTCTCAGTCTTACAGTACATCAGGTTTTTAACTGATTAAGATTTATTATTTTACTGCCTACTATCCATTTCAGATAACATGAGTCATTGTTTTTCTCAAAATATCTTTCAAACTAATAACGTATTTGACTGACATGGTATTTTGACAGTGTACAAGACATCTCCCACTAATCTTTGATAATACAGTGCATTGTCAAATGGTGTTAGTTACAGCGTTTGCTCTTGACTCACATGGTGTTGCCAAGCATCGCCATCCTATGCATTCAAACTACCTTTATCCACATCCCGTCCTTCCCTACCTCCCTCCCACACTGTTACCGTATTTTCTCAAGTTATATAAATGGGAGTAGGCAAAAGAGCGTATGACCTTCACCCTATTCACCCCAAGAGCAAGGTCTGCTCAATTTCCCCCAAAATCCTCCAAGTAGACAGAGCTTTGTCTACCTCCTTAAGGCATCAGCAGGTGAACTGCCTCCAGCCCCCCCCTGCCCCCCTAAAAAGGGAATAATATGTGGGAAACTACTACCACTATACAGGCAGTCCCCGAGTTACGACAGGTTCGGCTTAAGACGTTCCGAGGTTAAGGCGCTTTTCAATTATATTCATCAGAAATTATTTCCACGGTTACGACGCATGTTCAAGGGCTACCTTGCCTACAAAGCTATTTTAAGGTTATTTTATGCAAAATGCAATAAGAATGCACTTTACATAGTTTTTGATGCACCCAAAGCATTAAAAGTAAGGTTTTCTTAGGATTTTTTATGATGTTCCGGCTTACGACAATTTTCGGGTTACAACGCGTCTCAAGAATGGAACCCCCTTCGTAACCCGGGGACTGCCTGTAATATCATCATTGTGTGTGGTTCTCAATACATATCACACTATGCAATTTCATTTCTACAAACCTAACACCAATAATGAGGATGTAATTTTTGTGCCATACTGAGTTTAGTGAATGAGGAGTTCCATGCATCTTGAATTATATTACTTATCATTTATGTAAAGTGACGTACTATTTCCACATACAAGCATATTTTTGAGACAGGTTCCAAAATAGGATTTTAATTGTATTTCTTAGAACTGGGACTGTCGTTTATGAGTGCTACAAACCTTAGATGTACATGCCACATCTTTTGATTGTTTACCTTCACATAACCTTGGCCACTCATTTGGTTGTTCTTAGTTTTTGAGAAAAATGGAAAATTACATCTTTTTCCTTCTTAATTTTGCTATACCTATACTTGCAGCCATCAACATCAACACAGAGTTATGTATACTCAATAATTATTAAGGAATTCTGAAGTCTACCTTAGTTCACAGGTGCATCTTACAGAAAACAGATGTTTACTTTATTCTTACCCCACTATTATGGTTATTACGTTAGACCTCACTGTCATTTTCATTTTGGACCCTCCAATTATCTGCTGGTATCGAAATATATCACGGAAAACAGTATTTTATTGTATATTGTAAATTAGAGAGAGCTACTGGGAAGAGAGATGAGAAATCAGCAAAAAGAAAGAGAGAGGGGGAGGGAGGAAAGGACAGGGAAAGGATCGGGGATAGTGGACTTTCCATTGCATAGATTAGTCCTGCTGATTCATGTAACTTGGCCTTTGAACTCAAGAATAAGCGCATTAACAATCACCATTTGACAATGCATTAAATTACAAAAAATAACAGGTGTCTTGTACACTGTGTCAAATTACCATTCCAATCAAATAATTACATTGTAAGATTCTTGAAAAAAACAATGACTCGCAGTCCCTGAAATGAATAGTAGTCTGCAGATCTGCATGCATTTACTACATTTACTCCTTACTTCATTCATCAAAGTGATTTTTCTTTCCATGGTATTTCTCCTATATTACATTTTTTATATTGTATTTTGCAGTTAGGTCATTCAGTCCTGTGATCAGCCATTTCCATTCAAATTCTGTTAGGCAAGATAAGACACAAGTAACACTTTCTTGTAGATATCCCACACGAAGTATTTTCCAATACCATATATGCTAAAATTATATTCATAAGAATATTAGGTATACATCTCTGTTAAGAAGGTGTGTCCAGACCTCTGAGCCTAATGAAGGCTCTGTTAAGAAGGGTAAATAGACTGTGCTTCCACTTCAGTGATTATGTTTTTCTGCTGATCTGTTTGTAATATTATTGCACTCAGTGAAAATTGCAAGGTTATCTCTATAGATTTATACATATGACTAATTTAGTACATCACAATAAGAAATATCTTTTAGAGCAATCTTCATCACCTATCAGGTCAATCAAAACCTCGGTACTCCAAACATCTATTAAATCTTGTGGTTTTCCCAGTTATCACTATTAATAAAGTCTTCATCATACACAGTCCCATCTACAAATACTATCTCAAGGATGGCATCTCCCCTTATCTTAATTTCACCTTAGGCTACAACTTACTCTGAATCAGTAAGAGGTGTTAAAACTTCCTTGGAAATTATGACTACTTCATCTGACTCGCGTGTGGCTGAATCTGCAGTCACTTTCAAAGGCCCTAGACTTCTTCCCATTAGATCTGTTACTCTCACCTGCAAAATGAAAAATGAAGGACAAATAATCTGACCATATGCTGTAAGAAACACATAAATCTATTCCTAATAAAGAAAAACAATATAAAACCAATGACTGTGTCATTACACACTCACAATGGCAATACCACTTATAGCTTGCCTTGCTTGGCATACTTCAGACAGTACTAAAACTTTTTTGTAGAATTACATCAGCCCATTTGCTTTCTCTTTTTATTCTTCATCATATGGCTTCCCGACTTGCTGTTTAATGTCTATCACTTCACCTTGCTCCAATGTCTACTTTTCTAAGAACAAACTCCTTGAGGAAGAAATGTGACTCTGTGGTCTTGTTACACTACAGTATTATAATTTTTACAATAATAATGACAATAATAATACAAGCACTCCATAGAACTGGAAATGAAGACTTCTAAGCACAAGTGCAATCTCAAATTATGCTAGTCATTAAAAGCAAAAAGCAGTCCTTACAAAATCCTACTTACTTGAATGCTAGGAGCTTCAGCACTGACTGCAACATTACTAGCAAGGGTGATGGCTACTGGCACATGGAACCTGATGGGAGGATATATCAATGTAATTGATATTTTCCTGAATATACTAAGCAAAGATCAAGAAAAACAACAGTTTACAGAAAACTGTAACATTTTTTAGATTAAAAGTTGAAGAAGCAAAAATGTGCATTACAAAGTTACAGAAAAAATAGCCCTTTATAATCACAACTTTTCAAGAACATGTGATAGTATGCAAACATCAAAAGGAAAAATATATACAACTGTGTGAATAACAGCAAAAAATTCAGCTACAACATATCTAAATGCTGAACAATGCAGCTCCAAGAAAGAATGTTAATGATGTGCAATTCAACACCCAAAAGAAAGCTCTGTGATAAAATAAATTACTATAACATTATTTCAATCAACAGTTATACACAAGATACAATTACTGAAAAGAACACAAATAATCTAAAACTACATCATATGAACACCTAAACAATTATGACATTTAACTCAGTATCTTTGACATTAACAAACCATTGCTAAAATCTGATATTTTGAAAAGAAATGTACCAGCTAAACACATGAAACCATTCTTAAGAGGTAGTACTGGCTTACAAAGATATGTTCATAACTCCCAAAAGTACAATACAAGTATAATCTACTTGCTAACTTACATAAGGAAAGCCTTTAAAGAGTATAAATAATTAAGTGTGCAACAACTGTACACATAATTATGTGCGCACCTAGGTGAACACATTTTCATTGTACCGAGTTTGGCGAATTTTAGTAATTGCTTAAGACCCACAAAAAACAAAAGTAGATTGCATACTCCAAAATGTGACAAGACTAACATTTCTCTTGGTCTTAAATTTAGTGGACCTACAGTGGGTTCCAATCTTAAAGGCTTTTTGACCAAATGCCACTTGATAAGAGATAAGACATAAAGGTGGTGTATAGCAATTCAGCAAGCAATACCAGTTACAGAATGACAGGCTACACGAATCAATATTCAACCAACCCACAAAAATGACAATACAGTTTTAACAAAGTAGATGACTGACGAAGAAACCAAGTAATTGTATACAATGAACCCCTGTCATCGAAGGGGATGCATACCAGACACCCCCCCAATTAGCTGGAATCTGCGAATAATCGGAACCCCCTCTAAAAATGCTTATAACTGCCTATCTTGAAAGTTCAAATACCAAATGTACACTGAAAAGTACAATCCTATATCAAATATATCTTAAATCATTCTTCTAATGCCCAACCTTCCTCCTCACATCACAATTAAAAAGGCAAAAGACAAGGGAAAATTTTGTTGTTTCATTTTTTTTTAATGACTTCCTATAGAAATGCATAAATATTGTAATAACAGTGTACTATTATTATTATTATTTAGTCTTATTAATATTTGAAAATTAGTATTTATTAAGAATTAGGTAAGTCATTTATTTATTTATCATACTCAAGTATTAATCAATATCAATATTTGAAAACTATTAAATCATTTCTGTACCATAAAATGTATTTAGTCATGAAAATAACATCAAGATACACTACCGTACCATTGTTTCCACGTATATGGCGATCTTTAAATCCTATAATTCACCCCTAAAAATTGGGGGTTGTCTTGTACTACAATTCTAGACATCAAACCTTGAATTCTAAGATATGTATTGGTAAGCTAGACTCGGTCTCGGTGCAATAACCACCAACATACATGCAGATTCACATTATGAAATAAACCGATAATAAAGGTAACAAAACCATTTTTACCTTGTATATTATTGACTTATCTTCATAAATACAGTGAACCCATGTATTCACACACACCGGACTTACAAACTCATGTATTCACAGATTTCTCTCTGGAACATATACCCCATTATTCTTGGAAAATTTGCCTAATTGCGGTATTTTTCTATGAGAAATATCCACAAAATGATATTGTTATGATACAATAAAGTTTTATACATACTTACCTGGCAGATATATACATAGCTATCACTCCGTCGTCCGACAGAAATTCGAAATTCGCGGCACACGCGGCAGGTAGGTCAGGTGATCTACCCCCCCCCCGCCGCTGGGTGGCGGGAATAGGAACCATACCCGTTTTCTAATTCATAATTTTTCTTCCAGCTGTCTCCTGAGGGGAGGCTGGGAGGGCCATTTAATTGTATATATCTGCCAGGTAAGTATGTATAAAACTTTATTGTATCATAACAATATCATTTTTATACATTCAACTTACCCGTCAGATATATACATAGCTGATTCACACCATTGGTGGAGGGTAAAAGACAGCTATTACTGAATATACAGGTAAACAACATACGTTGTAGGTAATAAATAAATAAAACCTTGGTTCCTATGTGTTTAGACGAAGGGTCGACTTCCTAGCTATTGCTAGTAGTCTGCTTCGTCTCAAGAGCCTCAGCGAGGATGTGACCTATGGCTAAGAGTTCTTGTAGATCTGTCAATGGGGTCTTATCCACTTACTTGACAGAATCTAGTGGTCATTTGTCAATGGGGTCTTATCCACTTACATGACAATACACCAATGCCTATTGGCATACTTTAAGGAGCACAACACCGATCCCGATCACCTGATCCTAACACGAGGGTTTGTGCTTAATTTGAAAAGAGCTATCCCCAAACCCATTTCAAATAAACCCAGAAAATAATACACTTATGTTGTTAAAAAAAAATATATTTCACTAGTTAAGGATCAGTGTCGTCTCCCTATCCCAGCAACGCATCCGTGGACACTTATAATAAAGAGAGAAGGATCTCTCATAGGCCCACTTGATCTCCTTCGTGCAAAGAGGAGTCAACACAGAGTTGCATCTCCCGTTATTACAGCTAATATGTCTCTCAAGACATATTGTTATGGAAAGAACAAGAATTGTTAAAAGCCCGCACTTCAAGCGCTTTTAATTCTTAGCTGTTTGAAGTAAACGTCGAGTTACTCAAGAAGTGCTTTAGAGATTCCACTGTTCCAAAGAAGACCAGGGCTTTCTTTGAAATAGAACTCTTCTGAATGAAGCCCAGAGCCTGGCTTGCGCCTGGCTGGCGCTTCGCGCCTGCCTGGCTCCTCGCGCCTGCCTGGCGTCTCGCGCCTGCCTGGCGTCTCGCGCCTGGCTGGCGTCTCGCGCCTGGCTGTTGCCTCGCGCCTGGCTGTTGCCTCGCGCCTGGCTGGCGTTTCACTTTGAGCTTATGGCCTCCGTAACCAGGGGAGGTAATTTTAGTCAGCTACATCCAGTAGACGATAGGAAATCTAATAGTCCGAGAGACCAGTCTTCCTCCGAGGAGGATCATACTTGATACTTCCGTTGCTAACGAGCACTCTTCCTACATGTTGAAGAGTTCTCTTGTTGCAAAATCTTCCCTATCCTTGTACGAAGGCAGGGAAAGAGCCTGGAAGTCTAAGGAGATTCTGAGCTGAAATTGGGAGGATTCCTGATTTCTAGCTCTTTAAATATCTCTACGAACCTTCTGGGAAGTGGTTTTTTTTAAGCCCTCATCGTATTCCAAAGACTCTGTCAGCAAACGTTTAAACCTTATCTCCTTTTGTAGATGAGAATGTAAATACATTGCCTGGACAACAAATCCTTTATCTGAAAGCGTTGATCCAGGAATAAAAGGTTTTAGTTCTTTTGCCAAACATACCATGCTGGCAGGAACCCATTGCCTAGTCTTTCTAGAATTTGATTCCAGATTCCAAGCCCAAAATTTCACTTGTCATTTTGGTCCTTTAGTACCAAGAGAAACATTGATGAGGAGCAGTTCCCTCTTGTCAGAACGGCGGAATCTGAGGCCCAAATAGGATCCCATTGTAATTATAAGATCTCCTAGTCTTGTCGTATAGAGGTATTGTATAAGATCCCGAAGATCTTAATGCTCTGCTATCTCCAATTCCCTTTATAGAGACAGAGTATATAGCCTTTTACTGCGTTCTTTGATAGCAGAAATATACCAAGGTGATTCTTCCCTCTGAAAGGGAAGAAAAAACCGCTATGTGGTTCACAGAGGTAATCGAAGAGGACAGTTTCCTCATTCCCTCTCGCACGATCTGCAGTAATCATATATCTTATTCATGACTACTGTCATTACCTTGAAACATCCTCTCATTCCTGTCCACTTCTGGTCAGTCTGCACGCAGACAGACTCAGAGTGGAGAGGTTGTTAAGGTCCATTTAAAAATAGATGCTGAAAGAATATTCAGAACTGTGTCTTGGAAAGACTTCAAAAACTTGCTGTGAGAAGAACGTGACCTCTGTGAATCCAACCTCTCTAAGTCTAAAATGAGGCATAACGTATTATCCTCTCTTTCTTTGACGCTCTTTGTCTTACATTCTGTTAAAGAGTTTATATTGTAGGGGAAAAAACAAAAAGACTAAATTTTATTCCCTTTCTATAAAATAAAGATGGCGTAAATTGCTACCTCTCTCTCATATTCTTTCTTCCCTTCCTTGTGCCTGGGCAACGAGAGAACGGAAAATTCTATCATCGTTCTTCAGCAAAACAACAAATTATTATTATCCTATTCTCCTAATAAATGATCCAGGATCGAGGAGAATCATTCAAGATTCCTATCCTAGGACATCAGGCCGTAATGTACGGTTCAGATACTTGAAAGAGTCTCTCATCCAATACTGAGAGCTCCTACAAGTCTTTTCCAGTACCAAAACATTACAAGGTCTCCCTTGTTATATGTTTACATAGGAGTAGGATAATATAACATCCTGTTAATAACAATGAAAGAGGAGAAAGAGGAGCTGCATTTTTCAAGGGACTAGCCAAAAACGTGCAATAAAAAAGGGGTTGCCAAGGTCTTTCTAAAACCTGCACCCAGATTAACTTATGAGTCCGATATATTTTCTATCACTTGTCTCATAAGGTTGAGGAAAACGAGAGACTTCTAACGATATTGGTTCTCTTCACCATGTAAAGGGATATAAAGCAGAAGAAGTCCCACTTATCCTGACACGAACTACGTTCGCCTGTGCGATTCTAGAATAATTGTCAGTTAAAGGGGGAGGGTTGATTCTGGCAAAGAAAGTTTCTCCCAAAACAACTCCTTTTTCCAGGAAAGAAGTCGCTCATGCGACCACTATATCACCTGACATGAGAAGTCTGTTCTTGTTAGAGACTTCCGCAATTTCAGTTTATCCTGACAAGGGCCACGGCCGCCTGTGCGATAACTTGTGTCCCTGTCAGGAAAAAACTGATCTTGTGTCAGTTCTCAAAGAGGAAACTCTTGGAAAGTCTATCTCCAAATACTGAGAATTTGGAGATCCTGATGTCTTGCGCTTGGTTGGCGCCTCGCTCCTGGGAGGCGTCCTGCTTTCTAGTTGACCGTCTCTGCGCCTTCGAAGCGTCCTGGCGCTTGCCTAGCGCCCTGCTCCTGGGAGGCGTCATGCTTCTGGCTGGCGTCAACCGCTTAGGAGCGTCCTCGCGCTTGCCTGACGACTCTCTCCTGAGAGGCGTCCTGCTTCTTGTTGACGTCTCGCGCCTCGAAGCGTCCTGGCTCCTGGGAGGCGTCATGCTTCTGGCTGGCGTCAACCGCTTTGGAGCGTCCTGACGCTTGCCTGACGACTCTCTCCTGAGAGGTGTCCTGCTTTTTGTTGACGTCTCGCGCCTCGTAGCGTCCTGGCGTTTGCCTCGCACCTCGCTCCTGGGAGGCGTCATGCTTCTGGCTGGCGTCAACCAACCGCTTTGGAGCGTCCTGACGCTTGCCTGGCGACTCTCTCCTGAGAGGCGTCCTGCTTCTTGTTGACGTCTCGGCGCCCTCGTAGCGTCCTGGCACTTGCCTGGCGCCTCGCTCCTGGGAGGCGTCCTGCTTCTGGTTGGCGTCACGCGCCTCGTAGCGTCCTCGCTTAATTCTTTTTCCGTATGCCGAACCAAAGATCCATTACTTCCCTGTAAAAGTTAGCCCAGACGATCGATGGCGATGAAACACGAAAATCCATCAGGAGGAACCGCAAACGTTGTTTACATTCCAGCGACAGAAAAATTATGAATTAGAAAACGGGTATGGTTCCTATTCCCGCCACCCAGCGGCGGGGGGGTAGATCACCTGACCTACCTGCCGCGTGTGCCGCGAATTTCGAATTTCTGTCGGACGACGGAGTGATAGCTATGTATATACTGACGGGTAAGTTTGAATGTATAAAAATCCTGTTTCTTTTAATCAATTTCATCATAAAATGCACTTTTTGTGTGAAACTATTAACAAAATACAGTTTTGAGTGTTTTTAAAGGATTTTAACTACTCTCAGACTCCAGCTATTTCCAAGGGTCTGGTACGCATCCCCTGCGAATACGGAGGAAACACTGTACTCTATATCAATGAAACCAACTTTTATCTGTGCGATCCCAGCTCAGAAAGTGTATACATGAGTTACGGTTGCGCTCACAGCAACCTTTATCTTTCGGTAACCTTTCAGAAATTTCAATGAAAGAGTAATTACAGTTATGTTATCCCCAATGTAATTACAGTTATGTTATGTTATCCTAAATGTAATTATGGTAGTAATAACATAAAGGATAACATATTAATTTTTAATTTCATGAGATATTCTATTTTCACATTCCCCTGCACTTTTATAACAAAATTGCAGCGAATATGAAGTGAGGCAGCATGCAAAGCTGTTTGTAATTGTTTAGAACAATTCAGTCATATGAGTGATAATTGTGTTTGATAATTATCGTTCATTATTGTATTGCTCTCAGCGGTTGTTTGAGAATGGCAATGAAACGTAAACAAAACATAGTTTCCCTTCTAGGCAACGTATGTATGAAAAAATATAGAATCAGCTTTGTTAAACCAACTTTGATAATTTACGAAAGGAGTGTATCATATTCAGAATTAAGTTCCATTATTTAAAGACTGTAAACAAAACCAGAACGCAAATGGCGTATCATCGCTCTGTTCATATGTATTGCATCTCTGTCTCACATAATGTCTTTTTGTGAATTTTCTCATAAATATACCAAGGGGTTGTGCTGTTGGTTTATGCTCTTGTCTTTTACAATAGTATGTCAGTTGAAAATGTAACTTGCAAGGAAAAGTGCAAAGGAATATTAGACAAAATATGTAAAAAATAAAAGTTACGAATCTTCATTCTCGGTAAATTTATGCATATATTTTTCAACAAATCTGTTAAGAATTTTTTATTTTATTTCTTATATTTTAATATTGTGTGAGCTGTAATTAGAATTTTCCAAATAAAACAAAATTATTTATTAGAAAAACCATATATAAGTTGGTAAAATATTTGCTTGTATTGTAAAAGAGGCACCACAAGAGGTTGTAAATTGTAGTCATTTTCAACTTCTCGTGGAAGTTAGGGAAAATTTTTTAATTTTTTTTTCTTTCACCATATGCATTTGCATATCTTCCTCTTTCCATTGATGTGATTTTTTTGTAAATTGGCTAACCTCAAACTTTACCTGGCCTGAGGAGTTTCATATCGATATATTTACCTGTCCAGTAAGGGTTCAACCCTGCCGATTCTCAATAGTGGCTTCCATAAGTAAAAATAAAATACATTTTTGTTCATCCCTCAAGCAATGGAGGTCTCAAGAAAGAATACTAGTATATTATTTTAGTTATGTAATTACTAGATAATTTACGTATACAAAACTCCTCTTTAAACTTTACCCAACTGTTGAGTGATCAAAACAGCTTACTTCCAAAATCATATCCATGCCACAGGTTTGTCTGCTTAAAATGCCTGCAGTGAAGCTTACTTAAAACAACCACACTAAAATCTACACTACACATGTAAAATCTTACTAGGAAATACTCTAGATTAAAAAAACAAAATTGTTTTTCCCTTACCTGTTAGTAGTAAACATTGAAACTGCCTCCAATAAATAATATACACCTTTCCCAACTTGAACAGACTTTCTTGACATTAAATAGTTGGCAAATTTAACAGCCTGTTCAGGTTTTATTGGCGGTGCTTTGTTTGAAGTTTCAGCAAGCTTATATGCTCCACTCAACACTAATGCTGTTAAAAGGAAATAATACCAAATTTACTTTATATGGCAATAAAACAACTATCTTTATACTCAATGACATAATTATACATGGTATAGAGCACTGTTAAACCTATAATATACTAGTATAGTGTTTCTTACTGAATTACACTTCAGAAATCATAGCATCACTTCCACCCCCCAAAAGTACACTGTAAATTCTCACTCACAATCACATGCCAGTTTTGTACAGCATCAAGTCATGTATCATTAAACCATCTTTAAAATCTCTTGAAGTGCTAATCTTTTCACTAATTATATACTGCACTGTTCAAAACAATCCCATTTCTGACCACTTTTCTGAATTGGTCTTATCAGTATCATTCCTGTAGGATAAGTAGCAAAACCAAAATGTTCAGAAACTAACCTGTTATCGAGAGGCCGCCTTCAAACTGTAGCATCCGACCATCTACTTCATCTGCTTGAACAATGGCATCTTCAATCCTTTCAAAAATGCTGCTGACTTCTCCCTTCAACTGTGCCCCAACGTGGAAGGCATATCCAAGGCTGAAAAAGCAGAAAAGAAATCTGGTTAAAATGTGACAATCCTTTTCTTGAGAACTTCTATCCTTTGCTCATGGTTTCTAAGCCTTCCTACTACTGTTTACTCTTCCATATTTACCACAATAAATCTCATTCACAAAAACTAAAGACTTTATACAAAATTCATTGAGGGAGTTGCTGTTTTTAAAGTCTTTTCTAAGTGTTTTTAACATTACTAACATTCACTGTACAGCTCACTGCAAATATTGGCAGATTTTTTATGGATGTCCTTTTAACAACATATATCTAAACAATAAATCATTACAAATTTTTGTATTAATTGCAGAGAAAAATAATGTTGTTTATATACAGTATACATGATAATAATAAAGAAAAAAACAAATTTTCCAGAATTTTCGAAGACACTCTTCTGGAATTTGTAAATTAAAATAATTGTGCATTCGTATAGTTTCACCATTCTAATGTTTCAGATGATCATAGACACATCTATTCGGTTGTAGAGTTGTATTGTTCTTTGCTGTAGTTTGGGTTTTATTAAAGGTGTTGCGTACCTAATATGGACAAAATAGATGTGGTTATATATGGTTCATGTCACCAAAATTGATTAAAAAAACATTTCCGTAGGTAGTGTCCCACAACGGTCACACTTTGGATAGGCCAATAAGGCTCATATCTCACAGAGAGAGAGAGAGAGAGAGAGAGAGAGAGAGGAGAGAGAGAGAGAGAGAGAGAGAGAGAGAGAGAGAGAGAGAGAAATTATTTTTCTGATGATAGGGCTACAACACAAAACTACCATATATATATTTCGTGAATGAATAGTACATTAATGATAAAAAAATGATTTAGTGCACTAATTACAGTAGTAATGTACTGTAATATTAATGTCTGCATTCCGAGACTCAGCTCATCGATGCTAATTACCGAAAGAATTATTTGGGAAAATAATTCAGCAGCTGTAAGAAACTAATTTATTAATGGGATTATTTTTTATTTCATACATGCAAGAGAAGAGAGAGATGCGAGATAGAGGAGAGAGGAGAGAGAGAGACGAGATAAGAGAGAGAGAGAGAGAGAGAGAGAGAGAGAGAGAGAGAGAAATTTGTTAATAAATTTAGGGGAGATGGCAGGGACTAACCATAATTCGAAATAAACCAAGAACTTTCTATAGTATAAATAATGTTTTGTCATAAATGTATTAGTAGATAATCATGACTTAACAAACCTAGCATTTTGTTTGGAGGTACATATTTGTCCCATCATTCTAAACTACCCACATAATTTACATATGCTCTATACAATAGTACAATCTTAAAATACGTACCTGTACAGTAAATATAAGTTCAAAATCATTTAATACACAGGAAAATATCAACATATATAAAATGTAAGCACAGAATGATGTGCTAAGTTATGGAAGCCAAAGAAAACATGTGTCTGAATGATGGGGATACTAATTAACAATTGTGGGCTGGTACATAATTTTACAACATGACTTTGAAATATTAAGGTATTTTGGGATGATAGTTTGAAGTAAATTTTTGTTTGAATTGTCAAGTATGGCAAAGAACTGTTAAAATTAGTTGTTGTTTTGGAACAGAATACAGATTTTAGGCCAAAGGCCAATTGCTGGGACCAACGGGGTGATTCAGCAAGTTGTTTTAGGGGTGTATACATAGCCTAATTTAGAGTACCAGTAGTAGGTGAGTACTGTAATGCAAGGTTACTTTGGTGTTTTGGGATGATGGTTTGGGATGTATTTTTGTTAGAATGTTAAAATAGGCCGTCATAAGCATTTTAGTTTTTAGAGGGGATTTTTGTATTTCCACAGAAGGTTTTGGAACCTATTCCCACGTAAATATGGGAAGCACTGTATATATGATATTGTTAAACTACAATAAAGTTTTGTACATACTTACCTGGCAGATATATACTTAGCTATAGTCTCCGACGTTCCCGACAGAATTTCAAATCTCGCGGCACACGCGACAGGTAGGTCAGGTGGTCTACCTTACCCGCCGCTGGGTGGCGGATGTACGAACCACTCCCGTAAGCTTGTCAGATTTTTCTCTTCCACCTGTCTCCTGAGGGGAGGCTGGGTGGGCCATTAATCGTATATATCTGCCAGGTAAGTATGTACAAAACTTTATTGTAGTTTAACAATATCATTTTTGTACATGAACTTCCCTGACAGATATATACTTAGCTGATTGGCACCCTTGGTGGAGGGTAAGAGACAGCTCAATAATACAGGTAAGACGGGAAACAACTAATGTTGTAGGATATAAAAACCTTGGTTCTCACCTTTTCAGGATGAAGACTTCATAGATACTATCTCTGAGTCTGCATTGCCTGGAGAGCTACAGCTAGGACGTGACCTGATGCTGAAAGACTCTAGGATCTACCACTGGGATATGTGATCCCCTATTGTGGTAGAATCCAAGTCGGATGCTGTTAGAGGGACCTTGTCCGCTTACCTAACAGATCCTTACCACTACCTCTGCAAGGAGCCAAAACCCACCAGACCACCTAACCAAAATACAAAGGGTTAATATTACGACAAAAAGAGGTGCCTCCTGCAACCTCTTTCAGACAACCAAAAACAACAATGATATTGTTATTTTACAATAAAGTTTTGTACATACTTACCTGGCAGACATATACTTAGCTTACGTCTCTGACGTCACGACAGAATTCAAAACTCGCGGCTAACGCGACAGGTAGGTCAGGTGATCTACCTTACCCGCCGCTGGGAGGCGGGTGTAAGAACCATCATACCTTTCTTGCCAGATTTTTTCTCTCTTATACCTGTCTCCTGAGGGGAGGCTGGGCGGGCCATCAATCGTATATGTCTGCCAGGTAAGTATGTACAAAACTTTATTGTAAAATAACAATATCATTTTTGTACATGAACTTTCCTGTCAGACATATACTTAGCTGATTGACACCCTTGGTGGAGGGTACAAGACAGAAAATAACAAAGAAAAGGTAAACAACACCTGTTGTAGGATAAACATAACCTTGGTTCTTACCTGTTTAGGCTGAAGACTTCATAGATACTGTCTATTAGTCTGCATAGCCATAAGAGCTTACAGCGAGGGCGTGACCTACAGCTGAAAAGACTCTTTGGGTCTACTAATGGGACTTGATATCCGCTTACTTAGTAGAATCCAAGTCGGATCATGTCAATGGGGCGTTCGCCCTTCTTCTATGACAGAACCTGTCCACTACCAACGCAGGGACTTCAAACCAAATCCGATCACCTAACCAAACTAATGTTATTAGCATTACGAAACGAAAAAAGATGCCTACCTGCATCATTTTTCATACAACCATATGAACTCAATTACCAAAAAAAAAAAAAAAAAACACAAGGGGAAAAAAAAACTACTAAAGGATATGTTCAGCTCCCTGCCCCAGCACCGAATCCGCCGATACGTACGGGCCTAACGCGAAGCACTCGTCGTACGTAATACTGACGTCTTTTAGGTAGTGGTTGGCGAATACTGAATTACATCTCCAGGAATGTAGTTTTCATCAGATTCTGAAGAGACATATTCTTCTTAAAGGCCAAGGAAGTTGCTATTGCTCTCACTTCATGAGCCTTGACTTTTAAGAGCTTGAAATGTTCTTCATCACAAGATCTATGTGCTTCTTTCACAACACTTCTAATGAAGAAAGACAGCGCATTTTTCGACAATGGTCTGCTGGGGTCCTTTACAGAGCACCATAGTCTGTCCTCAATGCCCTTAAGGGTTTTCTTCTTCTGAAGGTAGTATTTTAAACTCCTAACAGGGCAAAGCGTTCTTTCAGGTTCCTCCCCTACTAGGGCAGACAAACCACGAACCTCAAAGCTCCTTGGCCAAGGATTTGAGGGGTTCTCATTTTTTGCTAAAAACGAAGGAAGGAAGGAACAAACCACGGAATCTCCTTTGAAACCTACCCTTCCTTCTAGGGCATGAATCTCACTAACCCTTTTAGCAGATGCTAAAGCCATGAGAAAGAGAGCTTTCCTCGTGAGATCTTTGAAGGAGGCTAAATGTGGTGGTTCAAACCTAGCGGACCTCAGGAAGCGAAGAACCACATCCAAGATTCCAACTTGGAACTTCGTTCGAAGTTTTTCTTGGAAGATTCAAAAGATCTTAATAGGTCATGAAGATCTTGTCATTCGAAAGATCTAAATTCCTATGTCTGAACACCGCAGCCAGCATGCTACGGTATCCTTTGATAGTAGATACTGCCAAACCGCATTTTTCTCTGAGGAAAACTAGGAAATCTGCTATCTGAGTCACAGAGGTACTGGAAGAGGAAAACTTCTTGTTCCTGCACCAACGGCGAAAGACGTCCCACTTCGACTGGTAGACTTTAAGGGTCGAAGGTCTTCTAGCTGAGGCGATAGCCTTAGCAGCTTTTGTCGAAAACCCCTTCGCTCTGACAAGACTTTTGACAGTCGAAAGCCAGTCAGATTGAGAGCGGGGAGGTTTCTGTGATACCTGTCGAAGTGGGTTGGGGTTGTTTGAGCAAATCTTGTCTTTGTGGAAGTGCTCTTGGAAAGTCCACCAACCATTCCAGTACCTCTGTGAACCAATCTGGGCGGGCCAGAACGGAGCTACTAGCGTCATTCTTGTCCTCTCCGAGATAGCAAATTTCTTGAGGGTTTGTCCTAGTACTTTGAAGGGGGGAAAGGCGTAGACGTCTAACCCTGTCCAATCTAGGAGAAACGCATCCACTGAAACTGCTCCTGGGTCTGAGATCGGGGAGCAATAAAGTTCGATTCTTGCGTTCTTGCTGTTGCAAAGATCGATGTGAGGTCTGCCCATCTTCTCCACAAGGTCTTGGCATACTTCTGAGTGGAGGGTCCACTCGGAAGGCAGGAGTTGATTCTTCCTAGCTCAGGAGATCGGCCTGACGTTCCTTTCTCCCTGTACGAATCTGGTGAGAAGACTGATTTTCCTCGTTTGAGACCACAGCAGAAGATCCCTTGCTGTTTCGTACAGGGAGAAGGAGTGCGTCCCCCCCTGTTTCTTGATGTACGCCAAGGCTGTTGTGTTGTCCGAATTGACCTGCACTACTGCATTCCGGACGTGGGGTATCGCAAGGCTTTCAAATGCCATCCAGGATGCCATCAACTCTTTCTTGTTGATGTGCCAGGACACCTGATCCCCCTTCCAGGTGCCTGACACTTCTCTTGTCCCGAGTGTCGCTCCCCAACCTGCCTCCGATGCGTCGGAAAACAACACATGGCTGGGGTTCGGCATGTAGAGAGACATTCCTTCCACAAATCGAAGTGGGTCGTTCCACCACCGAAGGTCTCTCTTGATTCCTCTTGAGATCTTGAAGGAGAACTCCAGATCTAGGGAGAGACGCCTCCAGTTCTGGTATAGGAAGAACTGTAGAGGCCTGAGATGCAACCCTTCCTAGAGAAACGAATTGCTCCAGCGAGGAGAGTGTCCCCAGCAGACTCATCCACTCCTCGTGTGCATGCATCTTTCTCTAGGAAGGTCGTTATTTTCTCGTAGCAACGAGCTATCCTCTCTGGCGACGGAAAAGCCCGAAAAGCCAGAGAAGCTATCCCGAAATCCCCAGATAGATCCTCTCTTGACTGGGGATTAAGTTGAGACTTCTGGAAGTTCACCAGAAGTCCCAGCGAACTTGCCAATGTAAGGGTCTTTTGAAGGTCCTCCAGACATCTTTCTTGAGACTCTGCTCTGATTAGCAGTCGTCGAGATAAAGCGAACAGACCCTCACTCCCTCCAAATGTAGCCACTGCGCCAACGTTCTTCATTAACCCCGTGAAAACTTTTTGGGGTGCAGTTGATAGGCCGAAGCACAAGGCCGTTGAATTGGAAGATGTTTCCTCCCATCATGAATCGTAGATACTTCCGTGAAGAAGGATGGATCGGCACATGAAAGTAAGCGTCCTGAAGGTCTATAGACACCATCCAGTCCCCTGGACGAAGAGCCCCTAACACTGATGAAGTTGTCTCCATGGCGAACTTCCTCTTTTCCACAAAGACGTTCAGGGCGCTTACATCCAACACCGGTCTCCATCCTCCTGAGTTCTTCGGAACTAGGAACAGTCTGTTGTAAAAGCCCGCAGAGCGGGGGATCTTTCACTAGTTCTATAGCCTCCTTCTCTAGCATGAGATCTACTGCTAGAGAAAGGGTTTGGGTTTGATTCATGATGGGGTCCTTGTACTTGGCTACCAACTCCCTCGGAGTTGTCGTCAATGGTGGTCTTGACGAGAAGGAATGAGGTATCCTTTTCTGACAATCGATAGGGACCAATTGTCCGCCCCTTTGTGGGCCCAGACGTCGGCAAATTTCAGTAGTCTGGCACCCACTGATGTCTGGAGTCCTTGACCGCTATTTCTTCCCTCTGACTGACTTCGAGAAGGTTTTTACCTCTCTTAAAAGATCTAGTCCCGTCTGGTTGCCAGAACCTCTCGGGTCCCCCCTCCTCGAAACGGGCTCCTGTCTCAGAGGAGTCTCTTTCTTGGTCTTGGGTTGGAAGACAGAGCGAGGTTTCCTGGCCGCCTGGGCTAACATGTCCTGAGTAGCCTTAGCTGAAAGGGCACTCGATACATCTTGGATAATTTTCTTGGGGAACAGAAGAGGAGAGAGTTGAGCATACAAGAGCGATGCCCTTTGTGGCATGAGACACTGCCTTCGTGAGAAACGAACAGTAGTACCGACCGCTTTTCTTAAAGCCCACTCCAAGCTCCAAACCAGTGATGGAGACTTCACTCGATCCGTCTCTCACTGCTTTATCCATGCAAGTGAGTACACAGTTAAGATCTTCAGGAGACAGAGCATCTGGGGTCTTGGTCTTATTAGCCAGCACACCTAAAGACCAATCAAGGAAGTTGAAAACTTCCAGGACTCGGAACATTCCCTTCAGTAAGTGGTCAAGTTCGTTCATTCCCCACGTAGTCTTGGCGGACAAGAGGGCGGAACGACGAGCAGCATCCACTAATGAAGAGAAGTCCGAGTCCGCAGCACGAAGGGAGAGCGAGGCCTAAAGGTTCTCCCGATTCGTACCAGAATCCCAATCTGCCGGTCAGTTTAGACGGAGGGAAAGAAAAAACCGTCTTCCCTTTCTCTTCCTTCGAAAGGAGCCATTCTCCAAAACTCTCAGCGCCTTCTTCATGGAAACAGTAGGTTTCATCCTAACACAAGACGAAACCTTCGACGTCTTCGAAGTGGAGAATAACGAAAGAGGAGAAGGGGCCAGCCACGGAGAAAGAATATCTCCAAACTCTTGCAGGGAGTAACTCTGTAAGTTCTTATAGGAGGAAACTGAGGCGTCTTTTGTCCTTCCTTTCTTCTGAGGGGTCCTGTTCCTCCTGAGCCGAAGAGCCTTCCTGATCCTTAGAGGCGCGACTATTCTTAAAGGAGTCTCTAGAGGCAGATAGACGTATACGTCTTGGAGACAATGCTTCAGGCAAGTGTCTACTTGCAACATCCTTCTTGTCTGGAGGAGTGCGTTTCCCAGATCCTTGAAGCCTAATAGGAGTCAGGCGGCAGTCAGGTGCAGAGCGCCTGTATGAAGAAGAAATTCTATCAGGCTCTTGGCGCCTATCCAAAGGAGAGCGGCTAACCAGCGAACACTGCGCCTGTCATACGAAAAGCGCCTACCAGGCTCTTGGCGCCTGAAACCGAGGCGAGAGAATCTCTGGCGACGAGCGCCTACTATGTGAGCGCCTACCAGGGGAGAAGCGCCTGCTAGGCTCTCGGCGCCTGACTCGAGGCGAGTAAAAGTCAGGAGAAGAGCGCCTGCCAGGCGAACGCGCCTAACAAGCTCTTGACGCCTGTCCAGCGAAAAGCGCCTGTCCGATTTAGGGCGCTTGTCAGCCGGAGAGTGGAGGCGAGACGAGGAGCGGCTACGAGGTGAGTAGTGCCTACTAGGCTCTTGGCATCCGTCAAGGGGAGCGATCCTGTCTCGAGAAGAGCGTCTGTAGGGTGAGGATCTCCTACGCGCAGTTTGCTCCTTGTCTGAAGGAGAAACTTGTCTGTCAGGCGAATGTCGCTTATACGCAGATTTGATCTTGTCCGAAGCAGAGAGCCTCCTGCGAGAATCCGAACGAACAGTTGAGCGCCTTTCCTCTTCCGCCGAAAAGCGGGAGAGTCAGGAGAGGGGAGCAAGCTTGGACTTCTTTACAGGAAGCGAGACGTCCTTCCTGCGCCGAGAAGACCCGTAAAGAGAGCCAGCCAGAGCCGAAATCTGCGCCTGAAGGTTAGCCAAACACCCTTGCAGGAGAACTCACCAAACTCGTGAACAGGAGAAGAGGCTCGATCTCCGCTAAGTGAACGATACTCCTGAGATCTCTTTCGCTTCTTCGACTTCCACCTCAGGCCTTCCGAAAAATACTTCAGGCTGGAAGGGCGGGCGCAGGGAGCATTCCAGGCTCTTCGAGGGCGCGAGGCTTCCGAAGAGCTCCATCCTCTTTTAGGAGAAGGCGAAGGCGACGACGAAAAGCACTGGCGCAAAATTTCTCTCTTGGAGTGATCCAAGGTAGCCTGGGAACGATCAACAGGAACTACCGAGGGGACGCCTGACCGTTGGGGATGCTCCCTAACCTTCCTGCGGCTTTCGACTTTCCCTCCTCCACTGGGACTGGGAGTCTGGAAGAGGTCTAGGCCTGGAAGCATTAGGGCGCCGATCAGACGCACCCTCCACTGCACTGGGTTGGTTCACTGCACAAATCACTATTGGAATCACTCTTACCTTCTAGTTGCTTGATTTTCCTCTCCATACTGCGAATGGTGGCTTTCATTGAAGCCACTTCCGAAGGCGTATCTTCGGCTTCGGTGCAGGAGCAGGAGCTGAAAAACTGACAAAGGAGCTACTTCCTAAAATAGGATTATCTACATCCAACTCGCTAATACTAGATCTACTACTGCTCCTGGAAGAAGCTTTCCTAACTTTATCCTTTTCAAGCTTCCTCAAGTAGGAAGACAAAGACTTCCATTCATCCTCATTCAGCTTTTCACATTCATTACAAGGGTTATTAAAGGTGCATTCATTCCCTCTACACTTCAAACATACCGTGTGAGGGTCTACCGAAGCTTTCGGTAGCCTCACCTTACAATCAGTCATACAACAAACTCTAAACATAGCAGTTTTCTTAGTATCAACATCAGACATCATGAATCCAAGAAAAATCCAAAGAAAAGTCCAATAACTGTCCACAAATCGCGAAAGCCAGGCCAAAAGATCGGGTACTTCACCAAAAGTCCGTAGAAACAATCCAGGGCGAAAACGAGAAAAGAATCCAACTGTCAAGAGGTACCGACAACGGGTGTG
Organism: Macrobrachium nipponense; assembly: GCF_015104395.2. NCBI lineage: Eukaryota > Metazoa > Arthropoda > Malacostraca > Decapoda > Palaemonidae > Macrobrachium > Macrobrachium nipponense. Next base: position 47,835,660 of record NC_087219.1, on the reverse strand, counting down.
GTCGACACCGACGACAGAAAAAATCTGGCAAGAAAGGTATGATGGTTCTTACACCCGCCTCCCAGCGGCGGGTAAGGTAGATCACCTGACCTACCTGTCGCGTTAGCCGCGAGTTTTGAATTCTGTCGTGACGTCAGAGACGTAAGCTAAGTATATGTCTGACAGGAAAGTTCATGTACAAAAATATAAAATATAGGGTAACATATAAAAAATTTACACAGGATAAGTTTCAGCTCCCTGCCCCAGCACCGAATCCGCCGATACGAAAGGACCCAAGGCGAAGCATTTATCATATGTGATTTTTACATCACGTAGGTAGTGGTTTGCGAAAACCGATTGGCATCTCCAAAAAGTCGCCTCCATCAAGTTCCGCACAGACATATTTTTTCTGAATGCAAGCGAAGTTGCGATGGCTCTCACCTCGTGAGCTTTCACTTTCAGTAGTCTAAAATGATCTTCCTTACAGGCAACATGTGCCTCTGTAATAAGGCTTCTCAGAAAAAAGGAAAGAGCATTCTTCGACATGGGCCGAGTGGGGTCCTTTACGGAGCACCAAAGCACATCTTGATTAGCCTTAAGTTGTTCCTTCCTCTTAAGGAAATACTTCATAATTCTCATAGGGCAAAGAGTTCTTTCAGGCTCTTCCCCTACTAGAAAAAGATAAACTACGAACTTCAAAGCTCCTGGGCCAAGGGCGTGATGGGTTTTCATTCTTTGCCAGGAAACTTGGAAGAAATGAACACACCATAGAATCTTCCTTAAACCCTACATTGCCCTCAATAGCTTGGAGCTCACTCACTCTCTTAGCTGTAGCTAGGGCCAAAAGGAAGATAGCCTTCTTCGTCAAATCCTTGAAAGAGGCTAAGCCAGGAGGTTCGAATCTAGACGATCCAAGGAATTGTAGGACTACGTCTAGATTCCAGTTCGGTACTACATGAGGACGCTTAATGGTTTCAAATGATCTAATAAGATCATGCAGGTCCTTATCATCGGATATATTTAAGCCTCTATGCCGAAATACCGCCGCCAACATACTGCGGTATCCCTTAATAGTTGACACAACCAGATGACATTCTTCTTTGAGGAAAATAAGGAAATCCGCAATTTGGGTCACAGAGGTACTGGAAGAGGAAATGTTCTTCCTCTTGCACCAACGTCTGAAGACATCCCACTTTGACTGGTATACACGCAAGGTGGAGGTCTCCTCGCTCTGCGATTGCTTTAGCAGCTGTTGCTGAAAAGCCTTTCGCTCTGACCAAACTTTGGACAGTCTGAAACCAGTCAGACTGAGAGCGAGGAGATTTTTGTGGTACCTGTCGAAGTGGGGTTGTCTGAGTAGATCGCTCCTTAGCGGGAGCGATCTTGGAAGGTCCACCAACCATTCCAGTACCTCTGTGAACCATTCTTGGGCCGGCCAAAAGGGAGCGATTAAGGTCATTCTCGTTGAAAATCGGACTCTACGAACTTCTTGATGGTTAGCCCCAGGATCTTTGAAGGGGGGAAACGCGTAGACGTCGAGTCCGTTCCACGTCTTAGAAGAAGAGCATCTATTGCTACTGCCTCTGGATCTGATATCGGAGAGCAGTAAGGATCCAGCCTCTTGTTCTTTGACGTGGCAAAGAGGTCTATGTGTGGCCTGCCCCATAACTTCCACAGGCTCTGGCAATACATCCAGATGAAGGGTCCACTCTGTGGGAAGGACCTGATCTTTCCTGCTGAGGAGATCTGCTCTTACATTCCTTTCTCCCTGCACGAACCTGGTGAGAAGCTTGATTCCTCTTTCTTCTGCCCACAGAAGAAGGTCTCTTGCTGTCTCGTACAGGGAGAAGGAATGCGTCCCCCCCTGTTTCCTGATGTATGCCAGAGCTGTAGTGTTGTCCGCGTTGACCTGCACTACCGATCTTCTGACTTTGGGCTCGAAAGCCTTCAGAGCCAACCACACAGCCATCAACTCCTTTCTGTTGATGTGCCAGGCTACCTGGTCCCCCACCCGGTTACCCTGACACTTCGCTGGTTCCCAGAGTTTGCACCCCACCCCATGTCCGACGCGTCGGAGAACAACACCAGGTTGGGGGTCTGTGATTGAAGAGACAGTCCCTTCGCAAAGAGGTTGGGATCTGTCCACCATAAGAGATGTTTCTTGATGTCCTGGGATAACGACAGGGAGAACGTCAAATCCTGAGAACGACGACTCCAATTCCGATGAAGAAAGAATTGGAGTGGTCTCAGGTGCAACCTTCCTAGGGAAACGAATTGCATCCAGAGAGGAGAGCGTCCCCAGCAGACTCATCCACTCCCTCACTGTGCATACTTCTTTCCCTAAGAAGGTTGTTACTCTCTCGAATCCTCGGGCTATCCTTTCCTGCGCGAGGGAAAAGCCCGAAAACTCAGAGAGTTCATCTGTATCCCGAGATACACACACTCTTGCTCGGGAATTAGTGATGACTTCTTGAAATTGACGAGAAGTCCCAAAGCCTTCGTCAATTCTAAAGTTACTTGTAAGTCCTTCAAACAACGATCTTCTGAATTGGCCCTTATTAGCCAATCGTCGAGGTACATGGATATCCTCACCCCTTTCAAATGAAGCCATTGAGCCACATTCCTCAAAATCCCCGTGAACACTTGAGGGGCCGTCGAGAGGCGAAACACAGAGCCCTGAACTGAAAAATTTTCCCCCCCATCATGAATCTGAGAAACTTCCTCGAGGAAGGATGGATCGGTACGTGGAAGTAAGCGTCCTGTAAATCCAAGGAAACCATCCAGTCCCCTGGACGAAGTGCTGCCAGCACTGATGAAGGCGTTTCCATCGTGAACTTCTTCTTTTCTACGAAGAAGTTCAGGGCGCTTACATCCAACACCGGTCTCCATCCCCCTGAGGACTTCGGAACTAGGAAAAGGCGGTTGTAGAAGCCCGATGAATGATGGTCTGTCACTAGTTCGATAGCCCCCTTCTCCAGCATCTGATCTACTGCTAGATGGAGAGCTTGATTCATGATGGGTTCTCTGTACCTGGCCGTCAGTTCCCTTGGGATGGCCGTCAAGGGAGGTCTTTCGACGAAAGGGATGAGGTAACCTCTCCTCAAAATAGAAAGGGTCCAAGGATCCGCCCCTTTTTGGGCCCAGACTTCTGCAAAACTCTAAGAGTCTGGCGCCCACCGTTGATTGAAGGACTTGCAAGTTATTTGGGGGCTTTAACAGACTTGGCGAAAGTCTTACCCCTTCTTGAAGGTCTACGACCTCTAAACGTAGAGGTTCTTGATGAAGATGCCCCTCGAAAGGGTTCTCGAACACTTGCCTTTTCCTTCTTAGCCTTGGTAGGGAAGGAAGGGCGAGGTTTTCTTGCCGACTGTGCCAAAAGGTCCTGGGTGGCTTTGGCCGAAAGTGACCTCGAAATGTCCTGCACTCGATGTTTCGGGAACAACTGAGTAGACAGAGGAGCAAACAGCAAAGAAGACCTCTGAGCATGGGAGACCGACTTCGTTAAGAAGGAACAATAAACCGACCTCTTCTTCACGATCCCGGCCCCATAAAGGGAGGCGATTTCACTCGCTCCGTCTCTTACCGACTTGTCCATACAAGACAAAACACACATAAGATCTTCTGGCGAAATTGACTCTGGCACTTCAATTTTCTTGGCTAGGACTCCCAACGACCAATCAAGGAAGTTAAATACTTCTAGCACTCTAAACATACCTTTGAGCAAATGATCCAATTCATTCATTGCCCAAGTCGTCTTAGCAGAGTTAAGGGCAGTTCTCCTTGTCGAATCTACCAGTGCCGAAAAATCCGAATCAGCCGAAGACGGTAGACCCAATCCTAAGGGCTCTCCTGTTTCGTACCAGAAACCAGCGCGTCCTGATAACTTCGAAGGAGGAAAAGCGAACATCGTTTTCCCCGCTTCTTCTTTGGAAGCCATCCAGGAACCAAAACTCCTCAGTGCCTTCTTCATAGAAAGAGTTGGCTTCATCCTCACACAAGAAGAACTCTTCGCTGTCTTCGCCGTTGAAAAAAGTGAGTGAGGAGAAGGAGGAGCGTAGGCGTAAGGGAATCCCCAAAAACTTGTAAAAGTAGCTCTGTAAGCTTCTTGTAAGAAGAGACAGCAGCAGAAGTGTTCGGTTCCTCATCCGAACCTTCTAGGACGTCTTCTCGAGGCGAGCGCGGAAGATCCTTATGTGACGAAGGGATCCTAGCAGGAGTAGAGCGAGAGTTTGGAGAACGCCCTCTCTTAGAAGAGTTCACATCCACTGGAGAACGATGAGAAGATCTGGGAAGTCTACGATGAGACTCCCTCTTCGAGGTATACGGAATCTCAGCCGAAGGAGAGGTAGGGCTCCTACTCCGAGAATCCTCGGAAACATCCACAGGGCGCTTACGAGGAGGCGAGCGCCTACTATACTCTATGCGCCTATCCTGAGGCGAGCGGCTGCCAGGAGAAGAGCGCCTATCGAGAGCAGAGCGCTTGCGCGGCTCTCCATACCTGTCCAGTTGCGTACGATCAACGGAAGTCCGACTGGAAGGCGAAATGCGCCTACTAGGAGAAGGCTGCTTGCGAGACTCTTGACGTCTAACAAGAGGGTAACATTCAGGAGAAGGGCGCTTCAAAACTAACGAGCGTCTACTTGGAGAAGGGCGCTTCCGGGATTCCTGGTGCCTACCAAGAGACAAACGGTCAGGAGAAGTGCGCCTAGAAGCGGGAGAGCGCCTACACGGAGAAGGGGCGCTTGAAAGACTCTTGGTCTGCCCCTAGAGAATAATCAGGGAGTATGACGCCTTAAAAGAGACGAGCGCCTACTAGGAGATCTATGTGCAGTAGGCTCTTGGCGCCTACCTTGCGGGGAGCGGCTAACAGTAGGCCGTCTATCATGCACACGACTCCTACCAGACTCTAGATGCCTGTCAGGAGAGAAGTCACGATCCGACACTCGAGGAGAGTGACATCTGGAAGAAGAACGCCTACTTGTATAAGGGCGCCTTCTAGAATCTTGAGGCTGCTGAGGAGAAGTTTCACGCGAGGGAGTTGAAGAAATCGCGTGATGAGCAGGTGCAGTGCGCTTACCGGAAGCGGGAATCCAATCTGGAGAAAAAACTTCTTTCTCCATAGAGCAAGTCCTACCGATGTTTGGCGTCTTGAAATCGAAAGAGAGCCAGCGAGCGAGGGCGCTCACGCGAGCGAGGGCGCTCACTCGAGCGAGGGCGCTCACGCGAGCCCCCACCTTCATACGAAACCTCCCCATATGAAGGAGAACGATCCTCTGAAGAGCGGCGCCTAGATCTCTTGATCGGAAGAGAAACGTCCTTCTTCCTACGTGATCTAACTGCTAGAGAGTCTGCTAGCGCCGTGATCTGAGCTTGAAGTCCCGCGAGTACTCTCGTAGGAGAATCTTCTTGTTCTTCCTCGGAAGCAGGCGCCGAGCGCGGAGCGCGAGAAGAGAAGAAGAACGATCACAGGATTTCTTGGGTTTCTTCGCCTCCACCGACGATTCTTCCGGGAAAACCTCCGGACTAGAAGCCAAAGGACTGCAGGGAGCCTTCCAAGCCCTCTTCAACGGGCGCGACGCATCCGGGGAGTTCCAACCTCTCTTCGGAGAGGGAGACGACGAAGAGGAGAAGCATTGGCGTAGGAGCTCCTCCTTGTAGCGATCCGAGGCAGCCTGGGAGCGTACTTCAGGATCTGCCGAGGGGACGCCTGACCGGTGGGGGCTCTCCCTAGCCCTCCTGCGGCTTTCGACTTTCCTACTCCACTGGAACTGGGAGTCTGGAAGAGGTCCTAGGCCTAGAGGCACTAAGGAGCCGGTCAGACGCACCCTCCACAACACTGGGGACACTGCACTGATCACTAACACTCTCCTTACCTTCCAACTGACGAATCTTCTGATCCATAGAACGATTCTTGGCTTTCAGAGCTGCCGCCTCCGAAGGCGAATCTTCGGCTTTGGTGCGGGGAGCCGGGGCTGCAACTTGGGAAGAAGGTTCTAATTCTACGTTAGTACTATTAGGATCCACATCCAACTCACTCATTCTAGATCTGCTAGAACTTCTAGAGGAAGCCTTACGCACTCTATCACGTTCCAACTTCCTAACATAAGAAGAGAGAGCCTTATATTCTTCTTCATTCAATCCCTTACATTCATTACAAGGGTTAGCAAAAGCACATTCATTCCCCCTGCATTTCATGCAAACCGTGTGGGGGTCTACCGAAGCTTTCGGCAACCTCACCTTACATCCTTCATTCACGCAAACCCTAAACAAAACCGAAGTTTTAACTACCGATTCTAGATCAGACATCGTTAAAGAAAATCAAACTCAAAATCAAACCGGTCCACAATCAGCGTATGCCAAGCCAAACAAAGCGAATACGTCACCAAAAGAAGTCCAAATTAACTCCAGGCAAGCGAGAATCGAAAAACTATCGAGAGGAACCGACAACAGTTGTTATCGTTCCCGCGACAGAGAAAAATCTGACAAGCTTACGGGAGTGGTTCGTACATCCGCCACCCAGCGGCGGGTAAGGTAGACCACCTGACCTACCTGTCGCGTGTGCCGCGAGATTTGAAATTCTGTCGGGAACGTCGGAGACTATAGCTAAGTATATATCTGTCAGGGAAGTTCATGTACAAAAATATATTGTTATTTACCCACTTACTTATTCATGCTTTGCACTGCAGGCCTTGCACTTGGCATTCAGGTATACTAAAAACAACCTCCAGCCTCATCATTTAATATCCATTTACCTCCTCAATTGAGTTCAAGGTGAGCACACAGTAACCAGTGGTTCAACTGGAGATAAGCCTATCTGGGAAATATTTCAACTGATATGAACAAATATTTTACTGAATATTTAATATTAGAAATTAAATTGACAAACCTAAGGACACTGTCATCCTTCTTGAGGGCCATCTGTGTTGCGCGTAAAACCTTAGCAGTGTCTACATCCATGCCAAGGTTTGTAGCAGCAGTTACTGCATGGAACAGTTCTTGAGGTGAAGCCCCTTCTCTTATGGCCTCCCCAACAGCCTGTACAACAAGGCATCAAAGTAGATTAAAGTTAATTTCCTTTCAACTAAGTCTGCTACGAAGACATACTATCGTCTTTTCAATAGATTCTCAAACTAGTGTAGTATCTGAATTCAATTTGACTTCTTACAAAAAATTTAGAAAGCTAAAAATTGCTTTAAAATATGAATGACTCAACTAAAAAGTGACGACATTGAGAAAATACAAGTTGGAACAGCTGTGATCAACTTGACACCTACTTGCTTTGAAGCTGCAGTAGCAGTTATGGGACATCCCAGTGCTTTCCCCGCTGAAGACGCCAAGAACAGTGTCTCGACATTTGCTCCATCTCCAGCTGAGCTCTTCACAAACTTACATACTCCCTAAGAAAAACCAAATACATACTAAAAATATAAAAAGTTGAAAAATTCTTAACTGTTCCCTCAACCGTAATTGTGGAAAGTGTATTGATCATATGATCCCACTCACAATTAAGCAATTTTACACAACTGCTGCAATGGTCTAGATGACACATGGTGACAAGGATAGTTCTCCAACAATTAATCAATACTATACAATAAAACTTAAAAGTACAGTATACTGCAATAGTCAGAAAATGAACGATAAAGACAGTTTTAACATTCAACCTGCTAATAATTCTGCAATGTTATGGTCAACTTCATTACAACACGATATATTTCTGACCAAGTACACCATCCAATTTAAAGTAATGAAAATTTAAGAGGAATATCATACCTGAGAATCAGGAATTTGCTGACCCAAGTGCTGGTAACCAGCCGAAGCGTAAAGTACTTGGGCTAGATCTGATAGTGACCATGCTGGGTCAAGGACAAGTTTGAGCCTCTCCTTGTCTCCTGGTGTCAAATATGTAGAAGGGGAGAGAGCTGAACTAACTCCCAGTATGGCCAATATCACAACTGCTCCTGTAACGAAAAGTCTTGACTAGAATATCATAATTTTTGAAAGTAAATTGTACTTTTCCTAACTATACAAACCCAAGGTCCTATTAAAATAGGATATACTTGTGGGCGTAGCAGCTGGAATACGGCCATTAAAATCTTGAACAAGGTGGTTGGGCAGTAACTACTCTCCAATAAGCAGGGAGAACCACCTGCCCGGATGTAAACACTCCAATTTAAGGACGGGGAGGGGGAAGGTGGAGGGGGAGGGGGAAGGTGGAGAGGCCACTTACTCTCACATCCTTTTACCTCTACAATGCACACCATAAGCGAGAGATGCTACTTGTCCTCTTGAAGGAGCAGGGTAAGCAAGCACAACTTGTCGAGTATCCACCACAGGTCCAAGGGGGGGGAGAGAGAGAGAGAGAGAGAGAGAGAGAGAGAGAGAGAGAGAGAGAGAGAGAGAGAGAGAGAGAGAGAGAGTTCCAAGGACCTGTGGGCAACTACCCGAAAAAAGAAAGACAACGTGGTCCCCATAGGACTATCTACAGCTATCTTCCAGTCCGACACATTCTTCGGAGTGCAATGAAAGGACCAAGCCACTGGCACTGTGCACTCTCGGGAAGAGTATACAGGTGATGTAGCTCTCTGCAGAGACAAAGCTCATGATCTTGCAGGACTTGAAAAAGCCACGTCCTTAGACACTTCACTTGCAAGCCCATAGTGTAGAAAGGAACTGACATCCGATGGAGGGTGTGGAATCTCTGCAGGTTCAGCAACTCATCAACAGGACAAAGTAATGATTGATCTGGATCAATGAAAAAGTCCAAGGCATAGAGGATCATGAAGGATTCAGCCCTTGAAAATAGATGCTGAATGATTCGACATCCGAGACCGAGTTGCGACATGATAACCCGCCTTTTGATGGGTGATGCTGAAGATGATCCAAGCAGCACGTCTATCCTCTTCACCAATGGCGGAGAAAGACGGGATAGTCTAGAAAAACAAGAACTCTGTCTAATGATTCTCGTAAGGCTATCACCAAAAGTGCGTTTGCATGTTAATTATCAAATTCAATTAATTATTAATATCAAACACAGTACAGTATATACATAATTATTCAAAAAATGACAATTTGTCCAAAATTGCATTTTTCCTAACTATACAAACCTGAGGTCCTTTTACAATAGGAAGGTACTAGCGGCAGCTGGATAGGTCGTAAGCTTTCAAACAAGGGGTTCGGTAGTTAACTGCTTGTCCGACAGGCGCGCGCGCGCGACTGGTAGGTAAACAAATCACTTTTGCTTTTGGCCCAAGCAAAAACTGCAGAGTGAGGGGTGGCATGAGGTGGGGCTATGTGTAAAAGGACCTCAGGTTTGTATAGTTAGGAAAAATGCAATTTTGGACAAATTGTCATTTGTTCCGACACGGCATACAAACCTTCGGTCCTTTTACAATAGGAAGACTCACTTCTTGGTGGGAGGAATCTGAGTCTTTTGTGAACAGACTGGTGTTCGCCCAACCTTGGAATGCCTCCCTGGTCGTAAGAGCGAGGGAGGGATCCAAGCCTCTGTCCGACTGATCGGGGTGTGCACCGCAGGATCAATGGTCAGACCTCTGGACCAAGTACTAAGAGAGAGGCAAGCGTATCTCTTCGTACCAGCAAACAAGAACAAGTTCCTATTTGCAAGAGGCAACATAAAGTTATGGTTTGTCTCTTGTTGGCATCCACTTCCCCCCCCTTGTAGGAGGAAGTGGTGGATATTCGCTCCCATCCCTAGTGAAAGGGATAGGATGGGGCTCTGTCGAGTAGCTCACCGGCATTCTCGTCCTTATCCAGCAAGGTGATGACCGTATCCCTCTACCCACAGGTAGAGGGGGAGAAAAAGATAGGAAGAGAAGCCAGTCACTCTCTCATTCACTTATCTATTCTTACAGTCACACCAGGACTCGATGCTGTTCAGCCTGCTAGGGTCTGGGTTAGCTAGACAACGTGTTGAGCAGCCACCACAGGTCCTAAGGAAAACGATCCAAGGACCTGTGGGCAATATCCAAAGGTAGAAGGAGGTGCCGGTGGTCTGGTTGTACCAGACCCCTGCCTTCAGTACCTGCGCCATGGAGAAGTTCTTGTGTAACTTGAGGGAGTGTACTTCTAGGTCATCTTGGTGCTGACGAAGAGTCTTCAACACTCATCCTGGGATGTCGAGTTTCTTCAGAAAGCGCGGTCGCGCTTTCACAGGACAAAGCAGCATCTCCTTCGCATCGAAGGCGGTGAAGTCCATTAGGGAGGGGATTGTGAAGGACTCTAACCGATCGTCAGGAACCGAAGGGTTCAGAGTCTTCGCTACGAATTCGGTACGAAATCGAGCGTCACGAATCCCCATCCCCTGGATGCTTGACTTCGCAGGAAAAGTTATGCAATTACCTCAGAGGAAAAGAAGGGAATGGTCGTGTGACCTAACCCTCTTCTCGACTTCGGTGATGTCCTGTACCCATACTGGTCTATCCGTCTGCAGCGAAGTTGTTCTCGGTAGTGGATAGGACACCGACACTCAATGGTGGGTGTCGATGGTATGGGTACTGTGACAAGCCGTTAGGACGAAGAAAAGATTGTTATGGAACAACCGAACTAAGTCCACAGCGAAGTTCGTAACAGACTTGGGCGCTCTGACAGCTGCCGACTGACTGCGTTCGGTAGGAGGCAAGTTGTCCAAGCACCCGAGCAAGTCACGTGACCTTCGCCTTAAAAGGGTTCTGCCAAGAGACTAAACAAATAATTTGTTCGTCACCGATGCCAGAAGGCAAGGTGATGACTCTCTTAAGGCATGTGCCCAACAGGCGAAAGTCAATTGCCTTCTAGAGACCGAGGTCCTTGATGGCAAGATATCTCATAGTATAGTTGATTCTCGGCTAAGGAGAAACAACACTATGTGTCGTTGAAGACGAAGGTGTACAGAAAATGCAACCTACGTCTTCGCAGCTGAACCGAGAGAAGGATTCTCAAGATTCTGAACCTGTGCTACAAAGACTGAGAACGCTAACCACTATTCATTGCTGTCCGGTGAGGATCGTAGTTGCAATAAAAGCGGAGCGCTTTTCAGTAATGAAGACAGGGAAATACTGCCTGAAGAACTGCTTCTCATGGGCTGAACATTTGGAAGTAGAGGCTGTCAGGTCGGAGAGTAGGCGATGTCTTCTGACATATCTGTTAATTCGGGGCGAGCAATGAATAATTGTTGCACACCTACGAATACGAGATATTTTGAAGACAAACTCAGATGTCTGCAAAAATCATTCGCATTATCGCGGTGCGATGCAGCGGTTGACTAGTACAGACTTCTGTTACCGTGCGGTAAACAGAAAGATGAAAGAGTCCAAGAGATATCTCTGTTGAAAATTCTCGCAATGTCGAAGGCGATGAAATCGAGCGTCACAGCAGTAGATGGTCCTTCATTATTGCGAGAATCCCCGTTAATCAGAGACCTAAGTCCATGATTGTTGGGCAGAGATACGGTTCGGTAGTCAATCAAACCAGGGGAGAGAGAGACATAACCGACCGTGCATCTCCGAGACCTAGCTGATACTGAGCCGCTATCAGGCAGTTCAATACGCAGTAGCTCTCGGTGACTCGTCATCCTGAGTTTGCCAGTTAATCCATTATTCCACGAAGGAATGCGTTCGGCTAGAACCATCGAGCATAAAGAATACGCTCGAGCAATTATATTTAAACGAAACGGATTTCGGTAAATACAAAAGCTGATTTGGTGTTGTCATGACAATACCAAAGTATCTAAAATCGAAACTGATAACTGCTGGGAGGTTGCAGGCAACCCCGAGTTGCAGTTCAATTAAGATACAATTCGTCTCGGTCACAAACCGTAGAGTTAACTACGGTATGCGCCTACCCCCCGGACAATTCAACTGTTACAAGAATCAGTTCATGTCGCGAGGGTAATATACGTTAGCTATATTTGTAGGTTCTGCTACAACGACCTCCATCCTAAATTCTTTTTCCCCTCGAGGAAATGAGAATAAGGATTGGAGATACGAGGCCGCCCCCTTCGTTTCTCTAGTCAAGAGAGTGAAGGAGAAGTCTTTCCCAAAAGGAAAGCTTCAATGGTGAACAGAATACCGAAGACGATAGTTCAAGCCAAACTGGAAGTTCCCGTCCGTTCTTCTCTATTCCAGGTTAATCGCCTACTGTGAGGTACTCTTCTTTCAGCAGCAGTCTTCTTCCAAATGCTAGAAATTACAGGAATTCGAGCATAAGCGAGGTTCCCGATTATCGTAACAATTATCGGGGATTCTCGCTCACTTTGGACCGTGGTCTCGCCTAAGTGTTTGGAGATCGTAAAAAACTCGAACACTCTGAGTGCGCTAGAAATTCCGTAGAATTCTAAGCACTCTGCGAAACCCCCACCGAATTCGTCAAACGATATCGGCTGGTGGTCCTCTCGATTCCCGTAGAAATCGAGAAAGGGGCAGGATCCCTCCTCAACGACCGGGGCTTACGTCAGGTAGGACCCAAGGTCCCCCCGTAGCGCAGCCCCTAACGTTGGGATCTTACAGAGAAATCTCTGTAGGATCCCTCCCCTTTCCCTCGTAGCCGTAAGGAGAGAGGGAATGGGGGAGGAATGGATACTGGCTCGCCTTCCCAGCGGAACTAGCAGTTGGAGAAGAAAAGAAGCAGCCATCGCCTTACGGCGATGGCCTCTCAGAGCCTGGGAAAACGTATCGTCAGGAGAAAACGTTTTCCCCAGGAGGGTTACGAACTCATACTGTAGGTAAGGATCTGCCGCCACTGTGAACGTCGTCTGGGTGGGGCTGATCGACACCTGACAGGAGAGAGCCGATACCGTCCTCCGACTCATTCCAGTCCTCGTCGAGGTCGAAACCTCTCAGGAGGACCGAAGGGGTATTCAAATACGGTGTCCGAAGACACGTAGAAACGCCTCTGTCGCAGTAGAGGAGGTGAAGTAGCTTGTTCGACCGGCCAGAACTGAGAGAGCCTTCTTGTCCGGAGACGAGAGACTACCTGGTTCAACACAGTCGGCAAGCTCCGATCGCGGCAGACCCACCGTCGATTTGGGTTCCCTCTCGGGCCCCAAAACGACTCGAGCCAAGACGTGGCTCTGCTGGTGGGAGCGGCGATCCTTCCCCGAGGTCGTTGCTGACGAATCAGCGCCATAACCTCGGCAAAGTTTCCTCTGGATCTCGGAAGTCACAGCATCTTGCAGAGTGGGACCGTTAAGCCCTTCGAACAAGAGCATATTCCGAGAACCTTCCTCCTAAGAAGGGGGAACAGCGACAGCCCTCTCGGTCTTCCCCATCCACTTGCGCATACGTCCTGGCCGGTCCAAGAACCGTGCCTGGCACGTAGGGCGTCGTGGTGGGATCGTGAGGGGCGCACCCCTCACGATCACTCCTCAATACCTCGCTCCTCCCGGTGTAACCCGAGGAGGTTGAAGGTACGGGAGAGGCAGACCTGACGCTCCCTCCTCGCTCGCTGGCAGAACCAGCAGGCTTGGAGGGCTGCAGGCGATCGTCAACCCGTGGTGGCGATCGAGCTGCAGGCCTGGTCGAACCGTCTCGCTGTGGAGAACGGCTGGACTGAGCACAGCGGCCCCGATCTCGAGTGTCAGAAGAGCTGGTGCTGGTTGCCATACCCGATCGCTCTCTGTGAGAGCGGCACGGTCAGGTCGACCTTGCAGGCTCCACTGTCACAGTGAGACCGGTGCTTGTCCTCACGGCACGTCACGTCGCTGGTTGGTTCCAGCCGTGGCTGGCACCGGTCGAACGGGAGGACCTCTTCCCAGCCTCAGCCCGTGGCCGGTCGTGGACCGTCACGTTCCCGGGTGGTAGCCAGCTGTTCGCCACGATAGTGATAGCTGGTCTGGTGAGTCGCGTGAGCGGCTGTCCACCAGTCTTCCGCCCCGTGCCGTGAACCTGACGCTGAGCGGACTCACGAGGTCTGGTTCCTGGCTGCACGGTCGCTGGTAGGCGACCGTACACTCGGTACCTCCGCGAACGAGAGGCCGAGACGGACCCTGATGCAGCGGCAGAACCACTGACACCAGGCGAGGAAAGTACCGGTGTTAGCCGGTACCCCTCTGGTTCCCCGTAGTCTTTTCCTTGCGGAAGAAAGAGGCCCGGGCCCCACTCCCGAAGGAGCAGGAGGACCAGCGGAAGGAACCCTCCCGTCCCACCTAGGTGAGACGGGTCCCGAGAAGCTCCCGAGGGAGACTTCTTAGGAGGGAGGAGGCAACCTTCTTCTTCCTCGGCTGTGAAGCCTTAGAAGTCGAAGGGGAAGAGGCGGCAGCCGACGACGATGAAGAAGATGAAGACGACGACGACGACACCTTCCTCCTCTTCTTCGTCAGCTTCCTCAGGACAGACGTAAGATCTGCTATCCAGGGCGGAGCCGGGGCTGCTGTAGCCGAAGCTACAGGGCCGCGGACGCACCTGTACAGACAGACCAAAGTCTGGGGTAGTACCACCACGAACAGGGACGACATCAGCAGGTATGGGATCTCAGGAACAGCAGGCACAGCCAGCACAGCATCGGTAGGACCGCCAGCGCAGCAACGGCAGGGACAGCCAGCGCAGCAACGGCAGGGACAGCCAGCACAGCAACTGCATGGACAGTCAGCCCAGAATCGGCAGGTACGGCAGGCAGCACCGGGAACACAGGAAGTGGAGCAGCAGCCAGCAACATCCTGGTACCGGCGGCAGGTCCAGGGGCGAGCTCTAGGGCAGCGGAAGTGTGGTCGCTGCAGCGCGGCAACCACGAGCGGCGGCGGCACGCCCCCCTCTCGGTACGGCGAACGGCACTTCACAGCGGCTGTAGGCAAGACTGTTACCACGTGAGGTGATTACACCAGGTGAGGAGGGACGTCGTCACCTGGAGCGTGGTCACCACTCCATGGGTGACCGCAGTAGGCCCAGACATAGAACCGCAGCCCCTGGACACTAGCACGCCCTGCAAATGGAAGGACGCCCATACCTCACCAAGGTCCACCCTCGTGGCAGTAGCACCTGCGGAAATAACAGTGGTAGCGATTAGTGGGGGGGAAGTCCCCTCGCGCGGGGGGGGTGAGCCCTCTCCGAACGAGTGGAAGACCCCGAATACAATTGTACATCGGGCACCGAGCGCCCTCCCCCGCGCTCGACGGATCGGGCGAGGAGAAGAACGCCGATAACCTCCCCCCCCCAAGGGGAAGGGCCATCTGTGGGAGCTGAGCGGGGGGGGGTCTCGTTCCCCACCCCCGCACAGCACCCATGTACCCAACAATAATATAAGAGCCCGAGAGCAATCGTGCCATCGGCCCGAATGCAAGGGCATAAGGATCAATTCCCTGACTGAGCGGAACTTGAACCAAATAAATATTGATGCAATCAATAATAAAAAGAATAAAATGAAAAAGAATCTTGCATTACGATTCACTTCACAATGAATAAGGGCTCGGATCGAGCGCATTTGCGCCCTCGGTACCGAGCGCAAGGGTAAAAGGATCCATTCCTTACCTTTATGGATCAAGGTTTATGGAAACCTTGATCCATAATGAATTGATGCAATCAATATATATATGAAAATGAAAAAGAATACTGCGCTTGCGATTTCACTTCATACAAATAAAAAGGGGAAGGATCAATTCCCGGTAAATAGCGGAAACATTGATCCCAGTAAACAATGCAATCTCAATAAAATATGAAAATGAAAAAGAACTGCACTTGCGATTTCACTTCATTCAAATAAAAAGAGGAAAAGATCAATTTCCGGGTAAGCTCGGAAACTGATCCAAAATGAGTATTGCTACAATCAAAATAAATATATGAAAATGAAAAAGAATACTGTACTTGCGATTCCACTTCCATACAGAATAAGTTTCCGTGCCGAGCGCATTCGCTCGGCAACGAGCATACAGGTCAAAAAAATATAAATGAAAAGAGCACTTACTTACGATTTTCATCTACACATTTCCAACCAAAATATACGCTCGGAGCGAGCGCTCTCCCGCCCTCGGCACCGAGCATACACAATCGAGGATCATTTCTGGTGGGAAAATGAATTCCCGCACTTACGCCCTTCAGTCCCGGCACTCGGGTAATCGGAGGGCGTGGTGAAACCAAGATCCTTTAATTCACAATTGAATTCAATGGAAATAAATATGAAATGATTGTACTTACAATTCAGTTTCACTAGATAAATAGAAAAAGGAAAAACACAAACCATGCGGAAAGCAACGACGATAAAGCGGGCAGAGAGCGATGATACACGTCCACACGCCAGCAGGCCGAAAGCAAAAGTGATTTGTTTACCTACCAGTCGCGCGCGCGCGCCTGTCGGACAAGCAGTTAACTACCGAACCCCTTGTTCGAAAGCTTACGACCTATCCAGCTGCCGCTAGTACCTTCCTATTGTAAAAGGACCGAAGGTTTGTATGCCGTGTCGGAACAAATAAAAAAAATGAAAGATCCAACCAGGAAAATGATCAATGGCCAGCCAGCAAGAGCTCACAAAAACGCATCTTCATCGGAAGACGGCCAAAAGAAAAGTGGAGTGTTTACATTAGGGCAGGAGAGCCTAACCGCCTGCCACACTGTAGTTACTGCCTAACCACCTTGTCCAAGAATTTAACGGCCGTAATTCCAGCTACGCTGAAAGTAATTCCTTATGTAAAGGACCGAGGGTTTGTAGGGGGATACACTGCCTTGGATCCATCGTCATCGCGTGGATCAGCCTTATTCACTCAATATTTAATTGGTGAAACAAGAATACATCTTTAAGCATACCATTCAAAAGATTGAAGTTTTGTCAACAATGTGATATATGAAAGCCCCATACAAACTAAAATAAGCATGTGAGGTCTTTGTAAAATATGTTTTCAAGGCAGTTTTAAAATCCAATATGGCGTCAACCAACTGAGGTGCCTTTTGTAACCGGCATGGATCTCACGTCCTTCCCAGCGCTCATTTGAACAATGTTAGCGTATATATGTAACGTTTAATGATCTTACTCAAGATTGCAGTTGTAATCAGCACAATAAAACAATGTTTTGTTGCCTATATTAATGAAAGTATGAAACTTCTTTTTCCCTGGGTCATGGTTTGAACGGAATTCATTTTTACCTTGTAATGAGTGGTTTTATCCTTACTGCCATCAAAACTGAAACTCCACAGTGATTATTTGATTATAATTATACACATTTTGGTCTTAATTCACTCCAAATTGCACTTTAACTATGTTGCTGTTCCTGGTTCCTAAGCACTTGCTCCACAAACCGAGTTACGGGCAGCACACGACTACACTTTATGAGGCACAAAGCTAATCCCTTAATTGCTTACTTTACTCATTATTTAGTTTAACTTAACTTTATGTTAATTCAAAATGTTTATTTTAATTCATGTCAATTACATATCCCTTTTTTGCAACCAAATTAACTCCGACAAATTATAGATATTTCTGAAGTAGAGCAGACGACGGCAAAATTTCATCATTGCCAATTGCGTGGAGCTTCAAACATACGCTGATGCATTTACAAACCGTTTCCATGAATTCTAGTTGTCATAGTAATGCAATAATGATAAAATTGCTCTAATATGTATATACTACTACAAATAGATACGCTAATTTCACTTATTTTCCCGGTTTTGTGTAAGTCTTATACCCAGTTTGCAGGGTGAACACATATCAATTGGCAACATTGATAAACATTTGAAAGGTGCGAACAACGCCATAGGTACTGTTCACAGCAAAACTGTTGATATTTGAGTCAGGAATCTAGTTACTTTTTCAACAACAAATATTTTCAAATTAATAATCATGAATATGTATAAATTTATGCAATTCATGACCTTATACTACTGCTGTTTAACTATTTATTTAAATTATTATCTAGTGCACGCTAATTCTTCTTCTACCAAAAAATCTCAGTTTCCTTGGATAAGCCGTGGTTGGTGTCATTGTTTACGATTATTGTGAAGAAAGTGCCCCAGTGTCTCTGGTCTTAATTCACTCCACATTGCACTTGAACCACGTTGCAGTGGTTAATTTGGTTGTAAAAAAGGGATAATAGACATGAATTAAATAAACATTTTGAAGTAACGATAAAGTTAATAAATAATTCATGGAAACAGTTTGTAAATGCATCGGCGTATGTGTGAAACTCCACTAGATTGGCAGCGATGAGTTATTTTGCAGTCGTCTGCTCAGATGTACTTCAGAAATATCTGTAATTTTTCGGGATTAATTTGGTTGCAAAAAAGGGATAACACACATGAATTAAATAAACATTTTGAAGTAAAGTTAAACTAAATATTGAGTAAAGTAAACAACTAAGGGGATAAAGCTTTGCACCTCGTAATCAGTGTTATTGTCTGCTGCTCATAACTATGTTTGCGGAGCGAGTACTTAGGAACCAGGAACTGCAACGTGGTTAAGTGCAATGTGGAGTGAATTAAGACCATTTTGTTGCCTATATTACTGAAATTATGAAACTTTTTATTCCCGGGGTCATGGTTTGAACTGAATTAATTTTTACCTTGTAATCGGTGGTTTTTATCCATTACTGCCATCACAAATGAAACTCCACAGTGCTTATTTGATTGTTATTATACACATTTTGGTCTCAGTTCACTCCACATTGCACTTTAAACAAGTTGCTGTTCCTGGTTCCTAAGCGCGCGTGCCACAAAAACAGTTACGAACAGCAGACGACGAAATTGCAAAGTTTTATTCCCCAAATTGTTCACTTTACTCGTTATTTAGTTCAAATTTACTTTGGTATTTAAAAATTTTAATTTAATTCATGTATATTATCCCTTTTTTGCAACCAAATTACTCCGAAAAATTACAGATATTTCTAAAGTAGATACAATCAAATGTTTCTAATGTTTTCGTACATCTGGCTGCCGAAAACCAAAGAGGAACGACTACGGATAAGTGAATTATATAAATTTTTTTTTTTTTGCTTTTTTGTTTTTGCTAGCACTTTTCATAGATTTCAGTCTATAATAGTATTTTGAATTTCTTTAATAACCGTATGCCAGAAATAAATGTAACCTTTAATGTTTGCATGCTAAGAATGGAACAATCATCATTGCCGCATTAGTGGAGGCTTCACACATAAGCCGTTTCATTATTATAAACTGTTTCCATGAATTCTAGTTGTCATAGTAATGCAATAATGATAAAATTTTTTTAATATTTATGTACATATACTTCCAATACATAGGCTAATTTCACCAATTTCAACGTTTTGTGTGTAGTCTTATACCCAGTTTGGAGGGTCAACACATACCGATTGGCAACAGAGAGAAGAGAGAGAGAGAGAGAGAGAGAGAGAGAGAGAGAGAGAGAGAGAGAGAGAGAGAGAGAGAGGCGAAGGAACGAAGAAGGAAAGGGGTGGCGGTGGAGGGGGGGAGAGGGTAGGTGGAGCTTTTTACGTGTGTTCGTATCCATTTCTGGATAATGGAGTTTTTGTCTCTTGGTACAAGGTCAAGTGTCGTTATTCTTTACGATTAGTGATTCACGATACCCTTATAAATTACGGCACTGGGTGTAATGCACTATAGTAAAATCTCGTTCTGATACGAGTGTTCGTTACAGAAATAGGTATTGCCCAAAAACGTGCTTGCACTGTCTCTGAAACCCATAGTAGGTATGCTGCTTAGTTGTCAATCAAGTTTTTTGTAATTAAGTACTTTTTACAAGCTTGCTATTGAATAAATTTGTATTTTTCTCAATCAAAACATACTATGTCCCTCAATGCTAACTTTCCTCTTTTAACGACTTTCTGGTCAATGCAAATTCGGCCCCATAATTTCTTATGGTGCGAAAACAGAGGCCTAGGGACCGAAAACGATTGCGTCACACTACGCCGATAATCCGGCAGTAAAACATCTTCATATATCCAAAAAGTATATAATAAAAATATATATGCGCATTACGATTATACCAATTACATGAAGAGCTGATAATCTGCATGAATAACAGGTAAACTGTTCTGCAAGAAAGTTGATTAAAGCAATTATTTACAACAGGTATGAAAAAAAAGTCAAGAATTTGTCCGTCGACCTGCATAATACAGGACTTAAAAGAACGTTCTAATTCAAAAAAAAAACTTAAATTTGAGTCAGAATAGAGTTACTTTTTCAATAACTAATATTTTCAAATTAATCAGCATAAATGTAAAATATTGATGTTTTACTATTTATTTAAAAAATTATCAAAGTGCACTCTTCGTCGTCTTCTACAAAACAGTTGTTTACTCGGTGAGGGAGTTTTCCAATTGTTGTGATGAAAGTGCCCCAGCGTCTGTGGGTACAAGTGGTGTGCGGATTTATCATAGGAGATGGCGTCAATCTTCTAAATATTTCCAGTTGTAGGTAAAAATGTTGAACGCGTTTCGGTGAGATTTGCACTACGTTTGACACCGTTTTCACTACCCTCTGTTTAAATCTTAAAATAAGGCCTTAATTTTTAACTTTGGAGAAAATACTTACTTCGAAAGGAGAGTAGAGGTCTTTAGCTCCGTTTCTCATCAACAACAAGTCGCCACTGATGCCCATCTCCAATGTCAGGACGCGTTATAATGTACTTTTTTTGGGATTGTCCACGCTGATCGTACATGGTCCACTCTGTACCCTACGCTTTATTACCCTAAAAATTTTGAAAGCGTCATGGAGGCATGTGTGCACTGCGCAGGCCCAGACTTTCATTAACCCTGTTTAATCTTATTAATCTTAGAATATGGGCTGAAGCCTAATGGGTTAACCACTCTAGCCTGGTACTTGTGTTAGAGCATGCTCCCGTCACCCTGCAAACTATCCCCATTTATTAATATGGAATAGCAGCCTAGATTTCTGCGAAATCTTCCTTTACCGAGTAACTAATTGCAGTCTTAGCCTAGCCTAGTAGCCAAGATAGCCATAGCTAGGCTAGCCTAGGTAACTAAAAAAATTCACAAACTGAAAGCCCGGCTAATTGGCATACGTAACCCCAAAAGTAAACTACTATGCTCATTTCACTTTTTAACCTAGACTACAATTTGACTTTTATATTCTGAAGTGACAAGGAATAAAGTACTAAACCCAATTATCATTTTGCTAGTTCAAGATAGTGTACGGCCGGCGTCCAATCACAGCGACGTTGCGTGTCTGTCTCGACCAATCAGAGAGAGACTTCCCGGCGTCCGCATAAACAAACCTGTTACCACGAAATGAATTTGCACATAAACGCGCCGAAAATCGAGGTGATCCTTCTATATAGATAGATACTAAGGTTAAATCTTACATATGACCTCATCTGTCACTGATTAAGGTATAGTTCCAGTAGAAACAAAATAAATATACAAAGGTTTACCACGCTTCATAGTCCTAGAGTTGTCGGTGTGGAACTGTCAACATTACAGACGAACTGTGTAAGGAGGGATGTTTGATGTAAAAGACAATAAAAATGACACTTTATATCGTAAAGTAATTGTAATTGCCAAATTTTTCTTTATCTTATTATTTTTGTGTGATATAGAAATATATGTCACTTTTGGAGGTTCGTACCAAAATTTATTTTCTATTATATGCATGACCCCTTTCACTAAAACGTCAAGAGTTACCGCGTGTATTGCCAAGATGTCGCTTTATATGGTTTTGTCCTGACAAACTTAAAAAATTAAAGCATAAATTCTGGGAGACCACAAAAACTAAAAAAAAAAAAAAAAAAAAAAATCTACCACGCTAAATGTAAACGCTTTATTCGAGCTGAGCAAACTGGATGGGTACTTTGTCGTAATGACGTTATCTACTCGATATGAAATCAATTTTTTGTGACATCGCGCAAGCCCTCACTGGAATTAGAAAGATATTTTGGTAAAATGACAATGCCTGTTTGAATATACAACAGTTTACCGTGATTAAACTCCCTTTAGATTCACTGTCGTTCAACCCGGACCAGACTCACATCAGTTTCTTGCATATAAGAATGCAGAATTGAGGCAGGCAAGTCTTCAGTAACGTTTGAAATGGTTTACCTATGTTACCGACACGGACCTACTCTAGACCGTGGTTACCGATATGTTTAACGGCATCAGTAGGCTATTATATAAATTCTGATGTTTGTTCTAAACTGGAATAGATTTACAATATCATTTAGACTCGAGACCTTTCAGTAAATTGCTTTAAAACTTGGAAAGATGTGTAAAACCCCTTTTCGGGGGGCAACGGTGGCTTTCCCCCCTCAAAAGGACACACGAAATTCCAGCCATCAAAATTTTTTTAGGCTATATGATTTTACGAAGTTAGTAATGCGTTCGACATGGGCTATATCCATATAAGAGTCCATAAGCTTTCCAGAGTTCCTCAGTTCCAGAGGTCCTTATTACGTATACTGCTGGACTATGGAACAGCCTCCCACAGATGATGACTAGTTTCAGAAGTTACAGCAGAACTTACAGCGAAGATGCAGTGCGTTACTACCTAATACAATTAAGCTTGTATTCTAAAATTTTACTACATTTTTATCTATCTGATTATTTGCTAATTTATCTGTTTTTCTAATAACTGATCTCCTATTTCTGTATTTCCCATCAGATTCTGTTACTTCTCTCGAATAAACACCCTAATCATACTATTCTTTGGAAGCTTGAATTTCAAGTCATTGGCCCCTGTAGGCTTTTTCCATGTGAATAGGGTTCCTCCTCTGAATAATAATAATAATAATAATAATAATAATAATAATAATAATAATAATAATAATAATAATAATAATAATAATAATAATAATAATAATAATAATAATAATAATAATAGTAAGAGACTGGGAAAACATATGGAGCAATCCGGTATCACACAACAAACATGCAACATGGCTCCAGGAAGTCAAGGAAGAAGAAACAGGGAGAATAAAACAAAGATTCACAGAGATCACGACAGACACAGTCGGACATCAACTAAAGAAAATGCCAAACTGGAAAGCCCCAAGTCCCGATGAAGTCCATGGATACTGGCTCAAAAACTTCATGGCCCTACACCCACGAATAGCAGAACAACTCCAGCATTGTATCTCAAATCACCATGCACCCAAATGGATGACCACAGGAAGAACATCCTTAGTACAAAAACACAAGAGTAAGGGAAATATAGCCAGTAACTACAGGCCTATCACCTGCCTACCAATAATGTGGACGTTACTAACAGGTATCATCAGTGAAAGGCTATACAACTACCTAGAGGAGACAAACACCATCCCCCACCAACAGAAAGGTTGCAAAAGGAAGTGTAGGGGCACAAAAGACCAGCTCCTGATAGACAAAATGGTAATGAAGAACAGTAGGAGAAGGAAAACCAACCTAAGCATGGCATGGATAGACTATAAGAAAGCCTTCGACATGATACCACACACATGGCTAATAGAATGCCTGAAAATATATGGGGCAGAGGAAAACACCATCAGCTTTCTCAAAATTACAATGCGCAACTGGAATACAATACTTACAAGCTCTGGAATAAGACTAGCAGAGGTTAATATCAGGAGAGGGATCTTCCAGGGCGACTCACTGTCCCCACTACTCTTCGTAGTAGCCATGATTCCCATGACAAAAGTACTACAGAAGATGGATGCCGGGTACCAACTCAAGAAAAGAGGCAACAGAATCAACCATCTGATGTTCATGGACGACATCAAGCTGTATGGTAAGAGCATCAAAGAAATAGATACCCTAATCCAGACTGTAAGGATTGTATCTGGGGACATCAGGATGGAGTTTGGAATAGAAAAATGCGCCTTAGTCAACATACAAAAAGGCAAAGTACGAGAACTGAAGGGATAACGCTACCCAGATGGGAAGCAACATCAAACACATAGATGAGACAGGATACAAATACCTGGGAATAATAGAAGGAGGGGATATAAAACACCAAGAGATGAAGGACACGATCAGGAAATAATATATGCAGAGACTCAAGGCAATACTCAAGTCAAAACTCAACGCCGGAAATATGATAAAAGCCATAAACACATGGGCGGTGCCAGTAATCAGATACAGCGCAGGATAGTGGAATGGACGAAGGCAGAACTCCGCAGCATAGATCAGAAAACCAGGAAACATATGACAATACACAAAGCACTACACCCAAGAGCAAATACGGACAGACTATACATAACACGAAAGGAAGGAGGGAGAGGACTACTAAGTATAGAGGACTGCGTCAACATCGAGAACAGAGCACTGGGGCAATATCTGAAAACCAGTGAAGACGAGTGGCTAAAGAGTGCATGGGAAGAAGGACTAATAAAAGTAGACGAAGACCCAGAAATATACAGAGAAAGGAGAATGACAGACAGAACAGAGGACTGGCACAACAAACCAATGCACGGCAATACATGAGACAGACTAAAGAACTAGCCAGCGATGACACATGGCAATGGCTACAGAGGAGAGAGCTAAAGAAGAAAACTGAAGGAATGATAACAGCGGCACAAGATCAGGCTCTAAGAACCAGATATGTTCAAAGCACGATAGACGGAAATAACATCTCTCCCATATGTAGGAAGTGCAATACGAAAAATGAAACCATAAACCACATAGCAAGCGAATGCCCGGGACTTGCACAGAACCAGTACAAAAAGAGGCACGATTCAGTGGCAAAAGCCCTCCACTGGAGCCTGTGCAAGAAACATCAGCTACCTTGCAGTAATAAGTGGTACGAGCACCAACCTGAGGGAGTGATAGAAAACGATCACGCAAAGATCCTCTGGGACTATGGTATCAGAACGGATAGGGTGATACGTGCAAACAGACCAGATGTGACGTTGATTGACAAAGTCAAGAAGAAAGTATCACTCACTGATGTCGCAATACCATGGGACACCAGAGTTGAAGAGAAAGAGAGGGAAAAAATGGATAAGTATCAAGATCTGAAAATAGAAATTAGAAGGATATGGGATATGCCAGTGGAAATCGTACCCATAATCATAGGAGCACTAGGCACGATCCCAAGATCCCTGAAAAGGAATCTAGAAAAACTAGAGGCTGAAGTAGCTCCAGGACTCATGCAGAAGAGTGTGATCCTAGAAACGGCGCACATAGTAAGAAAAGTGATGGACTCCTAAGGAGGCAGGATGCAACCCGGAACCCCACACTATAAATACCACCCAGTCGAATTGGAGGACTGTGATAGAGCAAAATAATAATAATAATAATAATAATAATAAATAATAATAATAATAATAATAATAATAATATTCTTGCCGATGTCTTCCTTCTGAGCATGATAACCAATGGCCACGCAGGATCTTCCCAACCACCTGGTCAGGCAGAGGAACTCTTACCCACCCAGAGCCAACCGTTGTTCAGCGGACTCTCCCAGCGAAAGTCAATGGCTGGCGAGATGCCACCATCTCGGTAGGCAGAATAACTTTCTTAAGGAGAGTAAACGGCTGTTTGGCGGATGAGCTCTCAGGGTAAGAGGGATACCCGAAGCCCACATGAGGAATTCCAGAAGGCCTCCAGAGGAATACCAGAAGAAAATTCTGTTGGAATAATCTAGAAGACCGGCTCTGCAGAGAATCAATTATGCAATGTTCCTTGATGAAGACTTCCAACAGATCTCTGTCAAAGCGGGCAAATAGTCAGATATCTAGATCTATTCTTGCAGATCTTCCTTCATATAATTCTGTTGGAATAATCTAGATTCTAGAAGACCGGGTCTGCAGAAAGTCAAGTATGCTATTTTCCTTGATGAAGTTTTCCAATAGATCTCTGTGAAAGCGAGTAAATAGTCGGATATCTAGATCTATTTTTGCAGATGTCTTCCTTCTGATAATTCTGTTGGAATAATCTAGAAGACCGGCTCCACAGAAAGTCAAGTATGCTATGTCCCTTGATGAAGACTTCTAATAGAAGATCTTTGTCAAAGCGGGCAACTAGTCAGATATCTAAATCTATTCTTGCAGAGGTCTTCCTTCTGGTCATTCTGTTGGAATAATCTAGAAGACCAGCTCTGCAGAAACTCAAGTATGTTATGTCCCTTGATGAAGACTTCTAATAGAAGATCTCTGTCAAAGCGGGCAAATAGTCGGATATCTAGATCTATTCTTAGTGATGTCTCCCTTCTTTCCATTCTGTTGGAATAATCTAAAAGACTGGCTCTGCAGAAAGTCAAGTATGCTATGTACCTTGATAGAGACTTCTAATAGAAGATCTTTGTCAAAGTGGGCAAATAGTCGGATATCTAGACCTATTCTAGCAGATGTCTTCCTTCTGAGGAGGAGAGCCAACAGTTGTTCGGAGGCAGGAGGACCAGCTCTTAGGATGATAGCCAATGGCCAGGGATCTTCCCAACCACCTGGTCAGGCAGAGGAACTCTTACCCAGCCAGAGCCAACTATTGTCCAGCTAGCTCTCCCAGCGCAAGTCAATGGCTGGCGAGATTCCACCATCTCGGTAGGCAGAATAACTTTCCCAAGGAGAGTCAACGGCTGTTCGGCAGATGAGCTCTTGGGGTAGGAGGGATACCCACAGCCCACAAGAGGATCTCCAGAAGGCCTCCAGAGGGATACCAAAAGATAATTCTGTTGGAATACTCTGGAAGACCGGCTCTGCAGAGAATCAATTGTGCAATGTTCC
This sequence comes from Macrobrachium nipponense, assembly GCF_015104395.2. NCBI lineage: Eukaryota > Metazoa > Arthropoda > Malacostraca > Decapoda > Palaemonidae > Macrobrachium > Macrobrachium nipponense. Next base: position 47,809,125 of record NC_087219.1, on the reverse strand, counting down.
TTGATGAAGACTTCTAATAGATCTCCGTCAAAGCGGGCAAATAGTCAGATATCTAGATCTATTCTTGCTGATATCTTCCTTCTGGTACTTCTGTTGGAATAATCTGGAAGACCAGCTCTGCAGAAAGTCAAGTATGCTACGTCCCTTGATGAAGACTTCTAATAGAAGATCTCTGTCAAAGTAGGCAAATGGTTTGATATCTAAATATATTCTTGCATGTCTTCCTTCTGGTCATTCTGTTAGAATAATCTAAAAGACCGGCTCTGCAGAAACTCAAGTATGCTATGTCCCTTGATGAAGACTTCTAATAGAAGATCTCTGTCAAAACGGGCAAAGTCGGATATCTAGATCTATTCTTGCAGAGGTCTTCCTTCTGGTCATTCTGTTAGAATAATCTAGAAAACCAACTCTGCAGAAACTCAAGTATGCTATTTTCATTTATGAAGACTTCTAATGGAAGATCGCTGTCAAAACGGGCAAATAGTTGGATATCTAGATCTATTCTTGCAGAGGTTTTCCTTCTGGTCATTCTGTTGGAATAATCTAGAAGACTGGCTCTACAGAAATTCAAGTATGCTATGTCCCTTGATGAAGACTTCTAATATAAGATCTTTGGCAAAGTGGGCAAATAGTGGGATATATAGATCTATTCTTGCAGAGGTCTTCCTTCTGGTCATTCTGTTGGAATAATCTAGAAGACTGGCTCTGCAGAAACTCAAGTATGCAATCTCCCTTGATGAAGACTTCTAATAGAAGATCTCTGTCAAAGCGGACAAATAGTCGGATATCTAGATCTATTTTTGCATAAGCCTTCATTCTGGTAATTTTGTTGGAATAAACTAGAAGACTGTATCTGCAGAAAGTCAAGTATGCTATGTTCCTTGATGAAGAATTCTCATGGAAGATCTCTGTCAAAGCAGGCAAATAGTCAGATATCTAGATCTATTCTTGCAGATGTCTTCCTTCTGGTCCTTGTATTTGAGTAATTTAGAAGACAGGCTCTGTCTCTGCTGGTAGGATGCAGTGATCCTACTAAAAAACTTTCCTGGTGAGGGCCAATGGTTCGCGAGTTTCCCCCAACTCATCAGGCAGAGGAACTCTCACTGGCTGTTCAAAGTACAGACAAACTTTCCCTGTGTAAGTCAACAACTGGCGAGATCCCACCGCCCCCTTCTTGGCAAGCAGAAGTTTCCTGGTGAGATTCAATGGCTGGGGAGTTTCCCTGAAAAAGTCAGGTGGAGGAACTTTCTTCTGGCTAAAGCCAGCAGCTGTTCATACGATGGACGGACTCTCCCAGCGATGGTCAACTGCTAGTGAGATAACCCCAATCTCGGCAGGCAAAAGAATCTTCCTGATAAGAGTCAACAGCTGGTTGAGCTCTCGAGTCATTGGCCAAGGATCTTCCCAGCCACCCCAGAAGGTGGAGCAACTTTTCCGGAGGAAGGAGGACAAGCTCTCAGAATAAGAGCCAACAACCGTTTGAAGGCAGGAGTACACATTCTCAGGTTCAGAGCCTACAACTGTTTGGCAGCTGGAGGACAAGCTCTCAGACTGAGAGCCAACAGCTTTTTGGAGGCTGGAGGACAGGCTCTTAGGGTGAGAGCCGACACCTGTTCGGAGGCTAGAGGGCAAGCTCTCAGGTTGAGCACCAAACGCTACTCAGAGGATAGAGGACAAGCTCTCAGCTTAAGAGCCAACAGCTGCTTGGAGGCAGGAGGACATGCACTCAGGTTGAAAGCTGACTGCTGTTTGGCGGCTGGAGGACAAACTCTCAGACTGAGAGCTAGCAGCTGTTTGGAGGATGGATAAAAAGCTCTCAGGTTGAGAGCCAACAACTGTTTGGAGGATGGAGGACAAGCTCTCAGGTTGTGAGCCAACAGCTGTTTCGAGGATGGAGGAAAAGCTCTAAGGTTGAGAGCCAACAACTGTTCTGTTTGGAGGATGGAGGACAACCTCTCAGGTTGAGAGCCAACAACTGTTTGGAGGATGGAGGACAACCTCTCAGGTTGAGAGCCAACAACTGTTTGGAGGATGGAGGACAAGCTCTCAGGTTGTGAGCCAACAGCTGTTTCGAGGATGGAGGAAAAGCTCTCAGGTTGAGAGCCAACAGCTGTTTGGAGGATGGAGGACAATCTCTCAGGTTGAGAGCCAACAACTGTTTGGAGGATGGAGGACAAGCTCTCAGGTTGTGAGCCAACAGCTGTTTCGAGGATGGAGGACAATCTCTCAGGTTGAGAGCCAACAACTGTTTCGAGGATGGAGGACAATCTCTGAGGTTGAGAGCCAACAGCTGTTTCGAGGATGGAGGACAACCTCTCAGGTTGAGAGCCAACAGCTGTTTCGAGGATGGAGACAACCTCTCAGGTTGAGAGCCAACAAAAAACGTTTTGGAGGGGATGGAGGACAACCTCTCAGGTTGAGAGCCAACAGCTGTTTCGAGGATGGAGGACAATCTCTCAGGTTGAGAGCCAACAGCTGTTTCGAGGATGGAGGACAATCTCTCAGGTTGAGAGCCAACAGCTGTTTCGAGGATGGAGGACAATCTCTCAAGTTGAGAGCCAACAACTGTTTGGAGGATGGAGGACAACCTCTCAGGTTGAGAGCCAACAGCTGTTTCGAGGATGGAGGACAAGCTCTCAGGTTGAGAGCCAACAACTGTTTGGAGGATGGAGGACAACCTCTCAGGTTGTGAGCCAACAGCTGTTTGGAGTATGGAGGACAATCTCTCAGGTTGAGAGCCAACAACTGTTTGGAGATGGAGGACATCTCTCAGGTTTGAGAGCCCAAAAGACTGTTCGAGGATGGAGGGACAAATCTTTCAGGTTGAGAGCCAACAACTGTTTGGAGGATGGAGGACAATCTCTCAGGTTGAGAGCCAAAAGCTGTTTCGAGGATGGAGGACAATCTCTCAGGTTGAGAGCCAACAACTGTTTGGAGGATGGAGGACAATCTCTCATGTTGAGAGCCAACAACTGTTTGGAGGATGGAGGACAATCTCTCATGTTGAGAGCCAAAAGCTGTTTCGAGGATGGAGGACAATCTCTCAGGTTGAGAGCCAACAGCTGTTTCGAGGATGGAGGACAAGCTCACAGGTTGAGAGCCAACAGCTGTTTCGAGGATGGAGGACAATCTCTCAGATTGAGAGCCAACAGCTGTTTCGAGGATGGAGGACAATCTCTCAGGTGGGATGAGCCAAACAAAAAACTGTTTGGAGGATGGAGGACAACCTCTCAGGTTGAGAGCCAACAACTGTTTGGAGGATGGAGGACAAGCTCTCAGGTTGAGAGCCAACAACTGTTTGGAGGATGGAGGACAACCTCTCAGGTTGTGAGCCAACAACTGTTTGGAGGATGGAGGACAATCTCTCAGGTTGAGAACCAACAGCTGTTTCGAGGATGGAGGACAATCTCTCAGGTTGAGAGCCAATAGCTGTTTCGAGGATGGAGGACAAGCTCTCAGGTTGAGAGCCAACAGCTGTTTCGAGGATGGAGGACAATCTCTCAGGTTGAGAGCCAACAGCTGTTTCGAGGATGGAGGACAACCTCTCAGGTTGAGAGCCAACAACTGTTTGGAGGATGGAGGACAACCTCTCAGGTTGAGAGCCAACAACTGTTTGGAGGATGGAGGACAAGCTCTCAGGTTGAGAGCCAACAACTGTTTGGAGGATGGCGGACAACCTCTCAGGTTGAGAGCCAACAACTGTTTAGAGGATGGAGGACAACCTCTCAGGTTGTGAGATAACAACTGTTTGGAGGATGGAGGACAACCTCACAGGTTGAGAGCCAACAACTGTTTGGAGGATGGAGGACAACCTCTCAGGTTGTGAGCCAACAACTGTTTGGAGGATGGAGGACAAGCTCTCAGGTTGAGAGCCAAAAGCTGTTTCGAGGATGGAGGACAACCTCTCAGGTTGAGAGCCAAAAACTGTTTGGAGGATGGAGGACAAGCTCTCAGGTTGTGAGCCAACAGCTGTTTGGAGGATGGAGGACAAGCTCTCAGGTTGTGAGCCAACAACTGTTTGGAGGATGGAAGACAACCTCTCAGGTTGAGAGCCAACAACTGTTTGGAGGATGGAGGACAACCTCTCAGATTGAGAGCCAACAACTGTTTGGAGGATGGAGGACATCCTCTCAGGTTGTGAGCCAAAAGCTGTTTCGAGGATGGAGGACAACCTCTCAGGTTGAGAGCCAACAGCTGTTGGGAGGATGGAGGACAACCTCTCAGGTTGAGAGCCAAAAGCTGTTGGGAGGATGGAGGACAACCTCTCAGGTTGTGAGTCAAAAGCTGTTTGGAGGATGGATGACAAGCTCTCAGGTTGAGAGCCAACAGCTGTTTCGAGGATGGAGACCTTACCTTACCTTACAGACCTTACAGTTCATTCGGGTTGCCCCAGGTCCCTCAGAGTGAGGCGCCTCTAATGTCTACCAGAGAGTTGCTAGTACATCTTCCGGTATATTTTGCATCTTCCAATCTTGGATGGTCTGGGATGCAGTTTAGATATTTGTCGAGCTTATTCTTAAACACATCTACGCTCACTCCTGATATATTCCTCAGATGAGCTGGCAACGCATTGAATAGACTGCATTCTATCGATGCTGGTGCGTAGTGGATTAATGTCCTGTGTGCTTTCCTTATTTTTCCTGGTATAGTTTTGGGCACTATTAATCTACCTCTGCTTGCTCTTTCTGATATTTTTAGTTCCATGATATTTTCTGTTATTCCTTCTATCTGTTTCCATGCCTGAATTATCATGTAGCGTTCTCTTCTCCTTTCTAGACTATATAATTTTAAGGATTGTAGTCTTTCCCAGTAGTCTAGGTCCTTAACTTCTTCTATTCTAGCTGTAAAGGACCTTTGTACACTCTCTATTTGTGCAATATCCTTTTGATAGTGTGGGTACCATATCATATTGCAATATTCAAGTGGACTACGAACATATGTTTTATAAAGCATAATCATGTGTTCAGCTTTTCTTGTTTTGAAGTGCCGTAACAACATTCCCATTTTTGCTTTACATTTTGCCAACAGAATTGCTATTTGATCATTGCATAACATGTTCCTATTCATCATCACACCAAGGTCTTTAACTGCTTCCTTATTTGTGATTGTCTCATTATTAGGTCCCCTATATGCATATAGCTTTCCTTCTCTGTCTCCATAATTTATTGATTCAAATTTATCAGAGTTAAATACCATCCTATTTACCTCTGCCCAATCATATACTTTGTTAAGGTCTCTTTGTAGAGCGTTCCTATCTTCATCACAAGTAATTTCTCTACTTATTCTTGTGTCATCAGCGAAACTACTCACTACCGAATCCTTAACATTACTGTCTATGTCTTCAATCATAATAACAAACAATATTGCAGCTAGCACCGTACCTTGTGGCACACCGGATATTACCTTGGTTTCATCCGATTTCTCATCGTTTTCTGTTGTGTAAAAATTCTTTTAACCATCTTCCTACTTTATCTACGATATTGTGTTTTCTAATTTTCTTTGCTAATATATTATGGTCTACTTTGTCAAAAGCTTTTGCAAAGTCTAGATAAACCACATCTGTTTCATTTCCGCTTTTCATATTTTTGAATATGTTCTCACGGTGGACTAACAGTTGGGTTTGTGTACTTTTTCCGGGTACGAAACCGTGTTGTCCTTTATTAAACAAATTATTTTTTATTAAATGTTTCATAATATTTTTCTTCATTACCCTTTCATACACTTTCATAATATGTGATGTTAGACTCACAGGCCTATAATTACTTGCCTCTAGTCTTGATCCACTTTTGAAAGTAGGGGTGATATATGCTAATTTGTGCTCATCATAAATCTTGCCTGTATCTACACTTTGTCTTAATAATATTGCAAGTGGCTTTGCGATAGAATGAACTACTTTCTTTAACAAAATAGCAGGGACTCCATCCGGCCCTGCAGCAGCTCCATTTTTAATTTCATTAATTGCCTGCACAATATCAGCTTCATTAATTTCTATGTCAGCTAAATATTCACTATTTTCTTCCCTTACTTCTATATCATTATCTTCATTATCTATTTCCAGGGGTGAATTCTCTCTTATATCGTTCTGCCAGTATGTTGCAAATTTCCTTTTTTTCCATTCGTTAATCTCCCTTCAATTCTCAGAGGGCCTATTTCTATTCTTCTTTTATTCATCTTCTTCGCATATGAGTATAATAGTTTTGGGGTTTTGCTTGATATTTAATAGGGTTTTTCTTCCAAGTCCCGTTTTTCATTTTCTTTTGATTGTATAATCTTTTGTTCTGCATTTTCTATCTTACTTTTTAGTTCTATAACTTTCCATGCATTTTTTCTTTTGCAAGACCTTTTTTCCACTTTCTGATTTTCTGGAACAAGATCCTTCTGTCTCTTGGTATGCATGAATGATGTTTACTTTTCTTCTTCGGTATATATTTTTCCACTATTTTCTCCAATATTTTATATAATATCTCCGTATTTACCCTTATGTCATCACTTACGAAAATGTTATCCCAATCTTTGTTTAATTCTTCATTAATTTCTGACCATTTATATTTTACTGTAGAAGTGTATTTTCCATATCCTTCCCACTTTTTCATTTCTTGCTTATCTCTATTTTCACTTGCTTTGGAATGAACTGTTAATTCTATGACATTATGGTCTGAAAATACTCGCATTATAAACTATTATTTCTTTAACATAATTCATCTCGTTCACAAATACTAGGTCTAAAAGTATTTTCCTTTCTTGTTGGCAGGTGATTTATTTGTTGAAGTTGTTGTATTCTAGTAGCATATCTAATAGCTTTTCAAATTGCCTCTTATCTTCTGCACTACTATTACTCTCTTTTTTATATGTATAAGTACAACCACAATCTCCTATTCGTTCTTTCCATTCTACGAAAGGAAAGTTAAAGTCACCAGATAGGAGAATAGTCCAGTCCTTGTGATTTCTACATATATCATCCAATTTTTCAATTATTAAGTCAAACTCTTTAGTATTTGGAGGTCTATATATTACTATGTTCATCAATTTTTCAGATTCAAATTCTACCGCTATTAGTTCACATTCTGAGTTACTATATTTCTCATATATTTTTCCTTGTTTTTTGTCTTTCCCATATATTGCGGTTCCCCCTTGATTCCTATTTTTTCTATCTGATCTATAAGTTTGGAACCCTTTTATTTGATCATCTTTCCCAGTCTCTTGGGAATACCAGGTTTCACTTATATTCATTATATCTATTTTCTTTCATTTTGGGTTAGTTCTTCTAAGTACTCTATTTTTCTTTTTGAGTTACTCGTAACTAAACCCTGCGCATTCATCACTATGATGGTTTGCGTGTTTTCTCCTTCATTTAATACTGGTAGTAATAAGGATTTTCCCATGTCTCTTTCCTGTTCTGGTATGTTGTTCTTTTTTCATTTCCAGAAATTCTGACATTAAAAAATCCAACTTTTCCATAATTTATGATCTTCCTTCATCATAATTATTCATTTTGTGTCTGAATCTGCAATTTTCTCCGCGTTTCTGCAATATCCTCTTGCATAATAAATACAGTTATTATCTCTTGAGTAGAATTTCGGAGCTGATGCTTTGAAATTTTTTGCTGACACCTCTGCATATCTCATTGGTGGTTTGCTTTTCTCTTTTACCTGATATTCTTGATTTCTCTCTTTATTGTTTTTTCTTTCTTATTTTGGATTTTATTACTTGGTTGGTTATTTATTTGATTATGATTCATGGCTACAGGTGCATATATTTGCATTTTTTGTCGAACTTACATCCTTTTCCTTCTTTTAGGTTTTTACATATTTTTGGATGCAGATCTCTGCAATCATCCCCATATCCATCTAAGTATGCACATTTACCATATATTTCATAGTTTTGACATATCTTAGGATGTTTGTAGTAACATCTTTCTCCAAATCTGCAATTCCCTCTTTTCAAAAGGTTGCAGATTTTGTCTTTCTTGTCTATTTTTTCCTCTTTCCCGTCATTGTGTAGATCTGGGTAGAGCCTCTTCGGGATTTGCTTTTCTGTTGTCATATCGTAATTTATTTCTTCGTAGGTATGCTGCTTTATTGCCTCATATGTAGTATCAATGAGTATCTCTGCATCCATACTTTTATCTTGTTCTTTGTTTTCCTTATTTTTTTTCTGTCATTTCATTTTTGTTTACTTCCACTTGTTAGTGACATATTACCCCAAAAGACTCACAGTAGGTTGATATATGTAAAAAATTATTGACAAAGATAATAATTTGCTCGATGAGATCCTCATGCGCCATCCTCATTTGGTGGATACTGAATAATCGCTGTTATGTAATACTGATTAAAGATAGGTACAACCTACTACGAAATCAAACTAAATTTAATTTGTATTCCATATGAATTCATTTGTATAACCTTTGATATATAGAAATGAGCAATATTATTTTAATATGTACTAAATATCTGTCTATACTTTATTTGTATTCCTTTGTGTAACCCTCATTATGTGCTGTAGATGTAAACAATACTGTTTTGATATGTACTTAAATGTCTGTATATACTTTATTTTTTTTTTACTTTATTTTTTTTGGTCACTTTAAGGCATTTAATTAATTACAATGTGATATGTAAACAATATTACTGTATTGAAGCCATTTGTACTCAAAGTGTCTGGACCCGCCAATGGGTCGCAATAAATTGATTAAAAACTTCTCTTCCTTCGTTTTTTCCCTCATTCTTCTTTTTCTTTCTTCTTCTTCCGATGTTCCTCTTCTTCGTTACATCCACAACTATTTGTACATTCAATCTTGATTTAATAACATTGTCTATCCATGATAGACATGTTGAACAAAAATTCTTGTATCTTTTCTCAAATCTTGTATTACCTCAGCACACTGTGGATGGGTCGGAATGTTGCATGCAGCACATTTTCTGATTAGGTTTTGTGGATTGACTATGCTATACCAAACCTTACACAGTTTGCATGCTTTTGGCATTCTTTTTCCTAATGCATCAATTAGGATATTCACAAGATTCACCTTATTCATTTTCTTTGTCGGAATATGTTGGTTTATGTATATTTTCTTTATGAGTCTCTTGACCACTTGGATTTTATTTGGAACTTCTTCAATTATTTTCAAGATGTTTTCATTAGATTTGTTCCAGTTTGAAGGATTATATCCTTCTAATATATCTATGAATGCTTTTGTATCTTTTTGTTAGGACTGTTGCTGATTTCATAGATGAGAAATGCCAGTTCCCTTCCTGCTACCTCATCATTCTTGCGAATCTGCTAAACACGCCAAATTACGCCACCTCTTCCCGCAGTTGGAACTTAACTACCATACTTGTTCTGATTTATAGTATTACACTTGATAAACTAACTTTAGAAGACGCTTTATCCTACTATTTTCACACTAATCTTATCACCGATAGTTCACAAACACTTTTAGATATTTCTCAAATTCTAGTCGTATGTTAAACTTGTGATATCTGTTGATTAATCTGACTTCACGCGGGTACGTCTCACCAAGCAAGATGGCTACTACGAGAGAGGACAAGCCTCTTCAGGTTTGGAAAGGTCAAGCAAAACTGTTTGAGGACGGTTGAAAGTCAACAACTGGTTTGGAGTGGGACCAATCTCTCAAAGGTGAAGGCCCAAGCTGGTTTCGAGGATGGAGTACAAAGTTCCTTTCTCGGTTGAGAGCCAAAAAAAAAAACAACTGGTTCCTTTGGAGGATGGGAGGACAATCTCTCAGTTGGAAGCCTACAACCTGTTTTTGGAGAATGAGGACATCCTCAGTTGGAGCAAAGCTGTTTCGAGGATGGATGGGGACAATCTCTAGGTTGAAGCCAAAAGGCTTGTTTCGAAGATGGCCGGAACATCTCTCAGGTGAGAGCCAAACACTGTTTGGAGGATGTAGACATCTCTCACAGGTTGAGAGCCAAACAACTGTTTGGAGGATGGAGGACAATCTCTCAGGTTTGAAGCCAAAGACCTGTTTCGAAGGATGGAAGGACAATCTCTCAGGTTTGAGGAGCCAACAGCTGGTTTTCGAGATGGAAGGACAAGCCTCTCAGGTTGGAGAGCCAACAGCTGTTTTCGGGGGAGGATGGAGGACAATCCTCTCAGTTGGAGAGCAGACAGCTTGTTCGAAGGATGGAGGACCAATCGTCTGCAAGGTTTGAGAGCCAACAACTTGTTTGGGGATGGAGTGGACAACCTCTCAGGTTGAGAGCCAACAACTGTTTTTGGAAGGATGGAGTACCAATCTTCTTCAGGTTCGAGGCCAAACTGTTTGGAGTATGGAGGACCAACCTCTCAAGGTTGTTGAGCCAACACGTTTGGAGGATTTGGAGGACATCTCTCAGGTTGAGGAGCCAACAGCTGTTTCGAGATGGATGTACACTCTCTCAGGTTGAGAGCCAAACAGCTGTTTCGATGATGGCGAACAATCTCTCAGGTTGAGAGCAACAGCTGTTTCGAGGATGAGACAATCCTCTCAGGTTTAGAGCCAACAGACCTGTTTCGAAGGATGGAGGACAACTCTCAGGTTGAGACCCACAATTTTTTTGTTTTGGAGGATGGAGGACAAACTCTCAGGTTGAGGAGCCAACAACTTGGTTTTGAGGATGGAGGACAAGCTCTCAGGTTGAGAGCCACAACTGGTTTGGAGGATGGAGGAACCAAACCTGCTCAGGTTTGAGCCAACAACTGTTTGGGAGGATGGAGGAACAACCTCACTAGGTTGATAGCCAACAACTGTTTGGAGGATGGAGGACAACCTCTCAGGTTGTGAGCCAACAACTGTTTGGAGGATGGAGGACCAACCTATCAGTTGAGAGCAAAAGCTGTTTTTTTCGAGGATGGAGGACCCCAACCTCTCAGGTTGAGAGCCAACAACTGTTTTGGAGGATTAAGGACAATCCTCTCAGGTTGTGAAGCCAAAGCCTGTTTGGAGGATGGGATGACAAGCTCTTCAGGTTGTGAGCCACACAACTGTTTGGAGGATGGAGGACCAACCCTCTCAAGGTTGAGAGCCAACAACTGTTTGGGATGGAAATAGAGGACAATACAACCTCTCAGGTTGAGAGCCAACACTGTTTTTTGGGAGGTGGAGGCCAACCTCTCAGATTGAGAGCCAACAACTTTGTTTGGAGGATGGAGGACCAAACCTCTCAAGGTTGCGAGCCAAAAGCTGTTTCGGGAGGAGTGGAGGACAAGCCACTCAGGTTTGAGAGCCAACAGGTTTGTTGGGAGGATGGAGGACCAACCTCTCAGTTGTGAGCCAAAGCTGTTTTTCGAAGGATGGAGGACCAGCTCTCATGTTTTGAGGCCAACAGCTGGTTAGGAGAGATGGATGACAAGCCGCTTCCCAGGTTGAGAGCCAACAAGCTGTTTAGAGGTATGGGGAGGACAAGCCTCTCAGGTTTTAGAGCCAACAACTGTTTTGGAGGAGGAGGACAACCTCTCATGGTTGTGCGCCAATAGGCTGTTTGGAGGCTGTAAGGCCAAGCTCTCAGGTTGAGAGCCAACAGGCTTTGTTTAAGATGATGGAGGACCAAAGCTCTCAGGTTTGAGAGCCAACAACTGTTTGGAGGATGGAGGACAACCTCTCAGGTTGTAAGCCAAAACTGTTTCCGAAGGATGGAGGACAAGCTCTCAGGTTTGGAGGAGCCAACAGCTTGTTAATAGGATGGAGGACAAGCTCTCAGGTTGAGAGCCACAGCTGTTAAGAGGTATGGAGGACCAAAATCTCTCAGGTTGAGAGCCAACAACTGTTTTTGGGGAGGATGGAGGACAACCTTCTCAGGTGGTGAGCCAACGCTGTTTCGAGGAAGGAGGACAAGCTCTCAGGTTTTGAGGCCAAGACAAGCCTGTTTAAGGAGGAGATTGGAGGCAACTCCTCAAGTTGAGAAGCCAACACCTTTGGAGGATGGAGGAAAAAGCTCTCAGGTTGAAGCCACGGCTTGTTTCGAAGATGGAGGAAAAGCCTCGTCAGCGAAGCAGCCAAAAAACAGCCCCCCCCCTGTTTAAGGAGGACGGAGGAAAAGCTCTCAGGGGGTTAGATAGCAAACCCGCTGTTAAGAGGATGGAGGAAAAGCTCTCAGGTTGAGAGTCCAACAAGCTGTTAAGGAGGAATTGGGAAAAGGCTCTCAGTTGAGAAGCAACCAGGCTGTTTAAGAAGGATGGAGGAAAAGCTCTCAGTTGAGAGCCAACAGCTTGTTAAGAGGATGGGAGGACCCAAGCTCTCAAGTTTGAGAGCCAACAGCTGTTTTGGAGATGGAGGACAAGCCTCTCAGGTTTGAGAGCCAACAGTGTTAAGAGGATGGAGGAAAAGCCTCTCGGTTGAAAGAGCCAACACCTGGTTTTGCGGGAGGATTGGGGAGACAAAGCTCTCAGGTTGAGAGCAACAGCTGTTAATAAGGATGGAGGAAAGCTTTCATGTTGAGAGCCAACCCAGCTGTTTAAACGATTGGAGGAAAAGCTCTCAGGTTGAGAGCCAACAGCTGTGTAAAGTAGAATGGAGGAAAAGCTCTCAGGTTGAGAGCCAACACCGTTTTGAGGATGAGAGGACAAGTCTCAGGTTTGAGAGCCAACAGCTGTATAAGAGGATGGATGACAAGCTCTCAGGTTGAGAGCTCAACGCTGTTAAGGAGGATGGATGACAACTCTCAGGTTGAGAGGCCAACAGCTGTTAAAGAGGATGGGGAAAAGCTCTAGGTTGAGAGCAATCAACTGTGAAGAGGATTGAGGAAAAGCTCTCAGGTTTGAGAGCCAACCAGCTGTTTTGAGGAATGGAGGACAGCTCTCCGGTTGAGAGCCAACGCTGTTAAGAGGTGGAGGAAAAGGCTCTCAGGTTGAGAGCCACAGCTGTTTGGAGGATTGAGGACAAGCTCTCGGAGGTTGAGGCCAACAGCTGTAATAGGATGGAGACAGCTCTCAGGTTGAGACCAACACTTTTGTTGAGGATTGGAGGCAAGCCTCCTCGGTTGAGGAGCCTTACAACCTGTTTTGAGGATGGGGACAACCTCTCAGGTTGTTGAAGCCAACAACTGTTTGAGGATGGGAGGACAAAACCTCCAGGTTGAGAGCCAACAACTGTTTGGAGGATGGAGACAACCTCTCAGTTTTGAGGCCAACAACTGTTTGGAGGATGGAGGACAACCTATTTTCCGTTTATAGCAAAAGCTGGTTTCGGGATGGAGGAACAACCTCTTCCTGGTTGAGCAACCCACCTGTTTTGGAGGATGGAAGGGGCCAACTCTTCAGGATTGTTGGCAAAAGGCTGTTGGATGAGGATGGACAAGCTCTCCTGGTTGTGAGCAACCAGTTTGCGGATGGGGACAACCTCTCGGTTGAGGAAGCGGCAAACGGACCTGTTTGGAGGATGGAGGACCAACCTCTCAGGTTGAGAGCCAACAAACTGTTTGGAGGATGGAGGACAACCTCTCAGGATTGGAGAGCCAACAACTGTTTGGAGGATGGAGGACAACCTCTCAGGTTGCGGCCAAAGCGTTTCGAGATGGAGGACCAAGCTTCAAGGTTGAGAGCCAACAGTTGTTGGGGATGGAGGGCAACCTCTCAGGTTTTGGAGGAGCTGTTTTCGGGAATGGAACCAAGCTCTCGGTTGAGAGCCAACAGCTGTTAAGGAGGATGAGGACCAGCTCTCAGGTTGAAGGCCAACGGCTGTTAGAGGATGGAGGACAAGCTCTCAGGTTGAGACCCAACAACGGTTTGGAGGATGGAGGCAACCTCTCAGGTTGTGAGCCAATAGCTGTTTGGAGGATGGAGGACAAGCTCTCAGGTTGAGAGCCAACAGCTGTTAAGAGGATGGAGGACAAGCTCTCAGGTTGAGAGCCAACAACTGTTTGGAGGATGGAGGACAACCTCTCAGGTTGTGAGCCAAAAGCTGTTTCGAGGATGGAGGACAAGCTCTCAGGTTGAGAGCCAACAGCTGTTAAGAGGATGGAGGACAAGCTCTCAGGTTGAGAGCCAACAGCTGTTAAGAGGATGGAGGACAATCTCTCAGGTTGAGAGCCAACAACTGTTTGGAGGATGGAGGACAACCTCTCAGGTGGTGAGCCAACAGCTGTTTCGAGGAAGGAGGACAAGCTCTCAGGTTGAGAGCCAACAGCTGTTAAGAGGATGGAGGACAAGCTCTCAGGTTGAGAGCCAACACCTGTTGGGAGGATGGAGGAAAAGCTCTCAGGTTGAGAGCCAACAGCTGTTTCGAGGATGGAGGAAAAGCTCTCAGGTTGAGAGCCAACAGCTGTTAAGAGGATGGAGGAAAAGCTCTCAGGTTGAGAGCAAACAGCTGTTAAGAGGATGGAGGAAAAGCTCTCAGGTTGAGAGCCAACAGCTGTTAAGAGGATGGAGGAAAAGCTCTCAGGTTGAGAGCCAACAGCTGTTAAGAGGATGGAGGAAAAGCTCTCAGGTTGAGAGCCAACAGCTGTTAAGAGGATGGAGGACAAGCTCTCAGGTTGAGAGCCAACAGCTGTTTTGAGGATGGAGGACAAGCTCTCAGGTTGAGAGCCAACAGCTGTTAAGAGGATGGAGGAAAAGCTCTCAGGTTGAGAGCCAACACCTGTTGGGAGGATGGAGGACAAGCTCTCAGGTTGAGAGCCAACAGCTGTTAAGAGGATGGAGGAAAAGCTCTCAGGTTGAGAGCCAACAGCTGTTAAGACGATGGAGGAAAAGCTCTCAGGTTGAGAGCCAACAGCTGTTAAGAGGATGGAGGAAAAGCTCTCAGGTTGAGAGCCAACAGCTGTTTTGTTAGATGGAGGACAAGCTCTCAGGTGAGAGCCAACAGCTGTTAAGAGGATGGGAGGACAAGCTCTCAGGTTGAGAGCCAACAGCTGTTAAGAGGATGGAGGACAAGCTCTCAGGTTGAGAGCCAACGCTGTTAAGATAGGAATGGAGGAAAAGCTCTTAGGTTGAGAGCCAACAACTGTTAAGAGGATGGAGGAAAAGCTCTCAGGTTGAGAGCCAACAGCTGTTTTGAGGATGGAGGACAAGCTCTCAGGTTTTTTGAGAGCCAACAGCTGTTAATGAGGATGGAGGGAAAAGCTCTCACGGTTGAGAGCCAAACAGCTGTTTGGAGGATGGAGGACAAGCTCTCAGGTTGAGAGCCAACAGCTGGTTGAAGAGGATGGAGGAAAAGCTCTCAGGTGTTGGAGCCAACAGCTGTTTGGAGGATGGAGGACAAGCTCTCAGGTTGAGTGCCAAAAGCTGTTTTGAGGATGGAGGAAAAGCTCTCAGGTTGAGAGCCAACAGCTGTTTTGAGGATGGAGGAAAAGCTCTCAGGTTGAGAGCCAACAGCTGTTTGGAGGATGGAGGACAAGCTCTCAGGTTGTGAGCCAACAGCTGTTGGGAGGAATGAGGACAAACTCTCAGGTTGAGAGCCAACAGCTGTTTTGAGGATGGAGGAAAAGTTCTCAGGTTGAGAACCAACAGCTGTTTTGGGGATGAAGTACAAGCTCTCAGGTTTGAGGAGCAACAGCTGTTTGGAGGATGGAGGACAAGCTCTCAGGTTGAGAGCCAACAGCTGTTTTGAGGATGGAGGACAAGCTCTCAGGTTGAGAGCCAACAGCTGTTTTGAGGATGGAGGACAAGCTCTCAGGTTGAGAGCCAACAGCTGTTTGGAGGATGGAGGAAAAGCTCTCAGGTTGAGAGCCAACAGCTGTTTTGAACAATGGAGGACAAGCTCCTAGGTTGAGAGCCAACATCTGTTTTTGAGGATGGAGGACAAGCTCTCAAGGTTGAGAGCCAACAGCTGTTTTGTTTTGAGGATGGAGGAAAAGCTCTCAGGTTGAGAGCCAACAGTTGTTTTGGGGATGGAGGACAAGCTCTCAGGTTGAGAGCCAACAGCTGTTTGGAGGATGGAGGACAAGCTCTCAGGTTGAGAGCCAACATCTGTTTTGAGGATGGAGGACAAAGCTCTCAGGTTGAGAGCCAACAGCTGTTTTGAGGATGATGGAGGACAAGCTCTCAGGTTTAGAGCCAACAGCTGTTTTGGAGGATGGAGGACAAGCCCTCAGGTTGAGAGCCACATCTGTTTGAGGATGGAGGACAAGCTCTCAGGTTGAGAGCCAACCGCTGTTTGGAGGATGGAGGACAAGCTCTCATGTTTGAGAGCAACATCTGTTTGGAGGCAGGAGGGACAAGCTCTCAGGTTGAGAGCCAACAACTTTTTTGAGGATGGAGGACAAGCTCTCAGGTTGAGAGCCAACCATCTGTTTTGGAGGATGGAGACAAGCTCTCAGGTTGAGAGCCAAAACATCTGTTTTGAGGCGGATGGAGGAAAGGCTCTCAGGTTGAGAGCCAACAGCTGTTAAGAGGATGGAGGAAAAGCTCTCAGGTTGAGAGCCAACAGCTGTTTTGAGGATGGAGGACAAGCTCTCAGGTTGAGAGCCAACAGCTAATTAGGATGGAGGAGGGGAAAGCTCTCAGGTTGAGAGCTAACAGCTGTTTTGAGGATGGAGGACAAACTCTCAGGTTGAGAGCAACAGCAACAGCTGTTAAAAGGATGGAGGAAAAGCTCTCAGGTTGAGAGCCAACAGCTGTTAAGAGGATGGAGGACAAGCTCTCAGGTTGAGAGCCAACAGCTGTTAAGAGGATGGAGGAGTAAAAGCTCTCAGGTTGAGGAGCCACAGCTTGTTTTGTTTTGGATGGAGGACAAGCTCTCAGGTTGAGAGCCAACAGCTGTTAAGAGGTATGCGGAGGACAAGCTCTCAGGTTGAGAGCCAACAGCTGTTTGGAGGATGGAGGGACAAGCTCTCCAGGTGAGAGCCAACAGCTGTTTTGAGGATGGAGGAAAAGCTCTCAGGTTGAGAGCCAACAGCTGTTTTGAGGATGGAGGACAAGCTCTCAGGTTGAGAGCCAACAGCTGTTTGGAGGATGGAGGACAAGCTCTCAGGTTTGTGAGCCAACAGCTGTTGGGAGGAATGAGGACAAGCTCTCAGGCTGAGAGCCAACAGCTGTTTTGAGGATGGAGGACAAGCTCTCAGGTTGAGAGCCAACATCTGTTTTGAGGATGGAGGAAAGGCTCTCAGGTTGAGAGCCAACAGCTGTTAAGAGGATGGAGGAAAAGCTCTCAGGTTGAGAGCCAACAGCTGTTTTGAGGATGGAGGAAAAGCTCTCAGGTTGAGAGCCAACAGCTGTTAAGAGGATGGAGGACAAGCTCTCAGGTTGAGAGCTAACAGTTGTTTTGAGGATGGAGGACAAGCTCTCAGGTTGAGAGCCAACAGCTGTTAAAAGGATGGAGGAAAAGCTCTCAGGTTGAGAGCCAACAGCTGTTAAGAGGATGGAGGACAAGCTCTCAGGTTGTTGAGAGCCAACAGGCTGTTAAGAGGAGGATGGAGGAAAGCTCTCAGGTTGAGAGCCAACAGCTGTTTTGAGGATGGAGGAAAAGCTCTCAGGTTGAGAGCCAACAGCTGTTAAGAGGATGGAGGACAAGCTCTCAGGTTGAGAGCCAACAGCTGTTTGAGGATGGAGGACAACGCTCTCAGGTTGAGAGCCAACACGCTGTTAACGAGGATGGAGGAAAAAAGCTCTCAGGTTGAGAGCCAACACCTGTTGGGAGGATGGAGGACAAGCTCTCAGGTTGAGAGCCAACAGCTGTTAAGAGGATGGAGGAAAAGCTCTCAGGTTGAGAGCCAACAGCTGTTAAGACGATGGAGGAAAAGCTCTCAGGTTGAGAGCCAACAGCTGTTAAGAGGATGGAGGAAAAGCTCTCAGGTTGAGAGCCAACAGCTGTTTTGAGGATGGAGGACAAGCTCTCAGGTTGAGAGCCAACAGCTGTTAAGAGGATGGAGGACAAGCTCTCAGGTTGAGAGCCAACAGCTGTTAAGAGGATGGAGGACAAGCTCTCAGGTTGAGAGCCAACAGCTGTTAAGAGGATGGAGGAAAAGCTCTTAGGTTGAGAGCCAACAACTGTTAAGAGGATGGAGGAAAAGCTCTCAGGTTGAGAGCCAACAGCTGTTTTGAGGATGGAGGACAAGCTCTCAGGTTGAGAGCCAACAGCTGTTAAGAGGATGGAGGAAAAGCTCTCAGGTTGAGAGCCAACAGCTGTTTGGAGGATGGAGGACAAGCTCTCAGGTTGAGAGCCAACAGCTGTTAAGAGGATGGAGGAAAAGCTCTCAGGTTGAGAGCCAACAGCTGTTTGGAGGATGGAGGACAAGCTCTCAGGTTGAGTGCCAAAAGCTGTTTTGAGGATGGAGGAAAAGCTCTCAGGTTGAGAGCCAACAGCTGTTTTGAGGATGGAGGAAAAGCTCTCAGGTTGAGAGCCAACAGCTGTTTGGAGGATGGAGGACAAGCTCTCAGGTTGTGAGCCAACAGCTGTTGGGAGGAATGAGGACAAACTCTCAGGTTGAGAGCCAACAGCTGTTTTGAGGATGGAGGAAAAGTTCTCAGGTTGAGAACCAACAGCTGTTTTGGGGATGAAGTACAAGCTCTCAGGTTGAGAGCCAACAGCTGTTTGGAGGATGGAGGACAAGCTCTCAGGTTGAGAGCCAACAGCTGTTTTGAGGATGGAGGACAAGCTCTCAGGTTGAGAGCCAACAGCTGTTTTGAGGATGGAGGACAAGCTCTCAGGTTGAGAGCCAACAGCTGTTTGGAGGATGGAGGAAAAGCTCTCAGGTTGAGAGCCAACAGCTGTTTTGAAGATGGAGGACAAGCTCTCAGGTTGAGAGCCAACATCTGTTTTGAGGATGGAGGACAAGCTCTCAGGTTGAGAGCCAACAGCTGTTTTGAGGATGGAGGAAAAGCTCTCAGGTTGAGAGCCAACAGTTGTTTTGGGGATGGAGGACAAGCTCTCAGGTTGAGAGCCAACAGCTGTTTGGAGGATGGAGGACAAGCTCTCAGGTTGAGAGCCAACATCTGTTTTGAGGATGGAGGACAAGCTCTCAGGTTGAGAGCCAACAGCTGTTTTGAGGATGGAGGACAAGCTCTCAGGTTTAGAGCCAACAGCTGTTTGGAGGATGGAGGACAAGCCCTCAGGTTGAGAGCCAACATCTGTTTTGAGGATGGAGGACAAGCTCTCAGGTTGAGAGCCAACCGCTGTTTGGAGGATGGAGGACAAGCTCTCATGTTGAGAGCCAACATCTGTTTGGAGGCAGGAGGACAAGCTCTCAGGTTGAGAGCCAACAACTTTTTTGAGGATGGAGGACAAGCTCTCAGGTTGAGAGCCAACATCTGTTTTGAGGATGGAGGACAAGCTCTCAGGTTGAGAGCCAACATCTGTTTTGAGGATGGAGGAAAGGCTCTCAGGTTGAGAGCCAACAGCTGTTAAGAGGATGGAGGAAAAGCTCTCAGGTTGAGAGCCAACAGCTGTTTTGAGGATGGAGGACAAGCTCTCAGGTTGAGAGCCAACAGCTGTTAAGAGGATGGAGGACAAGCTCTCAGGTTGAGAGCTAACAGCTGTTTTGAGGATGGAGGACAAACTCTCAGGTTGAGAGCAACAGCAACAGCTGTTAAAAGGATGGAGGAAAAGCTCTCAGGTTGAGAGCCAACAGCTGTTAAAAGGATGGAGGACAAGCTCTCAGGTTGAGAGCCAACAGCTGTTAAGAGGATGGAGGAAAAGCTCTCAGGTTGAGAGTCAACAGCTGTTTTGAGGATGGAGGACAAGCTCTCAGGTTGAGAGCCAACAGCTGTTAAGAGGATGGAGGACAAGCTCTCAGGTTGAGAGCCAACAGCTGTTTGGAGGATGGAGGACAAGCTCTCAGGTTGAGAGCCAACAGCTGTTTTGAGGATGGAGGAAAAGCTCTCAGGTTGAGAGCCAACAGCTGTTTTGAGGATGGAGGACAAGCTCTCAGGTTGAGAGCCAACAGCTGTTTGGAGGATGGAGGACAAGCTCTCAGGTTGTGAGCCAACAGCTGTTGGGAGGAATGAGGACAAGCTCTCAGGCTGAGAGCCAACAGCTGTTTTGAGGATGGAGGACAAGCTCTCAGGTTGAGAGCCAACATCTGTTTTGAGGATGGAGGAAAGGCTCTCAGGTTGAGAGCCAACAGCTGTTAAGAGGATGGAGGAAAAGCTCTCAGGTTGAGAGCCAACAGCTGTTTTGAGGATGGAGGACAAGCTCTCAGGTTGAGAGCCAACAGCTGTTAAGAGGATGGAGGACAAGCTCTCAGGTTGAGAGCTAACAGTTGTTTTGAGGATGGAGGACAAGCTCTCAGGTTGAGAGCCAACAGCTGTTAAAAGGATGGAGGAAAAGCTCTCAGGTTGAGAGCCAACAGCTGTTAAGAGGATGGAGGACAAGCTCTCAGGTTGAGAGCCAACAGCTGTTAAGAGGATGGAGGAAAAGCTCTCAGGTTGAGAGCCAACAGCTGTTTTGAGGATGGAGGAAAAGCTCTCAGGTTGAGAGCCAACAGCTGTTAAGAGGATGGAGGAAAAGCTCTCAGGTTGAGAGCCAACAGCTGTTTGGAGGATGGAGGACAAGCTCTCAGGTTGAGAGCCAACAGCTGTTTTGAGGATGGAGGAAAAGCTCTCAGGTTGAGAGCCAACAGCTGTTTTGAGGATAGAGGAAAAGCTCTCAGGTTGAGAGCCAACAGCTGTTTGGAGGATGGAGGACAAGCTCTCAGGTTGTGAGCCAACAGCTGTTGGGAGGAATGAGGACAAGCTCTCAGGTTGAGAGCCAACAGCTGTTTTGAGGATGGAGGAAAAGCTCTCAGGTTGAGAGCCAACAGCTGTTTTGGGGATGGAGGACAAGCTCTCAGGTTGAGAGCCAACAGCTGTTTGGAGGACGGAGGACAAGCTCTCAGGTTGAGAGCCAACAGCTGTTTTGAGGATGGAGGACAAGCTCTCAGGTTGAGAGCCAACATCTGTTTTGAGGATGGAGGACAAGCTCTCAGGTTGAGAGCCAACAGCTGTTTGGAGGATGGAGGAAAAGCTCTCAGGTTGAGAGCCAACAACTGTTTTGAGGATGCAGGACAAGCTCTCAGGTTGAGAGCCAACATCTGTTTTGAGGATGGAGGACAAGCTCTCAGGTTGAGGGCCAACATCTGTTTGAGATGGAGGAAAAGCTCTCAGGTTGAGAGCCACAGCTGTTTTTGAGGATGGAGGACAAGCTCTCAGGTTGAGAGCCAACAGCTGTTTTGAGGATGGAGGACAAGCTCTCAGGTGAGAGCCAACCAGGCTGTTTTGAGGATGGAGGACAAGCTCTCAGGTTGAGAGCCAACAGCTGTTAAAAGGATGGAGGAAAAGCTCTCAGGTTGAGAGCCAACAGCTGTTAAGAGGATGGAGGAAAAGCTCTCAGGTTGAGAGCCAACAGCTGTTTTGAGGATGGAGGACAAGCTCTCAGGTTGAGAGCCAACAGCTGTTAAGAGGATGGAGGACAAGCTCTCAGGTTGAGAGCCAACAGCTGTTAAGAGGATGGAGGACAAGCTCTCAGGTTGAGAGCCAACAGCTGTTAAGAGGATGGAGGAAAAGCTCTTAGGTTGAGAGCCAACAACTGTTAAGAGGATGGAGGAAAAGCTCTCAGGTTGAGAGCCAACAGCTGTTTTGAGGATGGAGGACAAGCTCTCAGGTTGAGAGCTAACAGCTGTTTTGAGGATGGAGGAAAAGCTCTCAGGTTGAGAGCCAACAACTGTTTGGAGGATGGAGGACAAGCTCTCAGATTGTGAGCCAACAGCTGTTGGGAGGAAGGAGGACAAGCTCTCAGGTTGAGAGCCAACAGCTGTTTTGGGGATGGAGGACAAGCTCTCAGGTTGAGAGCCAACAGCTGTTTGGAGGATGGAGGACAAGCTCTCAGGTTGAGAGCCAACAGCTGTTTTGAGGATGGAGGACAAGCTCTCAGGTTGAGAGCCAACAACTGTTTTGAGGATGGAGGACAAGCTCTCAGGTTGAGAGCCAACAGCTGTTTGGAGGATGGAGGAAAAGCACTCAGGTTGAGAGCCAACAGCAGTTTTGAGGATGCAGGACAAGCTCTCAGGTTGAGAGCCAACATCTGTTTTGAGGATGGAGGACAAGCTCTCAGGTTGAGAGCCAACAGCTGTTTTGAGGATGGAGGAAAAGCTCTCAGGTTGAGAGCCAACAGCTGTTTTGGGGATGAAGGACAAGCTCTCAGGTTGAGAGCCAACAGCTGTTTGGAGGATGGAGGACAAGCTTTCAGGTTGAGAGCCAACATCTGTTTTGAGGATGGAGGACAAGCTCTCAGGTTGAGAGCCAACAGCTGTTTTGAGGATGGAGGACAAGCTCTCAGGTTGAGAGCCAACAGCTGTTTGGAGGATGGAGGACAAGCCCTCATGTTGAGAGCCAACATCGGTTTTGAGGATGGAGGACAAGCTCTCAGGTTGAGAGCCAACAGCTGTTTGGAGGATGGAGGACAAGCTCTCATGTTGAGAGCCAACATCTGTTTGGAGGCAGGAGGACAAGCTCTCAGGTTGAGAGCCAACAACTGTTTTGAGGATGGAGGACAAGCTCTCAGGTTGAGAGCCAACATCTGTTTTGAGGATGGAGGACAAGCTCTCAGGTTGAGAGCCAACATCCGTTTTGAGGATGGAGGACAAGCTCTCAGGTTGAGAGCCAACAGCTGTTTGGAGGATGGAGGACAAGCTCTCAGGTTGAGAGCCAACATCTGTTTTGAGGATGGAGGACAAGCTCTCAGGTTGAGAGCCAACAGCTGTTTGGAGGATAGAGGACAAGCTCTCAGGTTGAGAGCCAACATCTGTTTTGAGGATCGAGGACAAGCTTTCAGGTTGAGAGCCAACAACTGTTTTGAGGATAGAGGACAAGCTCTCAGGTTGAGAGCCAACAACTGTTTGGAGGATGGAGGACAAGCTCTCAGGTTGAGAGCCAACATCTGTTTTGAGGATGGAGGACAAGCTCTCAGGTTGAGAGCCAACAGCTGTTTGGAGGATGGAGGACAAGCTCTCAGGTTGAGAGCCAACATCTGTTTGGAGGATGGAGGACAAGCTCTCAGGTTGAGAGCCAACAGCTGTTTTGAGGATGGAGGACAAGCTCTCAGGTTGAGAGCCAACAGCTGTTTGGAGGATGGAGGACAAGCTCTCAGGTTGAGAGCCAACAGCTGTTTTGAGGATGGAGGACAAGCTCTCAGGTGTAGAGCCAACAGCTGTTTAGAGGAATGAGGACAAGCTCTCAGGTTGAGAGCCAACAGCTGTTTGGAGGATGGAGGAAAAGCTCTCAGGTTGAGAGCCAACAGCTGTTTTGAGGATGGAGGACAAGCTCTCAGGTGTAGAGCCAACAGCTGTTTAGAGGAATGAGGACAAGCTCTCAGGTTGAGAGCCAACAGCTGTTTGGAGGATGAAAAGCAAGCCCTCTGGTTGAGAGCCAACAGCTGTTTGGAGAATGGAGGACAAGCTCGCAGTTTGAAAGCCAAAAGCTATTTGGAGGATGAAGGAAAAGCTCTCAGCTTAAAGGTCAAAAGCTGTTTGCAGGATGGAGGAAAAGCTCTCAGTTTGAAAGCCAACCGCTGTTTGGAGGATGGAGGACAAGCTATCAGGTTAAAATCCAAAAGCTGTTTTGAGGATGGAAGACAAGCTCTCAGGTTGAAAGCCAACAGCTGTTTTGAAGATGGAAGACAGGCTATCAGGTAAAAAGCCAAAAGCTGTTTTGAGGGTGGTTGATGGTGGAAGACAAGCTCTGAGGTTGAGAGCCAACAGCTGTTTGGAGGATGGAAGACAAGCTATCAGGTTAAAAGCCAAAAGATGTTTTAAGGATGGAAGACAAGCTCTCAGGTTAAAATCCAAAAGCTGTTTTGAGGACTGAAGACAAGCTCTGAGGTTGAAAGCCAAAAGCTGTTTTGAGGATGGAAGACAAGCTATCAGGTTAAAATCCAAAAGCTGTTTTGAGGATTGAAGACAAGCTTTGAGGTTGAAAGCCAACAGCTGTTTTGAGGATGGAAGACAAGCTATCAGGTTAAAATCCAAAAGCTGTTTTGAGGATTGAAGACAAGCTCTGAGGTTGAAAGCCAACAGCTGTTTTAAGGATGGAAGACAAGCTTTCAGGTTAAAATCCAAAAGCTGTTTTGAGGACTGAAGACAAGCTCTGAGGTTGAAAGCCAACAGCTGTTTTGAGGATGGAAGACAAGCTTTCAGGTTAAAATCCAAAAGCTGTTTTGAGGACTGAAGACAAGCTCTGAGGTTGAAAGCCAACAGCTGTTTTGAGGATGGAAGACAAGCTATCAGGTTGAAAGCTAAAAGCTGTTTTGAGGATGGAGGACAAGCTCTGAGGTTGAAAGCCAACAGCTGTTTTGAGGATGGAGGACAAGCTATCAGGTTGAGTGCCAACAGCTTCTTCGAGGATGGAAGACAAGGTCTCAGGTTGAAAGCCGACAGCTGTTTTGAGGAAGGAAGAAAAGCTCTCGGGTTGAAAGCCAAAAGCTGTTTTGAGGATGAAAGGCAAGCCCTCTGGTTGAAAGCAAACAGCTGTTTGGAGTATGGAGGACAAGCTCTCAGGTTGAAAGCCAAAAGCTGTTTGGAGGATGGAGGAAAAACTCTCAGGTTGAGAGCCAACAGCTGTTTGGAGGATGGAAAACAAGCTCTCAGGTTCAAAGCCAACAGCTGTTTGGAGGATGAAAGGCAAGCTCTCAGGCTGAGAGCCAAAAGCTGTTTTGAGGATGGAGGAAAAGCTCTCAGGTTGAAAGCACACAGCTGTTTTGAGGATGGAGGCCAAGCTCTCGGGTTGAAAGCCAACAGCTGTTTGGAGGCTGGAGGACAAGCTCTCAGGTTGAGAGCCAACAACTGTTTGGAGGCTGGAGGACAAGCTCTCATGTTGAGAGTCTACAGTTGTTTGGATGCTGGAGGACAAGCTCTCAGGTTGAGAGCCAACAGCTGTTTGAAGGATGGAGGACAAGCTCTCAAGTTGAGAGCGAATGGAGTACAAGCGCACAGGTTGAGAGCCAACAACTATTCAGAGGGAAGAGGAAAAGCTCTTGGGTTGAGAACCAACAGTTATTTGGAGGATGGAGGACAAACTCTAGGGTTAAGAGTCAACACCTGTTCAGAGGCAAGAGGAAAAGCTCTCAGGTTGAGAGCCAATGGCTGTTTTGAGGCTAGAGGACAAACTCTCATGTTAAGAGTCTACAGTTGTTTGGATGCTGGAGGACAAGATCTTAGGTTGAGAGCAACAGCTGTTCAGAGGCTGGAGGACAAGCTCGTAGGCTGAGGGCCGGCAGATGTTCAGAGGCTGAAGGACAAGCTCTCAGGTTGAGAGCCAACAGCTGTTCAGAGGGAAGAACAGCTTTTCAGAGGCTGGAGGACAAGCTTTTAGTTTGAAAGCAAACAGCTGTTTGGAGGATGAATGGCAAGCTCTCAGGTGGAGAGCCAAAGGCTGTTCGGAGGCTGGAGGATAAGCTCTCAGGTTGAAAGCCAACACCTGTTTGGAGGCTGGGGGATAAGCTCTCATATTGAGAATCTACAGTTGTTTGGATGCTGGAGGACAAGCTCTCAGGTTGAGAGTCAACACCTGTTCGGAGGCAAAAGGATAAGCTGTCAGGTTGAGAGCCAACAGCTGTTCAGAGGCTGGAGGACAAACACCCAGGTTGAGAGCCAACTGGTGTTCAGAGGCTGAAAGACAAACTCTCAGCTTGAGAGTCAACACCTGTTCAGAGGCAAGAGGAAAAGCTCTCAGGTGGAGAGCCAACAGCTGTTCGGAAGCTGGAGGACAAGCTCTCAGGTTCAAAGCATGCTCCTGTTTGGAAGCTGGAGGACAAGCTCTCATGTTGAGAGCCAACAGCTGTTCGGAGAATGGAGGACAAGCTCTCAGGTTGAGAGCCACATCTGTTCAGAGGCCAGAGGACAACGTCTCAGGTTGAGAGCCAACAGCTGTTCAGCGGCTGGAGGACAAGCTCTCAAGTTTAAAGCCAAAAACTGTTCGGAGGATAGAGGACAAGCTCTCAGGTTGAAAGCCAACAGCTGTTGGGAAGATGGAAGACAAGCTATGTGGTTAAAAGCCAAAAGCTTTTTTGAGGATGGAAGACAAGCGCTTAGGTTGATAGCCAACAGCTGTGTGGAGGATGGAGGACAAGCTGTCAGCTTGAGAACCAACGGCTGTTTGGAGGATGGAGGACAAGCTATCAGGTTAAAAGCCAAAAGCTGTTTTGAGGATGGATGACAAGCTCTAAGGTTGAGAGCCAACACCTGTTCAGAGGCTGGAGGACAAGCTCTCAGGTTACAAGCCAAAACCTATTTTGAGGATGGAAGAAAAGCTCTCAGGTTGAAAGCCAACAGCTATTTTGAGGATGGAAGACAAGCTCTCAGGGTAAAAGCCAAAAGATGTTTTGAGGATGGAAGACAAGCTCTCAGGGTGAAAGCCAACAGCTCTTTGGTGGATATCAGGTATTAACGAAATTGTCATTAATTTTATTTTAGTCTCAGCCTTGTGATTTTCATAAATTG
The DNA here is from genome assembly GCF_015104395.2 of Macrobrachium nipponense. NCBI lineage: Eukaryota > Metazoa > Arthropoda > Malacostraca > Decapoda > Palaemonidae > Macrobrachium > Macrobrachium nipponense. Next base: position 47,782,783 of record NC_087219.1, on the reverse strand, counting down.
TTGATTTATTTAAGGTTAAGTTTGGTTTTGCTTGTGACAAGGCTGTGTTGCTAAAGACATTTTTGTGGCCTCCTCCCCGGCATTGGCATGTGTAACAAGTTTACTCCTAACTCCCTCTATTGTTTCTTTTTGGTGTTGGTGAGAGCTGCCATGGACTCTGGAATGTTGACTGGCAGTTTCATCTCCTGTTTTTACTGTGATTGTCCTTGGAGACAAAAGTTTTCTTCGGAGGATAAGATTCCTCCTCTAATTAGTACGGGCCTGACTTGCATGCCTCCCACACATTTAAGCTGCTTATTGGATCTGGATTACCTTTTGTGCTGTGGGCTCAGTTCCTGTGCCACCCACGGCGTTCTGAGCTATTGTAGCCTACCCTAGGCTAGTGTTTGTGCGAGGTGTGGACTTCCTGCGGGCTCAGGACGACGCAGAGGAATTATTCCCGGCCGAGTGGACGCAGGAAGGGCGCTCCTGCATCCTCCAGGACGTTTTCTTCGCCAGTGCGGCAGTTGTGGGGGCATTAAGGCCCGAGGAGGAACGTAGGGAGTCTATGAACAGGTAATATCCTTTTGGTATTTATTTCAGGGTGGCACTATTAGTAGTATACCCCTGTTGCTACCTGTGCTCCAGTTATTTTTGAAGTTGTCTCATATAGAGAACATTTTATTTGCCCCTATCCTAGGGTGTTAATGTTAAAGTTTAGTTTTATAATATTAGGTAGGAATTTAAGTGTTTTCTTTCTGTATGTCTACTCCTTCCTTCCTAACCTTATTTAGTTATAGGTATGTTATTTGGGCCCTTTATTTACTCCTTATGTGTTATTTTTCTACTGTCTTAGGGATGCAGTTTTAGAGGTTAGGTAATCCTACTGGATTTATTTTAAGGACTGCATATTTGTCCTGTAGTCACAAGGCTGACTGTTGTTTATTTTATTGCTTTGTGTAATAAATATTGTTAAGTTCTCTGTCGTCTCGTGTTTTCGTCTCCATTGACCTTTATTTTTTGGACACTGTATTACTGCCCTCTCTTTCCTGGTGCTTTAAGAACTTGCACCACGGCCCCACAAGGGTCGTAATAGAGGATGAAAGGCAAACCCTATGGTTGAAAGCCAACAGCTGTTTGGAATATGGAGGACAAGCTCTCAGGTTGAAAGCCAAAAGCTGTTTGGAGGATGGAGGAAAAGCTCTAAAGGTTGAAAGCCAACAGCTGTTTGGAGGATGGAGGACAAGCTCTCAGGTTGAGAGCCAACAGCTGTTTGGAGGATGGAAGACAAGCTCTCAGGTTGAAAGCCAACAGCTTTTTGGAGGTTGAAAGGCAAGCCCTCTGGTTGAAAGCCAACATCTGTTTGGAGGATGAAAGGCAAGCTATTAGGTTGAAAGCCAACATCTGTTTGGAGGATGGAGGAAAAGGTATCAGGTTGAGTGCCAACAGTTGTTTGGATGCTGGAGGAAAAGCTCTTATGTGGAGAGCCAACAGCTGTTTGGAGGTTGGAGGACAAGCTCTCATGTTGAGAGTCTACAGTTGTTTGGATGCTCGAGGAAAAACTCTCAGGTTGAGAGTCAACAGCTGTTTGGAGGATGGAGGAAAAGCTCTCAGGTTGCGAGCCAACTGGTGGTCAGAGGCTGGAGGACAAGCTCTCAGGTTGAGAGTTAACAGCTGTATGGAGGATGGAGGACAAGCTCCCAGGTTGAGAGCCAACAGCTGCTTGGAGGATGGAGGACAAGCTCCCAGGTTGGGAGCCAACAGCTGCTTGGAGGATGGAGGACAAACTCCCAGGTGGATAGACAACAGTTATTTGGAGGATGGAGACCAAGCTCTCAGGTGTAGAGCCAACAGCTGTTTTGAGGATGGAGGACAAGCTATCTGGTCGAGAGCCAACAGCTGCTTGGAGGATGGAGGACAAGCTCCCAGATGGATAGACAACAGTTATTTGGAGGATGGAGACCAAGCTCTCAGAAGTTGAAAGGCAAGCTCTCAGGTTGAAAGCTAACAGCTGTTTGGAGGATGGAGGAAAAGCTCTCAGGTTGAGAGTCAACACCTGTTCAGAGACTGGAGGAGAAGCTCTCAGGTTGAGAGTCAACACCTGTTCAGAGACTGGAGGAGAAGCTCTCAGGTTGAGAGTCACCAGCTGTTTGGAGGCAGGAGGACAAGCTCTCAGGTTGAAAGTCAACAGCTGTTCAGAGACTGGAGGAGAAGCTCTCAGGTTGAGAGTCACCAGCTGTTTGGAGGCAGGAGGACAAGCTCTCAGGTTGAGAGTCAACACCTGTTCATAGTCTAGAGGACAATCTCTCAGGTTGAGAGTCAACAGCTGTTTGGAGGCTGGAGGACAAGCTCTTGGGTTGAGAGTCCCCAGCTGTTTGGAGGCTGGAGTACAATCTCTCAGGTTGAGAGTCAACACCTGTTCAGAGGCTGGAGGACAAGCTCTTGGGATGAGAGTCACCAGCTGTTTGGAGGCTGGAGGACATGCTCTCAGGCTGAGATTCAACAGCTGTTCAGAGGCTTGGGGATAAGCTCTCAGGTTGAAAGCCAACACCTGTTCAGAGGCTGGAGGACATGCTCTCAGGTTGAGAGCCAACAGCTGTTTGGAGGCCACAGGACAAGATCTTAGGTTGAGAGCCAACAACTGTTTAGAGGCTGGAGAACAAGCTCTCAGGCAGCTATTCAGAGGCTAGAGGACAATCTCTCAGGTTGAGAGTGAATGGAGTACAAGCGCACAGGTTGAGAGGTAACAGCTGTTTGGATGATGGAGGGCAAGCTCTCAGGTTGAGAGCCAACAGCTGTTTGAGGCTGTAGGACAAGCTCTCAGGTTTAAAGCTAACAGCTGTTCGGAGGCTATAGGAAAAGCTCTCTGGTTGAGAGCAAATGGAGCACTAGCTTACAGGTTGAGAGCCAACATCTATTCGAAAGCTGGAGGACAAGCTCACGGGTTGAGAGACAACAGCTGTTCAGATGCTGGAGGACAAGCTTACGGGTTGAGAGACAACAGCTGTTCAGATGCTGGAGGACAAGCTCACAGGTTGAGAGACAACAGCTGTTCAGATGCTGGAGGACAAGCTCACGGGTTGAGAGACAACAGCTGTTTGGAGGCTGGAGGGCAAACTTTCAGGTTGAGAGCGAACAGAGTACAAATTTCTCAGGTTGTGAAATCTCTCTCTCTCTCTCTCTCTCTCTCTCTCTCTCTCTCTCTCTCTCTCTCTCTCTCTCCTAATGTGTGCATGTATGATTATGTGGTTAGTATTTCTTCTCAACCACTGCAAATATAACTGATTAGTCTTCATTTCTATGAGAGAGAATTTACGAGGGTAAAAGTGTTGCAAAAATGTAACAAAAGTTGTATTCCATTTTCGAAAACTTTTGCGAGAGAGAGAGAGAGAGAGAGAGAGAGAGAGAGAGAGAGAGAGAGAGAGAGAGAGAGAGAGAGAGAGAGAGAGAGAGAGAGAGGACCATCCTTAAAGAGCTGATTGATTTGCGACATTCACTGAAGTCACCAGATTAATATAACCTACGGATATTTTGGTTTATTTCCACTGCCTCTCTGATCACGAAATCTTCGACGTAATCTTATCTATGACGTAATTCTTGATCTAAGACATATGTTTTAATGAGCTTTCATCGTGTCTTGGCAAATGCAGTTTGGGTGTGTATATTCGCTACAAGAGTGGGATGACTCAGTCGTGTTTTGAAAACAGGAACACAAACAACGATAAACACAAATTAATAATAATAATAATAATAATAATAATAAAATAATAATAATAATAATAAAATAATAATAAAATAATAATAATAATAAAATAATAAAATAATAATAATAATAAATAATAATAATAAAATAATAATAATAATAATAAAATAATAATAATAATAATAATAATAATAATAATAATAATAATAAATAATAAAATAATAATAAAATAATAATAAAATAATAATAATAAATAATAAATAATAATAAAATAATAAAATAATAAAATAAAATAATAAAATAATAAAATAATAAAATAATAAAATAATAAAATAATAATAATAAAATAATAAAATAATAAAATAATAATAAAATAAAATAATATAAATAATAATAATAATAATAATAATAATAATAATAACAATAATAAAATAATAATAAAATAATAATAATAATAATAATAATAAAATAATAATAATAATAATAAATAATAATAAATAATAATAATAATAATAATAATAATAATAATAACTAATAATAATAATAATAATAATAATAATAATAATAATTAATAATTAATAATTAATAATTAATAATTAATAATAATAATTAATAATAATAATAATAATTAATAATTAATAATTAATAATTAATAATTAATAATAATAATTGTTAATAATTAATTAATTAATAATAATAATTAATAATTAATAATTAATAATTAATAATTAATAATTAATAATTAATTAATAATTAATAATAATAATAATAATAATTAATAATATAAATAATAATAATAATAATTAATAATAATAATAATAATAATAATAATAATAAATAATAATAAAATAATAAAATACTAATAATAATAATAATAATAATAATAATAATAATAATAATAATAATAATAATAATAATAATAATAATAATAATAATAATAATAATAATAATAATAATAATAATAATAATAATCAATAATAATAATAAATAATAATAATAAATAATAATAATAATAATAATAATAATAATAATAATAATAATAATAATAATTAATAATAATAATAATAATAATTAATAATAATAATAGACTATAAGAAAGCCTTCGACATGATACCACACACATGGCTAATAGAATGCCTGAAAATATATGGGGCTGAAGAAAACACCATCAGCTTCCTCAAAAATACAATGTGCAACTGGAATACAATACTTACAAGTTCTGGAATAAGACTTGCAGAGGTTAATATCAGGAGAGGGATCTTCCAGGGCGACTCACTGTCCCCACTACTCTTCGTAGTAGCCATGATTCCCATAACAAAAATACTGCAGAAGATGGATGCTGGGTACCAACTCAAGAAAAGAGGCAACAGAATTAACCAACTGATGTTCATGGACCACATCAAGCTGTATAGTAAGAGCATCCAGACTGTAAGGATTGTATATGGGGACATCAGGAAAATATGCCTTAGTCAACATACAAAAGGGCAAAGTAACAAGGACTGAAGGGATAAAGCTACCAGATGGGAACAACATCAAACACATAGATGAGACAGGATGCAAATACCTGGGAATAATGGAGGGAGGGATATAAATCACCAAGAGATGAAGGCCACGATCAGGAAAGAGTATATGCAGAGACTCAAGGCGATACTCAGGTCAAAACTCAACGCCAGAAATATGATAAAAGCAATAAACACATGGACAGTGCCAGTAATCAGATACAGAGCAGGAATAGTGGAATGAACGAAGGCAGAACTCCGCAGCATAGACCAGAAAACGAGGAAACATATAACATTACACAAAGCAATACACCCAAGAGCAAATACGGACAGACTATACATAACACGAAAGAAAGGAGGGAGGGGACTGCTAAGTATAGAGGACTGCGTCAACATCGACGAGTGGCTCAAGACTGCAAGGGAAGAAGGACTGATAAAAGTAGACGAAGACCCAGAAATATACAGAGACAGGAGAATGACAAGCAGAACAGAGGAATGGCACAACAAACCAATGCACGGACAATACATGAGACAGACTAAAGAACTAGCCAGCGATGACACATTGCAATGGCTACAGAAGGGAGAGCTCAAGAAGGAAACTGAAGGAATGATAAAAGCGGCACCAGATCAGGCCCTAAGAACCAGATATGTTCAAAGAACGATAGATGGAAATAACATCTCTCCCATTATGTAGGAACTGCAATACAAAAAATGAAACCATAAACCACATAGCAAGCGAATGTCCGGCACTTGCGCAGCACCACTACGAAAAGAGGCATGATTCAGTGGCAAAAGCCCTCCACTGGAGTCTGTGCAAGAAACACCAGCTACCTTGCAATAACAAGTGGTACGAAAACCAATCTGAAAGCGTGATAGAAAGCGACCAGGCAGAAATCCTCTGGGACTATGGTATCAGAACAGATATGGTGATACGTGCAAGTAGATCAGACGTGACGTTGATTGACAAATCAAGAAGAAAGTATCACTCATCGATGTCGCAATACCATATGGAACACCAGAGTTGAAGAGAAAGAAAGGGAAAAATGGATAAGTATCAAGACCTGAAAATAAAAATGAAACGATATGGGATATGCCAGTGGAAATTGTACCCATAATCATAGGAACACTAGGCACAATCCCAAGATCCCCGAAAAGGAATCTGGAAAAATTAGAGGCTGAAGTAGCTCCAGGACTCATGCAGAAGAGTGTGATCCTAGAAACGGCGCACATAATAAGAAAAGTGATGGACTCCTAAGGAGGCAGGATGCAACCCGGAACCCCACACTATAAATACCACCCAGTCGAATTGGAGGACTGTGATAAACAAAAATAAATAAATAAATAAATAAAAATAATAATAATAATAATATGGCTAATAGAATGCCTGAAAATATATGGGCTGAAGAAAACACCATCAGCTTCCTCAAAAATTCAATGCGCAACTGGAATACAATACTTGAAAGCTCTGGAATAAGACTAGCAGAGGTTAATATCAGGAGAGGGATCTTCCAGGGCGACTCACTGTCCCCACTACTCTTCGTAGTAGCCATGATTCCCATGACAAAAGTACTACAGAAGATGGATGCCGGGTACCAACTCAAGAAAAGAGGCAACAAAATCAACCATCTGATGTTCATGGATGACATCAAGCTGTATGGTAAGAGCATCAAGGAAATAGATACCCTAATCCAGACTGTAAGGATTGTATCTGGGGACATCAGGATGGAGTTTGGAATAGAAAAATGTGCCTTGGTCAACATACAAAAGGAAACTGAAGGAATGATAACAGCGACACAAGATCAGGCCCTAAGAACCAGATATATGGAAATAACATCTCTCCCATATGTAGGAAGTGCAAAAAGAGGCATGATTCAGTGGCAAAAGCCCTCCACTGGAGCCTGTGCAAGAAACACCAACTTCCTTGCAGTAACAAGTGGTGCGAGCACCAACCTGACGGCGTGATAGAAAACGATCAGGCAAAAATCATCTGGGACTATGGTATCAAAACAGATAAGGTGATACGTGCAAGTAGACCAGACGTGACGTTGATTGACAAAATCAAGAAGAAAGTATCACTCATTGGTGTCGCAATACCAAATGGGACACCAGAGTTGAAGAGAAAGAAAAGGAAAAAATGGATAAGTATCAAGACCTGAAAATAGAAATAAGAAGGATATTGGATATACCAGTGAAAATTGTACTGAACCAATACAAAAAGAGGCATGATTCAGTGGCAAAAGCCCTCCACTGGAGCCTGTGCAAGAAACACCAACTTCCTTGCAGTAACAAGTGGTGCGAGCACCAACCTGACGGCGTGATAGAAAACGATCAGGCAGAAATCATCTGGGACTATGGTATCAAAACAGATAGGGTGATACGTGCAAGTAGACCAGACGTGACGTTGATTGGCAAATCAAGAAGAAAGTATCACTCATTGATGTCGTAATACCATATGGAACACCAGAGTTGAAGAGAAAGAGAGGGAAAAAATGGATAAGTCTCAAGACCTAAAAATAAAAATAAGAAGGATATGGGATATGCCAGTGGAAATTGTACCCATAATCATAGGAACACTAGACGATCCCAAGATCCCCGAAAAGGAATCTGGAAAAATTAGAGGCTGAAGTAGCTCCAGGACTCATGCAGAAGAGCGTGATCCTAGAAACGGCGCACATAGTAAGAAAAGTGATGGACTCCTAAGGAGGCAGGATTCATTCCGGAACCCCACACTATAAATACCACCCAGTCGAATTGGAGGACTGTGATAAACGAAAAAAAAGCAAAATAATAATAATAATAACTATTATTATTATTATTATTATCATTACATACACACACACACACACACACACACACACACACACAGAGAGAGAGAGAGAGAGAGAGAGAGAGAGAGAGAGAGAGAGAGAGAGAGAGAGAGAGCCTGCTGGTAACTTCGCACGAAAAAAAAACTCCACAGTCGAGTTTTAGGATAATTAATTATACGATTTTAATTACTAATGAAAGGTGAGTGGTTTACTCCCACACCTAATACTACTAAGCTAGGAACCCTATTGAACAATAATTGCATACTAATTCATCATTAAACTCCCATACTAACTTCAAGTCCTCTTTTAGAGTGACGGGTAATGCACTTATGCAGGGCTGAAACGGAACTATCCAATTATACGCAAGATCACGGTCCAGATATACGCATGAAACGTGTTGCGCTACATGACCTCAAAAACCTATAGCCTTCTCTCTCCTCTCTCTCTCTCTCTCTCTCTCTCTCTCTCTCTCTCTCTCTCTTATTTAGCACAATCACGACGATCATTTTCATCAGCGCAATTATAGATATAAGCAATTGGGTGTTAAAATCAATTGACAGAGAGAGAGAGAGAGAGAACTTCTCACGCTAACCCAAATGGCATTTGGGCCGTAAATGTCAGTTTCACCTTTGAAGACGCAAATCAATTATGTAGTATCGTTAATGAAACGGAATTCTTGAGAGGCTTCTAATGAAATGGATAAAGACGCAATCCAAGAAGGTTATACAGGAGACTAAAAAGTATCAAGTGCTTGTGACGTAACCACAAGAAGGTATAGAAAATTTCGAAATTACATCAATTCCCGTTTTCTATAAGCATGCTTATCTAACCTATGGACTTGTTTTTGGATAAGACCAATTTCGACCCCATATGTCTCGAGACTTATTTGTGGGCATGAAGTCTTATTCCTAACTTCCTAAAGTTTATATTTGGCGGATGAAAGGCTTAATTTTTTTATATTTGGCACATGAAAGGCATAATTTAGACCTCGAAGACTATTTCAAACAGTGAAAGAGCCAGTTCAGACCCATTAAGACTGATTTTCAACTAAAAAATTTTAATTGATCATCCCTTCACTTACTTTAAGAGAGAGAGAGAGAGAGAGAGAGAGAGAGAGAGAGAGAGAGAAAGAGAATCTCATTAAAAGAGGGGAAACAACAATGAATAAGAATTTATCTGCATTCAGTGATCGTCCCTTGAATTACATTACGAGAGAGAGAGAGAGAGAGAGACTATTCGTGTAATCGCCCTTATTTCAATATTGCTGAACAAATAGTACATATAAATTTTTCACTTCTGCACCCGTATTTTATCACCCATCGTAGATGGGTAAGTTTGCTAGTATACGTAAAGATTATGATACCTAAAAGCGAGAGCCACTATCAAGCTTCAACCTTTCATTGAGATTAGGTTGATTTGAGAAGTTTGGGGACCACAGGATTTTCGGTAATGAGCGAGGAAAGGTTTTGATAAGTGGCAAGGCTAATACGAGAGACAGGTAGGTATGCAGAAAAAGGGGTAGAGAGAGAGAGAGAGAGAGAGAGAGAGAGTGTGTTACAAGGATTAGGATGTCTCAAAGACTTGTTAGTCCATCCGAGGAGACATCGTGTACTCATTTATCTATAGGGGCAGGCTTTACCGTTCGTTCACAGTGTCCTAATGATTTTGTCTAGCTTTCTTGTAAACTCTTCCACACTGTTGCTGTTTACAACTTTGGTGGCAGTTTATTCCATGTGTCACATATCTGGTTTGTAAAGAAGTTCCCACAATGGAATGTATTGTATTTCTAGAGACCTTACAGACCTTACGTCTTGTTCAGGTTGCCCCAGGTCCCTCAGTGTGAGGCACCTCTAATGTCTACCAGAGAGTTGCTAGTACATCTTCCGTTATATTTTGCATCTTCCAATCTTGGATGGTCTGGGATGCAGCTTAGATATTTGTTGAGCTTATTTTTAAACACATCTACGCTCACTCCTGATATATTCCTCAGAGGAGCTGGCAACGCATTGAATAGACGCTGCATTATCGATGCTGGTGCGTAGTGGATTAATGTCCTGTGTGCTTTCCTTATTTTTCCTGGTATAGTTTTGGGCACTATTAATCTACCTCTGCTTGCTCTTTCTGATATTTTTAGCTCCATGATGTTTTCGGCAATTCCTTCTATCTGTTTCCATGCCTGAATTATCATATAGCGTTCTCTTCTCCTTTCTAGACTATATAATTTTAAGGATTGTAGTCTTTCCCAGTAGTCAAGATCCTTAACTACTTCTATTCTAGCTGTAAAGGACTTTTGTACACTCTCTAATTGTGCAATATCCTTTTGATAGTGTGGGTACCATATCATATTGCAATATTCGAGTGGACTACGAACATATGTTTTATAAAGCATAATCATGTGTTCAGCTTTTCTTGTTTTGAAGTGCCGTACCAACATTCCCATTTTTGCTTTACATTTTGCCAATAGAATTGCTATTTGATCATTGCATAACATGTTCCTGTTCAACATCACACCAAGGTCTTTAACTGCTTCCTTATTTGTGATTGTCTCATTATTAGGTCCCCTATATGCATATAGGTTTCCTCCTCTGTCTCCATAATTTATTGATTCAAATTTATCAGAGTTAAATACCATCCTATTTACCTCTGCCCAATCATATACTTTGTTAAGGTCTCTTTGTAGCGCGTTCCTATCTTCATCACAAGTAATTTCTCTACTTATTCTTGTGTCATCAGCGAAACTACTCACTACCGAGTCCTTAACATTACTGTCTATGTCTGCAATCATAATAACAAACAGTAATGCAGCTAACACTGTACCTTGTGACACACCGGATATTACCTTAGCTTCATCCGATTTCTCATCGTTTGCAATAACTATCTGTTTTCTGTTGTGTAAAAATTCTTTTAACCATCTTCCTACTTTATCCACTATATTTTGTTTTCGAATTTATTTGCTAATATATTATGATCTACCTTATCAAAAGCTTTTGCAAAGCCTAGATAAACCACATCTGTTTCATTTCCGCTTTTCATATTTTTTTATATGTTCTCACGGTGGACTAACAGTTGGGTTTGTGTACTTTTTCTGGGTACGAAACCATGTTGTCCTATATTAAACAAATTATTTTTTATTAAATGTTTCATAATATTTTCTTCATTACCCTTTCATACACTTTCATAATATGTGATGTTAGACTCACAGGCCTATAATTACTTGCCTCTTGTCTTGATCCACTTTTGAAAGTAGGGGTAATATATGCTAATTTGTGCTCATCATAAATCTTGCCTGTATCTACACTTTGTCTTAATAATATTGCAATTGGCTCTACGATGGAATGAACTACTCTCTTTAACAAAATAGCAGGGACACCATCAGGCCCTGCTGCAGCTCCATTTTTAATTTCATTAATAGCCTGCACAATATCAGCTTCATTAATAACTATGTCTGCTAAATATTCACTACTTTCATCCCTTACTTCTATATCATTATCTTCATTATCAATTCTAGGGGTGAATTCTCTCTTATACCGTTCTGCCAATATGTTGCATATTTCCTTTTTTTCATTCGTTAATCTCCCTTCAATTCTTAGAGGGCCTATTTCTATTCTTCTTTTATTCATCTTTTTTGCATACGAGTACAATAGTTTGGGGTTTTGCTTGATATTTACTAAGGTTTTTTTTCCCAAGTCCTGTTTTTCATTTTCTTTTAATTGTATAATCTTTTGTTCTGCATTATCTATCTTACTTTTTAGTTCAATCACTTTCCATGCATTTTTTTCTTTTGCAAGACCTTTTTTTCCACTTTCTGATTTTCTGGAACAAGATCCTTCTGTCTCTTGGTATGCATGACTTTTCTTCTTTGGTAAATATTTATCCACTATTTTCTCAAATATTTTATAAAATATCTCCGTATTTACCTTTATATCATCACTTACGAAAATGCTATCCCAATCTTTGTTTAATTCTTCATTTATTTCTGACCATTTTATATTTTTACTGTAGAAGTTGTATTTTCCATATCCTTCCCATTTTTTCATTTCTTGCTTATCTCTGTTTTCACTTGCTTTGGAATGGACTGTTAATTCTGTGACATTATGGTCTGAAATACTCTTGTTATAAACTACGTATTATTTATTTAACATAATTCACCTCGTTCACAAATACTAGGTCTAAAGTATTTTCCTTTCTTGTTGGCAGGTGATTTATTTGTTGAATGTTGTATTCTAGCAGCATATCTAATAGCTTTTCGAATTGCCTCTTATCTTCTGCACTACTATTACTCTTTTTTTTTATATGTATAAATACAACCACAATCTCCTATTCATTCTTTCCAGTCTACGAAAGGAAAGTTAAAGTCTCCAGATAGGAGAATAGTCCAGTTCTTGTGATTTCTACATATATCATCCAATTTTTCTATTATTGTGTTAAACTCTTTAGTATTAGGGGGTCTATATATTACTATGTTCATTAATTTTTCAGATTCAAATTCTACCGCTATTAGTTCACATTCTGAGTTACTATATTTCTCATATATTTTTCCTTGTTTTTGTCTTTCCCATATATCGTGGTTCCCCCTTGATTCCTATTTTTTCTATCTGAATCTGCAATTTTCTCCGTATCTGCAATATCCTCTAGCATCGTACATACAGTATTTATCTCTTGAGCTGTATCTTGGGCTGTATCTTGGAGCTGATGCTTGGAAATTCTTTGCTGACACTCCATATCGAGGTGATGGCTTGCTTTTTTTCCTTCACCTCATATTCTTTGTTCCTCTCTTTATTTGTTTCTTTCTTATTTTGGATTTTATTATTTGATTGATTATTTAATTGATTTTGATTCATGGCTACAGGGTGCATATATTTACATTTTTTGTCGAACTTACATCCGTTTTTCTTCTTTTAGGTTTTTGCATATTTTTGGATGTAGATCTCTGCACTCATCCTCATAGCCATCTAGGTATGCACATTTACCATAGATTTCATACTTGTGACATACCTTGGGATGTTTGTAATAACATCTTTCTCTGAATCTGCAATTCCCTCTTTTCAAAAGGGTGCAGACTTTGTCTTTCTTGTCTATTTTTTCCTCTTTCCTATTAGTGTGCAGATCTGGGTAGAGCCCTTCGGGATTTTATTTTGTGTTGTCATGTCGTAATTTATTTCTTCGTATGTATGCTGCTTGATTGCCTCATATGTAGTATCGATGAGTATCTCTGCATCCATACTCTTGTCTTGTTCTTTGTTTTCCTTATTTTTTTCTGTCATTTCTTCTCTTCTGTTTTCCTCTTCTTCTTCTTCCTCTTCTTCTTCATCCTCAACTATTTGTACATTAAGTGTTGATTTAATAACATTGTCTATCCATGATAGATATGTTGAGCAAAATATTCTGGTATCCTTACTCATATCTTGCATTACTTCAGCACATTGAGGATGCGTTGGAATGTTGCATGCAGAACATTTTCTGATCAGGTTTTGTGGATTAACTATGCTATACCACACCTTACACAGTTTGCATGCTTTTGGCATTCTTTTTCATATTGCATCAATTAGGATATTCACAATGTTCACATTATTCATTTTCTTTGTCGGAATATGTTGATTGGTGTAAATTTTCTTTATGAGTCTCTTGACCACTTGGATTTTATTTGGAACTTCTTCAATTATTTTCAAGATGTTTTCTGTTGAATTGTTCCAGTTTGAAGGATCATATCCTTCTAATATGTCTATGAATGCTTTTGTATCTTTTTGATTAGGGCTGTTGTTGATCTCATAGATGAGAAATGCCAGCTCCCTTCCTGCTACCTCATCATATTGCGAATCTGCTAGACACGCTAAATTTCGCCATTTTTTTTCCACAGTTGGAACTTACTGCCATCTTGACCTGATTTACAGTATTTCACTTGATAAACTAACTTAGTAGATGCTTTATCCTACTATTTTCACACTAATCTTATCACCAACAGTTCACGAACACTTCTAGATATTTTTCTATTTCATTTTCCAGACGTATGTTAAACGTGTGATATCTGTCGATTAATCAGACTGCGCGGGAACGTCTCACCAAGAGAGAGAGAGAGAGAGAGTAGTACTCAGTTATGAACACAGTCACACACAGTTAGAGAGAGTGAGAGAGAGAGGATGGTATACACACACACATATATATATCACTTGGTCAAATATTTCATGCCTCAACTTCCGGTATAACTTGCCAATCTTCGGATGCCACTGCTAAGTTGACGATTTTGCAGCATCAGCAAGTACGAAATTCAAAGCACGATGAGACGATGACAGGTTCTAGTGAGGTGTTCATGGGGGATTTGAAGCTTGATGTACACCGCTGAACTCTACCAAACTCAGCAGAGACATGCTGGGCCTTATTGGATTCCTCCGTTAATAAGTGTGCCATACATTTGCTATACCTTGTACCTACTCGCAAAGAAAAACGTTGGAACCGAGAGGCTTTGTTCATAAGTGGTGAAAAATAACGAACGACTTTGGCGTAAATAAGAATATTGTAATATATCCTCAAAGTTTAAATAGCAATTGCAGTAATCAGAGGAGGTCGGTTCAAAGTAAACAGATAATTACGTTAAATAGTTGTTGCTCTGAAAGGATTTTAGCGATTTGAAAACAAAGCTTTAAACATTAAGAGTCAGATGGAGGATAAGATTAAATATGATACCGCAACAGAAATTGCGGAGTTTCTCGTCTATATGAGATAATGACATAAAGATGATGATGTTCGGCTATGTCCAGTGCATATTCCATGAGTATAATAAAGCCAGCAGAGCTGTAGTGGGCACCGAAATAGGTGGAAGACCTAGACTTACTCGGACTAGAACTAGGAGAATGGCAGTCACATATGAGTAGAGATTTTGTATAAAAAAAAAAAGCAGAACAATGACATATGTGGCGGCATTTCTTGGCTTTGGAGACGATGATGAAAATGGTAATTAGTTTCTACCCCTACTGCTATATAAATTTACGGCATCACTTTGAAAAACACGTGAAAATTGGCCCTTCAAAGAGCGAGCAGTTGGTAAATTAGTTCTTTGGTAATGTCAGATATATTTTGGCACTCAGGAAAGGTTAGTTTTGTGAAATATTCATTTGGTATTAAATACGAAATCAATATTGCAAGATACTGGCAACCACAAGGCTGAAAATGACAAATATCGTTAATCTAATAATTGACATCAGCAATAATTGGTCGTTTCTGATCTAGGCTGCCTGGTCATCGTATGGACTCACCAAGAAATAAAGTGACTATGTCGAAGTCTAAATCCTGATGTTTTAGGGTTCTTTAACGGTCAGGTATTTGCCAAATTGTTCTGAAAGGACTTTATTTAAACATGCATATTTGTAACAAATGCATATGAATAGGCATTAGAAAATGATGGGTTTATTAATTGGTGGGGGTTGTGCCGTGGGGTTCTGCAGTGAGTTAGATCACTTTAGCCCACTTATCTTTGCTATTTGGTGAATCCAGGAGTCCACACTAGACCACTTTTATCATTAAACACTTACCATCAAGAGCTCCAAATTAGACTTGTTATAAATACTTAAATAAAACTTTATTACACCTACTGTTGGTCACCCGAATGCAGGTTAATAAAAAATTATAAAAAAAAAAAAACACCAAGTCCACTGACTATAACAGTGGTGCTTAAATAAGTGACAGGAAAGTTGTCGAGTGACTATTAAGTAGAGACTGTAGTGTCAAACAAAACCCTATGCATTAGGCATGTGCATGTTTAGAAGAAGAAGAAACCAATCCAAAAATAACTGCACCGATTTAGGGCCCTTGACGAAGTACAAGCCAAATATAACTTCCTTACTACAAACGACAATTATCGTTTATATAACTCGAAATTGAACAGGGTAAATTGTAAACAGATGCCAGAAGGCTTGTGAGATAAGAATAGTGTGGACTCTCTCAAGGATGCAATGATAAATTTGGAAGCAAATAGAAATGTCACTAAGCAAAATGCATGGACACATAAGGAATAAAGAAGAATTGTTAGAGTGATGAAATGTGAGATTTTAAAGAACCTTAATGAGGACAGCAGATTATTAAAATAAATAATGTTACTAGGAATATAGTGAGACCATAAGAGCATCTTGTATAACGTCTGTTTTTCGAGGGGGGGTCGGGGGAAGGGTTGTTATGGATTTTTTTTTTATTCCTTTCTGTGTACCTCTTTATTTCAGTACTGTCTAGGTTAGAGAGGTTCATGATATTGCATTTTCACTTGGACATCAAACTCCGTAAAATCTTCGCAGTTCACACTTCTCAAAAGTGGCAGCGATAAAGTATTTTGGCAACAGGGAGGCGTTTTATCTGTTTATTTCTGTAGTCGAAATACCTTTGATTGTATCAATAGGACTAATGGCTAATACTAGTCATTCTAATGCAACAAAGATGTAAATTGTAATAATTCCTATTATAAGGTACGATTATAAGTGATCCACGTAAATTACAATATTATTCAAAGGGACAAAACCTCTTAAACAGAAACTGCTATTCTGTCAAGTGTTTTTCATTTCTGTCCAGTTGTGTGGCGTTGCAGTTTTCTTGAAAGTTATTATATCGTTGAAGTGTAGGTGAGTTTGAACCTCTGAATTATTTAGATTTTTTATTTAGAACATAAGTGGTATGTTATTTCTCCATATCTTGACAATTTGACGTCAAGTGACAAGGCTGTAATTGTCTAGGCTAGTAGTCCAGCAGAAGCCGAGCTAAGGATTAGCATAGGCCACGTCTAATTTGCATTCGTTGTAGGCCTGAGCTACAATAAGAAAATTACCTATCGGATGCAGAGTAGGGTGACGGGGTAGACGTTGGTAATTTGTCCCCCTAGCGAAAACGTCCAAAGAATAAAAGTTAATCTGCGGGCTCTAAAACATTTGAAAATTAACTTAATTGCGTAATTTCCGTCAATTTGCAGATTGAGAATTGTTTCCATGAAAATTTGACAAGAACAGTGTCAGGCAACATTGCTCTCCTGTTAGGTAGCTAACTCGTGTTGACCCAACCGCCGCGAATTCAGGTTGAAGATACCTAGGTACTAGGCTACTTCATTTAAACCTTGTCAATCATGTTCCCAGTTGACCTACCTTGGTCACGCCTGGGCTACTGATTTTTTTTTAATTAAACCAGCCGGAACAAATCAGAAGGGTATGCTTCATAATGTAGGTACCAACACACTTATCCAGATGCAGCCGTTCTTTCCCATCCCATCTTCCAAAGTGGAAGCACATGATGTGAAAGTTTGTAACAGTATGTTAGCCTACAACACATTTTGAATGTGGTTTTAAATGTGACATCATAGAAACTCTGTGTTGTTCAGAACTGGTATATAAAAGATGGTTCATGTAAAATTTGCTGTGGCTTGACATGATCAAATATTTTCACCTAGCTACTCTAGAGTAATCAAACGCTGCATCCCAAATGCATTTTATGGTCCTAACTGAGCACAGTATGACCCAGGTCTAGTAGTTCTATGATCAAACCCAAAAACACTAATTTGGCCAAAAACAATTGGGAATATTGATAAGCAGTTTATTTGTTGTTTCTTAGTGATTATTTCCAGGGTGCCCTGTACCCAATGGCCGAGGTTATTTCCAGGGCGCCCTGTACTGAATATGAGAAATCTGAATTGCGTACAGGGCCCCCTGTACCGTATTCGAGAAATGCTTCTTGCATTCAGGGCGCCCTGTACGGTATCCCTGTACGGTATCCTAGAAATGTTTCTGGCATTCAGGGCGCCCTGTACGGTATCCCTGTATGATATCCTAGAAATGCTTCTGGCATTCAGGGTGCCTTATACTGACGAAGGAAAATGAACTTGCGTCCAGGGTGCCCTCGCTTGACACACTGGAAGCTTTTTTTTTTAATATATATTTGTTGTACATGTGTTTTTTATTAATAATGCCATACTCTACATGGGATCAATGAACATATTCAAATTTATAACTGATATTCATAGGGTACAATCTGATTTTGCTTTCAGGGCATTTTTGTTCCTGTAGATAGTGTTGCATTCAGTTGGCTCTTAGTGCCCTAGCTGTCAGCAATGCAGGAATTACACACACATACATAATGTATGTATATATGTATGTATGTCTGTATATGTATATAATATTACATATATTTGTATATATTATATATATATATATCTATATATATATATATATATTATATCTTTATATATAAATATATATATATATATATATATATATATATATATATATATATGTATGATGTCTGTCACAGGCTATTTTCATCAAAACTCAATGATGCAACTTTTTTTTTAAGGAATCTTTTGTACGACATCACAATGGCATTCATGCTGAATATTTTCATCAAAACTCAATAATTCACCTTTTTGGATGAATTGCTATTAACATCTTTAAATATATATCAGAATAAAATGGTTAGAAACTTCTTGCAAATGTACAAAATACAGGTACCATGTGCTCCAGAAGGTGTCAACATTTAGTAACAGTGTTTTCTGCCAGTTGAACAGTATGTTAACAATTAAACTTTTGATGAGAATATGCAATTCTGAAACAATGTACAAGGTGACAGAGGTGACAAAATGAGGTGGTTATGATCATATATCAATCAATCAAATAGGCATCATATATATATATATAATATATATATACATATATACATACATACATACATACATACATACAGCCAGTCCTCGGGTTACGGCGGTCTCGGCTTACGACGTTACGAGGTTACAACGCTTCTCAATTATATTCCTCAGAAATTATTTCCAGGGTTACGACGCATGTTCCAGGGTTACGACGCATGCTCCAGAGTTACGACGCCTACAAACGCTGATGTGGCAGATGAAATATGACACCAAAAATGCAAAATAATCAATATTTAAAGTTTTTTTGATGAAAAATGTAATAAGAATGTAGTTTCATACATTCAACTTCCCTGTCAGATATATACTTAGCTATAGACTCCGTCGTCCCCGACAGAAATTCAAATTTCGCGGCACACACTACAGGTAGGTCAGGTGATCCCGCCGCCTGCCGCTGGGTGGCAGGAATAGGAACTATTACCGTTTTAAGCCAGATTTTTCTCTGTCGCGGTACTAGTAACATCGTTGCTAGTTCCTCCTGACTTGAATTTCGAATTTCATTACGCCGTTGATCTTTTGGACTGCTATTTGGTGACGTATTGGATCTTTGGTTTGGCATACGCTATTGTGGACTGTTTTTTGGATTTGGCTTTGGAATTTCTCATAATGTCTGACGTGTCGATTTCGTTCAGTGTGTGTGTGAATGAGAATTGTTTTGTGAGACTGCCGAAAGCTTCGGTGGATCCTCACATCACTTGTAAAAATTGTAGAGGGAATGTATGCTCTCAATTGAATACATGTGATGAGTGCAAGAATTTGAATGAGGAGGAATGGAAGTTGCTTAATTCCTACCTAAGAAAGTTGGAGAGAGATAGGGCTAGAAAAGCCTCTTCCAAGAGTGTAAGTAGGTCGGTCTCTAACGAGCCAGTTAGCGGACTATTGCCTATTGATAACCCTATTGTTTCCTCCCATACAGCTATACCTTTCCGATTATCGGACTTGGCAAGCTCAACATCTGAAATTGCGAGTCTGAAAGCTTCGCTTAAACACATGGAACAAAAAATTAAAGAACTGGAAGGTAAGTGCAGTGAAAGTGTTCCCAGTGAAGTGGAGGGTGCGTCTGATCGGCTCTGTCTCGCTCCCAGGCCTAGACCTCTTTCAAGCTCCCAAGACCAGTGGAGAAGAAATGTCGAAAGCCGCAGGGAGGTTTCAGAGAATCCCCACCGGTCAGGCGTCCCCTCGGCAGATCCTGTAGTTACGTCCCGGGCTGCCAAGGATAGTCGTTGGAAAGACGTCCTGAAACAGTGTTTTTCTTCGTCTGATTCCTCATCTAAAAAAGGATGGAGTTCAGATAGATTGTCGAGACCTTCGAAGAGAACTTGGAAGTCTCCTTCATTCGACTCAAGCCCTGAAGAATTTCCGGAAGAATATCCTCCGGAAAAGAGGAAGAAGAATGTATATTCAGAAGCTTCTTCTCCTGCATCGGAGGTTGGAAAGAGAGACGTAGCTACAAAGATATTAGAGGATATGCAGAAACAGATATCTTCCCTAGTAGGAGTTCTTAAATCTGATCAGCCTAGAAGGAAGGATAAATTTCTCCCTATCAAAAGATCCCGTCCTTTAGAACTATCTGAGAGCTCGGACGAGACGCCTGCCAGAAGCCTGGCGCCAGCCAGACGTCAGGCTACTGTCAAGCGCAAAACGCCGTCAAGGCGACAAGATGTGTATAGGGAACTTCCTACTAGAAAGAAAGCACATGAGATGTCCGTTTCGAGGAGTAAAATTGGAACTCCCGAAATCGGACGGACTCCTGAAAGGAAGCGCAAAGAGCCTGAAGCGCCTGAAGCGCCTGAAGGGAGGCGCAAAGTAACTGAAGATCCTGGAACTCTTTTGGCGAGGCGAAAAGAGTCTGGAGCGCCTGAAATGAGGCGTAAAGCTCTTCAAGTAAAAGAAACGAGGCGCAAAGCGCCTGAAAAGCCTGAGGTGGCTAAAAGGAAATATTTAACTCCTGGAGAGCCTAGAGCACCTGATATGAAACATAGAGCGCCTGGAGAGCCTAGAACGCCTCAAAGGAAAAGCAAAGAGCCTAGGGAGCCTGAGGCGCCTGAAAGAAGAAGCAAAGCGCCTAAGGAGCCTGAGGCGCCTGAAACGAGGTGCAAAGCGCCTGAAGAGCCTGAAGCGTCCATATGGAGGCGCAAGGCGCCTGCAAAGCCTGAAGCGGCTGAAACAAGACGTAAAGCGTCTAGAGCGCCTGAAAGCAGGCGCAAGGATTTGTACAATCCAGAATACAATTTGGATGAGTTATCGGAGTTTGAAGCGGACTTGGAGGCTCCTCTTTGGGATTTTTCTCAAGATCAATTTTCCCCTGACAGGGCCTCTAGGTGTCGCACAGGTGATCGTAGCCCCTGTCGGGAAGGAATTGATCATGAAAAAAGGGAACGACATTTAAGGACTTCTCCTGGTAAGGACGAAAGTTGTCGCACAGGCGACCGTCGTCCTTGTCAGGAGGGCCTTAGGGTAAAAGAACAACATCGGCCTTCTCCTGGCAGGGACTCAAGATGTCGCACAAGCGACCGTAGCCCTTGTCAGGTTGCAGGCCGTATTGCTGCAAGCCCTGTGCATTCCCGAGAGAGGAGTCCTCGGTCGCACACTCTTCTCCGAATAAAAACTCAACCGGCCAATTAGAGGATGTTTCGGACTCTGAAGAAACAAGGGGCAGGTCTTTCTGATTATAAGATACTAGCAGCCCTCTTGTTAAAAGAATTTGGAGTGTCTCTGAGTCCTGCTGCCCCTCCTTCTCCTCGGTCTTTATTTTCGAGTACGAAGGCTGCGAAGTCTTCCTCTTTCTTGAAGATGCAACCGACCATTTCAATGAAGAGGGCTTTGCAGTCGGTCAGGAATTGGCTTAAAACCAAGGAGGAGGCGGGGAAGACTGTGTTTACCTGTCCTCCTTCCAGGCTATCAGGGAAGAGAGGGATTTGGTATAGCACAGGAGAATCTATGGGACTTTCTCTTCCCTCATCTGCTGAAGCGGACTTCTCGACCTTGGTGGATTCGGCAAGGAGGCATGCACTTCCATCGGCCAAAACAAGCTGGACAATGTCTGAAATGGACCATCTCCTCAAGGGAATATTCCATGTCTTGGAAGTTTTTAACTTCCTAGATTGGTCCCTTGGGGCTTTGGCCAACAAGACTCAAGACCCTCAGTTTTTGGAACCAGAAGTCTTGCATAGTGTTTTGGCATGCATGGACAAGGCAGTGCAGACGGTCTCGAGCTGAAGTGGCATCCTTGTTCGGGACAGGAGTGTTAAAGAAGAGGGCTGTCTTTGGTTCTTTTCTTACCAAAGCAGTCTCTCCAGTACAGAGGGCTTCTCTTTTATACGCCCCTCTGTCTAAACAGCTGTTTCCTTCTCAATTGGTAAAGGACATTTCCCATACGCTTACTGAGAAGGCAACACAGGATTTGCTGGTACATTCTGCTAAGAAGCCTAGGCCAGCTGCTTCTGTCTCGAAGAGGGAGCCAACACCTGCCCAACAGCCCTTTCGAGGTAGAGCTTTTAGCCGAGCCTCAAGGAAGAGAGGAGGAGAGAAAAGAGGAAGATCTTCCATTAGAGTTCCAAAGAAGAACGCAAAATGAGATTCCAGTCCTCCAATCACCAGTAGGGGCCAGACTTCTGGGATTCTCGGAAGCATGGGCTTCAATGAAAGCAGATTCTTGGTCCCTGCAAGTGCTGAGGAAAGGATACCTCATCCCCTTCAAGAACAGACCTCCATTGACGATGACTCCGAGGGAGCTGTCAGCGAGATACAAAGACCCTGTAAAGAGAGAGATCCTTCTTGGACTGATGCAGCAAATGTTGGAGAAGGAGGCCATCGAGGTAGTACAGGATCCGCACTCCCGAGGTTTTTACAATCGCCTATTTTTGGTGCCGAAAGCCTCGGGGGGGTGGAGGCCTGTCCTGGAGTGAGTGCATTGAATCGCTTCGTGGAGAAGACAAAGTTCTCCATGGAGACATCCAACTCGGTTCTCTCTGCTCTCCGTCCAGGAGATTGGATGGTCTCCCTCGACCTGCAAGATGCATACTTTCACGTCCCCCTGCATCATTCGTCGAAGAAATATCTTCGATTCATGGTGCAGGGAAGTATTTATCAGTTGTTCCGACACGGCATACAAACCTTCGGTCCTTTTACAATAGGAAGGTACTAGCGGCAGCTGGATAGGTCGTAAGCTTTCGAACAAGGGGTTCGGTAGTTAACTGCTTGTCCGACAGGCGCGCTCGCGGCGCGACTGGGAGGTAAACAAACCACTTTTGCTTTCGGCCTGCTGGCGTGTGGACGTGTATCCATCGCTCTGCTGCCCGCCTTCATCGTCGTTGCTTTCGCATGGTTGTGTTTTTCTTTTCTATTTATCTAGTGAAACTGAATTGTAAGTACAATCATTTCATATTTATTTCCATTGAATTCAATTGTGAATTAAAGGATCTTGGTTTCACCACGCCCTCCGATTACCCGAGGTGCCGGACTGAAAGGGCGTAAGTGCGGGAATTCATTTTCCCAGAAATGATCCTCGTATTGTGTATGCTCGGTGCCGAGGGCGGGAGAGCGCTCGCTCCGAGCGTATATTTTGGTTGGAAATGTGTAGATGAAAATCGTAAGTAAGTGCTCTTTTCATTTATATTTTTTTTGACCTGTATGCTCGTTGCCGAGCGAATGCGCTCGGCACGAAAACTTATTCTGTATGGAAGTGGAATCGCAAGTACAGTATTCTTTTTCATTTTCATATATATTATTTTGATTGTAGCAATACTCATTTTGGATCAGTTTCCGAGCTTACCCGGAAATTGATCCTTTCCCCTTTTTATTTGAATGAAGTGAAATCGCAAGTGCAGTTCTTTTTCATTTTCATATTTTATTGAGATTGCATTGTTTACTTGGATCAATGTTTCCGCTATTTCCTGGGAATTGATCCTTCCCCTTTTTATTTGTATGAAGTGAAATTGCAAGCGCAGTATTCTTTTTCATTTTCATATATATTTTGATTGCATCAATTCATTATGGATCAAGGTTTCCATTCATAATCGGGAATGGATCCTTTTACCCTTGCGCTCGGTACCGAGGGCGCAAATGCGCTCGATCCGAGCCCTTATTCATTGTGAAGTGAATCGTAATGCAAGATTCTTTTTCATTTTATTCCTTTTATTATTGATTGCATCAATTTTTATTTGGTTCAAGTTCCGCTCAGTCAGGGAATTGATCCTTATGCCCTTGCATTCGGGCCGAGGGCACGATTGCTCTCGGGCTCTTATTATTATTGTTGGGTACATGGGTGCTGTGCGGGGGTGGGTAACGAGACCCCCCCCCGCTCAGCTCCGTCGAGCGCGGGGGAGGGCGCTTGGTGCCCGATGTACAATTGTATTCGGGGTCTTCCACTTGTTCGGAGAGGGCTCACCCCCCCGCGCGAGGGGACTTCCCCCCCACTAATCGCTACTACTGTTATTTCCGCAGGTGCTACTGCCACGAGGGTGGACCTTGGTGAGGTATGGGCGTCCTTCCATTTGCATGGCGTGCTAGTGTCCAGGGGCTGCGGTTCTATGTCTGGGCCTACTGCGGTCACCCATGGAGTGGTGACCACGCTCCAGGTGACGACGTCCCTCCTCACCTGGTGTATTCGCCTCACGTGGTAACAGTCTTGCCTACAGCCGCTGTGAAGTGCCGTTCGCCGTACCGAGAGGGGGGCGTGCCGCCGCCGCTCGTGGTTGCCGCGCTGCCGCGACCACACTTCCGCTGCCCTAGAGCTCGCCCCTGGACCTGCCGCCGGTACCAGGATGTTGCTGGCTGCTGCTCCACTTCCTGTGTTTCCGGTGCTGCCTGCCGTACCTGCCGATTCTGGGCTGACTGTCCATGCAGTTGCTGCGCTGGCTGTCCCTGCCGTTGCTGCGCTGGCTGTCCCTGCCGTTGCTGCGCTGGCTCGTCCCTACCAGATGCTGTGCTGGCTGTGCCTGCTGTTCCTGAGATGCCCATACCTGCTGACGTCGTCCCTGTTCGTGGTGGTACTACCCCAGACTTTGGTCTGTCTGTACAGGTGCGTCCGGGCCCTGTGGCTTCGGCTACAGCAGGCCACCCCGGCTCCGCCCTGGATAGCAGATCTTACGTCTGTCCTGAGGAAGCTGACGAAGAAGAGAGGAAGGTGTCGTCGTCGTCGTCTTCATCTTCTTCATCGTCGTCGGCTGCCGCCTCTTCCCCTTCGACTTCTAAGGCTTCACAGCCGAGGAAGAAGAAGGTTGCCTCCTCCCTCCTAAGAAGTCTCCCTCGGGAGCTTCTCGGGACCCGTCTCACCTCGGGTGGGACGGAGGGTTTCCTTCCGCTGGTCCTCCTGCTCCTTCGGGAGCGGGGCCCGTCTCTTCTTCCACAAGGAAGAAGACTACGGGGACCAGAGGGGTACCGGCTAACACCGGTACTTCCTCGCCTGGTGTCAGTGGTTCTGCCACTGCATCAGGGTCCGTCTCGGCCTCCTCGTTCGCGGGAGGTACCGAGTGTACGGTCGCCTACCAGCGACCGTGCAGCCAGGAACCAGACCTCTGAGTCCGCTCAGCGTCAGGTTCACGGCACGGGGCGGAAGACTGGTGACCAGCCGCTCACGCGACTCTCACCCAGACCAGCTCTCGCTCTCGCGGCGACCAGCTGGCTACCCGGGGTCGACGGTGACGGATCCGACCGGCCACGGGCTGAGGCTGGGAAGAGGTCCCCCCGTTCGCCGGTGCCAGCCACGGCTGGAACCAGCGACGTGACGTGCCGTGAGGACAAGCACCGGTCTCACTGTGACAGTGGAGCCTGCAGGTCGCCTGACCGTCGCTCTCACAGAGAGCGATCGGGTACGGCAACCAGCAACAGCTCTTCTGACACAGCCGTTCTCCACAGCGAGACGGTTCGACCAGGCCTGCAGCTCGATCGCCACCGCGGGTTGACGATCGCCTGCAGCCCTCCAAGCCTGCTGGTTCTGCCAGCGAGCGAGGAGGGAGCGTCAGGTCTGCCTCTCCCGTACCTTCAACCTCCTCGGGTTACACCGGGAGGAGCGAGGTATTGAGGACTGTGATCGTGAGGGGTGCGCCCCTCATGATCCCACCACGACGCCCTACGTGCCAGGCACGGTTTCTTGGACCGGCCAGGACGTATGCGCAAGTGGATGGAGAAGACCGAGAGGGCTGTCGCTGTTCCCCTTCTTAGGAGGAAGGTTCTCGGAATATGCTCTTGTTCGAAGGGCTTAACGGTCCCACTCTGCAAGATGCTGTGACTTCCGAGATCCAGAGGAACTTTGCCGAGGTGATGGCGCTGATTCGTCAGCACAACGACCTCGGGGAAGGATCGCCGCTCCCACCAGCAGAGCCACGTCTCGCTCGAGTCGTTTTGGGCCCGCCGAGAGGGAACCCAAATCGACGGTGGGTCTGCCGCGATCGGAGCTTGCCGACTGTGTTGAACCAGGTAGTCTCTCGTCTCCGGACTAGAAGGCTCTCTCAGTTCTGGCCGGTCGAACAAGCTACTTCACCTCCTCTACTGCGACAGAGGCGTTTCTACGTGTCTTCGGACACCGTATGGCTGCTCCTTTTCTTCTCCAACTGCTAGTTCCGCTGGGAAGGCGAGCCAGTATCCAATTCCTCCCCCATTCCCTCTCTCCTTACGGCTACGAGGGAAAGGGGAGGGATCCTACAGAGATTTCTCTGTAAGATCCCACGTTAGGGGTGCGCTACCTACCGGGGACCTTCGGGTCCTACCTGACGTAAGCCCCGTCGTTGAGGAGGGATCCTGCCCCTTTCTCGATTTCTACGGGAATCGGGAGGATCACCAGCCGATATCGTTTGACGAATTCGGTGGGGGGTTTCGCAGAGTGCTTAGAATTCTACGGAATTTCTAGCGCACTCAGAGTGTTCGAGTTTTTTACGATCTCCAAACACTTAGGCGAGACCACGGTCCAAAGTGAGCGAGAATCCCCGATAATTGTTACACGATAATCGGGAACCTCGCTTATGCTCGAATTCCTGTAATTTCTAGCTTTATTTGGAAGAAGACTGCTGCTGAAAGAAGAGTACCTCACAGTAGGCGATTAACCTTGGAATAGAGAAGAACGGACGGGAACTTCCAGTTTGGCTTGAACTATCGTCTTCGGTATTCTGTTCACCATTGAAGCTTTCCTTTGGGAAAGACTTCTCCTTCACTCTCTTGACTAGAGAACGAAGGCGGTCGATCTCCAATCCTTATTCTCATTCCTCGAGATGAAAAGAATTTAGGATGGAGGTCGTGGTATCGAGAACCTTACAAATTAATCTTACGTATATTACCCTCGCGACATGATTCTTTTAACAGTTGAATTGTCCGGGGGTAGGCGCATACCGTAGTTAACTCTACGGTTTGTGACCGAGACGAATTGTATCTTAATTGAACTGCAACTCGGGGTTGCCTGCAACCTCCCAGCAGTTATCAGTTTCGATTTTAGATACTTGGTATTGTCATGACAACACCAAATCAGCTTTTGTATTTACCGAAATCCGTTTCGGTTAAATATAATTGCTCGAGCGTATTCTTTATGCTCGATGGTTCTAGCCGAACGCATTCCTTCGTGGAATATTGGATTACTGGCAACTCAGGATGACGAGTCACCGAGAGCTACTGCGTATTGAACTGCCTGATAGCGGCTCAGTATCAGCTAGGTCTCGGAGATGCACGGTCTGTTACGTCTCTCTCTCCCCTGGTTTGATTGACTACCGAACCGTATCTCTGCCCAACAATCATGGACTTAGGTCTCTGATTAACGGGGATTCTCGCAATAATGAAGGACCATCTACTGCTGTGACGCTCGATTTCATCGCCTTCGACATTGCGAGAATTTTCAACAGAGATATCTCTTGGACTCTTTCATCTTTTCTGTTTACCGCACGGTAAACAGAAGTCTGTACTAGTTCACCCGCTGCATCGCACCGCGATAATGCGAATGATTTTTGCAGACATCTGAGTTTGTCTTCAAAATATCTCGTATTCGTAGGTGTGCAATTATTCATTGCTCGCCCCGAATTAACAGATATGTCAGAAGACATCGCCTACTCTCCGACCTGACAGCTCTACTTCCAAATGTTCAGCCCATGAGAAGCAGTTCTTCAGGCAGTATTTCCCTGTCTTCATTACTGAAAAGCGCTCCGCTTTTATTGCAACTACGATCCTCACCGGACAGCAATGAATAGCGGTTAGCGTTCTCAGTCTTTGTAGCACAGGTTCAGAATCTGAGAATCCTTCTCTCGGTTCAGCTGTGAAGACGTAGGTTGCATTTTCTGTACACCTTCGTCTTCAACGACACAGTGTTGTTTCTCCTTAGCCGAGAATCAACTATACTATGAGATATCTTGCCATCAGGGACCTCGGTCTCTAGAAGGCAATTGACTTTCGCCTGTTGGGCACATGCCTTAAGAGAGTCATCACCTTGCCTTCTGGCATCGGTGACGAACAAATTATTTGTTTAGTCTCTTGGCATAACCCTTTTAAGGCGAAGGTCACGTGACTTGCTCGGGTGCTTGGACAACTTGCCTCCTACCGAACGCAGTCAGTCGGCAGCTGTCAGAGCGCCCAAGTCTGTTACGAACTTCGCTGTGGACTTAGTTCGGTTGTTCCATAACAGTCTTTTCTTCGTCCTAACGGCTTGTCACAGTACCCATACCATCGACACCCACCATTGAGTGTCGGTGTCCTATCCACTACCGAGAAGAACAACTTCGCTGCAGACGGATAGACCAGTATGGGTACAGGACATCACCGAAGTCGAGAAGAGGGATAGGTCATACGACCATTCCCTTCTTTTCCTCTGAGGTAATTGCATGACTTTTCCTGCGAAGTCAAGCATCCAGGGGATGGGGATTCGTGACGCTCGATTCGTACCGAATTCGTAGCGAAGACTCTGAACCCTTCGGTTCCTGACGATCGGTTAGAGTCCTTCACAATCCCCTCCCTAATGGACTTCACCGCCTTCGATGCGAAGGAGATGCTGCTTTGTCCTGTGAAAGCGCGACCGCGCTTTCTGAAGAAACTCGACATCCCAGGCTGAGTGTTGAAGACTCTTCGTCAGCACCAAGATGACCTAGAAGTACACTCCCTCGAGTTACACAAGAACTTCTCCGTGGCGCAGGTACTGAGGCAGGGGTCCTGGTACAACCAGACCACTGGCACCTCCTTCTACCTTTTGGATATTGCCCACAGGTCCTTGGATCGTTTCCTTGGGACCCGTGGTGGCTGCTCAACACGTTGTGTAGCTAACCCGCCCCAGACCCTAGCAGGCTTAACAGCATCGAGTCCTGGTGTGACTAAGAATAGATAAGTGAATGAGAGAGTGACTGGCTTCTCTTCCTATCTTTTTCTCCCCCTCTACCTGTGGGTAGAGGGATACGGTCATCACCTTGCTGGATAAGGACGAGATGCCGTGAGACTACTCGACAGAGCCCCATCCTATCCCTTTCACTAGGGATGGGAGCGAATATCCACCACTTCCCCTCTACAAGGGGGGGGAAGTGGATGCCAACAAGAGACAAACCATAACTTTATGTTGCCTCTTGCAAATAGGAACTTGTTCTTGTTTGCTGGTACGAAGAGATACGCTTGCCTCTCTCTTAGTACTTGGTCCAGAGGTCTGACCATTGATCCTGCGGTGCACACCCCGATCAGTCGGACAGAGGCTTGGATCCCTCCCTCCGCTCTTACGACCAGGGAGGCCATTCCAAGGTTGGGCGAACACCAGTCTGTTCACAAAAGACTCAGATTCCTCCCACCAAGAAGTGAGTCTTCCTATTGTAAAAGGACCGAAGGTTTGTATGCCGTGTCGGAACAAATGACAATTTGTCCAAAATTGCATTTTTCCTAACTATACAAACCTGAGGTCCTTTTACACATAGTCCCACCTCATGCCACCCCTCACTCTGCAGTTTTTGCTTGGGCCAAAAGCAAAAGTGATTTGTTTACCTCCCAGTCGCGCGCGCGCGCCTGTCGGACAAGCAGTTAACTACCGAACCCCTTGTTCGAAAGCTTACGACCTATCCAGCTGCCGCTAGTACCTTCCTATTGTAAAAGGACCTCAGGTTTGTATAGTTAGGAAAAATGCAATTTTGGACAAATTGTCATTTCAGAGCTTTGTGTTTCGGCCTCTCGACGGCTCCTCAGGTGTTTACAGTGTTGATGAGAAACGTAGCAAGATGGCTACATCTGAGGGGGGGTGAGGATATCTCTTTACCTAGACGATTGGCTTATAAGAGCGCAGACAAGACAAAAGTGCTTGGAGGACTTGGAGATAGCTCTTCAATGACCAGATCTCTCGGATTGCTCGTAACCTCGAGAAGTCTCACACAATCCCCAGTCAGACTATCGTCTCTCTGGGGAGTCGATGGATTCTCGGGTTTCGAGCGTATCCATCCCAGGAAAGAATCTCGAAAGGGTTGGAGAAAATCTTGGTCTTCCTAGAGAAAGAACGAAGCTCAGCGAGGGAATGGCTCAGTCTTCTGGGCACTCTTTCCTCGCTGGAGCAGTTCATCTCTCTAGGGAGACTGAATTTGAGACCCTTGCAGTTCCATCTCAGAAGGAGTTGGAACAGAAGAAAAGGAGATCTTTTGGATACCTTTCCTATAGGAGAGAGTATCAAAAACCACATACGATGGTGGTTAGGACCACTGAGAAGAAACGAAGGAGTGTCCTTGGCCCTTCAGAACCCTCACCTAGTGTTATTCTCAGACGCTTCGGACACAGGGTGGGGAGCAACACTAGGGACGAAGGAAGTGTGAGGCAGTTGGACAGAAGAACAGAAGGCCTGGCACATAAATGCAAAGGAACTCTTAGCAGTGCACTTAGCACTGCAGTTTTTCGAGAACGAAGTCAGAGGCATGGTGGTCCAAGTCAACTCGGACAACCACGGCTCTGGCTTATATAAGAAAACAAGGGGGGACACACTCTTTCTCCCTTTACCAACTAGCAAGGGATCTGTTGATATGGACAGAAGAAAGAGGGATTAGACTGCCTGACGAGGTTCGTTCAAGGAGGGAAGAATATAAGAGCAGACAGACTGAGCAGGAAAAACCAGGTCCTTCCAACAGAGTGGACCCTTCATTCACAAGTCTGCCAGCAACTATGGTCTCTTTGGGGAAGCCGCAAGTGGACCTGTTTTGCAACATTCCTATCCAGGAGGATGGAGAACTTTTGCTCGCTGGGGGACGATCCCAGAGCCCTATCCATAGATGCCATGCTCATGGATTGGGAGGGCATAGACGCGTATGTGTTTCCCCCATTCAAGATGCTGGGGGAAGTAATGAGAAAGTTCGTGTCCTCGGAGGGAATGAGGATGACATTGATCGCTCCTTATTGGCCTGCAAGAGAATGGTTCACAGAGGTACAGGAATGGATAGTGGACTTCCCCAGATCTCTTCCCGAAAGGACAGATCTGCTCAGACAACCCCACTTCGAGGAGGTATCACAAAAATATCACGCTCTCGCTCTGACTGCCTTTCGACTATCGAAAGATTGGTCAGAGCGAGAGGCTTTTTCTCGCGAAGCGGCAAAAGCAATTGCTGGAGCAAGAAGGTCCTCAACCATGCGGATATACCAATCGAAGTGGGAAGTTTTCCGTAGATGGTGTAAGGCGAAGAAGCTGTCCTCCTCCGATACCTCTGTGACCGAAATTGCTGATTTTCTTTGTTTTTACGAGAAGAATCTCATCTGGCAGTGTCAACCATTAAAGGTTATAAGAGCATGTTATCAGCTGTGTTCAGGAATAGGGGCCTGAACATAGAGAATAACAAAGATCTGCATGATTTGATTAGATCATTGAAACTAAAAAATTAAGAACTTCTCTCGCCCCTAGTTGGAATCTGGATGTGGTTCTCAAATACCTTATGTCGGAGAGATTTGAACCTCCCGATAAAGCTACTTTTCGGGACTTGACTAGAAAATGCATTTTCTTAATAGCTCTCGCCACTGCGAAAAGAGTGAGTGAGCTGCAAGCGCTTGACTCTAGAGTGGGTTTTAAGAAGGATTCGGCTGTATTGTCCTTTAAACCTTTATTTCTAGCAAAAAATGAAAACCCCTCGAGACCTTGGCCTAGGACTTTTGAAGTAAAAGGCCTTTCTCAATTAGTTGGGAATGAAATGGAAAGAACTTTATGTCCTGTGAGAACTTTGAAATTTTACCTGCAGAAGAGGAAGCAGTTGCAGGGTTGCAATCAGAGTTTATGGTGTGCAGTTAAAGACCCTAGAAGAGCTATGTCAAAGAATGCCTTAGCATTTTTTGTTAGGAACATCATAACGGAAGCCCACATGAGCTGCGATAGTGAGGCATATAAGACCTTAAGGGTAAAAGCACACGAAGTACGTGCAGTCGCTACATCATTGTCGTTCAACAAGAACATGTCAATGAAGAACATCTTAGCGGCCACGTATTGGAGATGTAACTCAGTGTTCGCCTCACATTACTTGAAAGATGTGAGAGTGACATATGAGAAATGCATCTCTCTAGGACCTTATGTATCAGCGGATACAGTGCTGGGGAAAGGAGAGAAGACTGATCCTTAATATTAATTTTTGTCCTTATATTTTATATATTGTGATTTTAAAATTATTGGTGTTGAGTTTTTAGGTTGTTTGAAAGGTGTTTGGGGATAACGCCTTTCAATCATATTTACTAATCCACGGTTAGGATCGGGTGATCGGGATCAGTATTTTACTCCTTTATATGCCAAGAGGCATAGGTATATTGTCATGTAAGTGAATAAGAATCCAGTGACAATTGCCATTAGGTTCTGTTGAGTAAGTGGATAAGACCCCATTGACAGTCTTTTTCAAGAGTTCTCAGCCATAGGGCACACCCTCGCTGAAGCTTTTGAGGCGAAGCAGACTTCTCAGCACAAGCTAAGAAATCTTCCGCCTAAACAGGTAGGAACTAGGGTATTATTAATTAACTTGTATTACCTACAACATATGTTGTTTACCTATTAGGTCAGTAATTAGCTGTCTCTTGCCCTCCGCCAAAGGTGCCAATCAGCTAAGTATATATCTGACAGGGAAGTTGAATGTATGAAAATGATATTGTTATTGTACAATAAAGATTAATAAACATTACCTTAATATAATTTATCTAGCCCTAAATCCCCAAAAACCGCACCAAAATTTACCACATTGGCAACCCTGTTACCTCCTATTCTGTCCGCCAGTTGGCAACACTGTCGTTGACAGATACGAAAACCTTCCCTCAAATCAGTTGTTAACGAGCGCCCGTGTTGTTTACATCACGGCCGCTCTTTATAAATTTCCTTAAACATTTTTGTGCCTTTAAAGCTTTCATTATTTGTTAAATGAAACTTTATATGAATTACCACTCACGCATTACATCACGAAATAGTGAATTAACTTTGATTTCTGTTGTGGTTCTTATCTTAAATTACGAACTTTTGCGCGACCTGGAACTACTGACCTGTCCAATTCTACAATGGATTACCAAGAAATTACGATGCTTCCTTCTGCCAGCAACATCAGGAACTGCCCGGTTTGTGGGACAAGGATGAGTAGCAGGGAGTATGAACCCCGACATTTGTAGTTCTTGTCGTGGACAGGTTTGTGACTTGACTTCTCGTTGTGACGTATGTAAGCCCTGGTCTGACGAGGATATGACTGCTTATATGAAACGCCAAACAATCTTGCAGCGTAAAAGATCGGTTAAGGAGAAAAAGAAATCGATTGCTAAAACTGTATCTAACGAATTCTTTGACTTGGGCGCTCATGATTCTGGCTCTTCGGTTTCGGTATCGTACGACTCCGATTCCGAATTAATTGATGCTTTGCCCCCTGTACAACCGGTAATTAGTGAAGTTAGTTCTGATGTAGATTCGAAGATTTTGGCAATGGAAACTACCTGGAAACAGAATTTTAAGAAATTACAGCTTAGTCTAGATAGAGATATTTTGCTAAGTTTAAAACAATCTGTCAGAGAATTTTCAAGAAGCCTTTACTAGAATGTCTAACACACTTTTAGATTCATTTTCAGCTCCTCGTCAGGTACCTGTCGACAGCACCATGGGTAACGGTGCGACAGATACCCGGCTTGTGAACCCCGTCGTGGCGAAGGCCTAGGGGGGATCCGGTCCGGGCAGGTGCCTAACGAATCTTTACCCAACGTGTCCCCTGTTAGTCCCGTAACAGTGCCAAAGGGCGCTTATTTAGGAGAAGGGGGGAGGGATATTAGTGTCAGACCTAAGATAGCTAGTCGTCAGGATTTTACTTCAGAGGAAGTTTCTAAGTTAGGATCTGACGATGATGATGATGATGACGCGGATTCGTGTGATATTGATGTTTCTCGAATGGATGTCATGATGTAGAATTCAAGAAACTTTTTGATTTAATTTTGAGTTTTCTTCCTCAGGCGAGGCCTAAAGAGCAGAAGCAGCCTCCGCCTCGTTGTATTACAGAAGGGATTTTTCTTGACGGTCCTTCCCGGTCACGGGAATTTTTACGTTTTCCCTTTGCCCAGAGGTTCGCGAGAGTGAGGACGGACGTTGCCGCTAAACTTTCGAAGGTGATCGGGGAAGGGAAGAGGAAGCTCTCTTCTCTTCTACGACACCGGAGAGGAGTTTACCAGGTGGCGGATGATTCTTCATTCTCTCGACCCCCCAAGCCAAATCCTGATTTTGTCCGACTTTCAAGTCAACCCTTGCCTTCTAAGGCTTCGGTCTCTGTCTCAATTGAAGATTTTATTGCTATGGAGGCTGTTATGAGCTCCTTACAAGAAGCTCAATCCTTCAATATGTGGGTCCTCGGAGGGCTTTTAATGTATATCAAGGACTCCGGGTTTGTTCCTCCTGATGCTCCTCTTTTTGAGAAATTCTGCTCATCCATTTCAATCGCTTCTGTACATCAGAACGAGCTTGCTGCTTCAATGCAGGCCTTTCTTGTTTCTCTAAGGCGTAACCTGTATTTGTCGCAGTTACCCTCCTCTGTATCGGAGATTCAGAGAACCGCCCGTCTGTTGTCCTCTTCTCCTTTTGGCGATTTCCTTTTCGATATTTCTGTGCTTTCTGAGGTTTTGAAGGAACATCAAGGTGATGCCTCTTCCCAAGCTCACTGGGCTTATCAAGAGCTTTTTCCTCTGGTCTTCCTCCCATTCCTTCAAGGAGTAAGCTTAAGTTTAGGACCAGATCTGTACCTTCTGCTCCAGCCCAACAACCTCCTTCTGGCTCTTTTTTCCAGAGTACATCTCAGGTTGCTGGTGCCTCTTCTTCATCCTCTGGTGCTCACCCTTTGAAACGCAGGAGAAGTTCTTGGCGTGGCTCCAAGGGCAGAGAAAGAGCTCAACCTCCAGGAGGACCTTCTTCTTCTTCTTCTTCTTCTTCCTTGTCTCTGCGTAAGAATTTTCGGAAGTAGGAGTCATCACCTCGCCTGGAGACCGCAGTAGGAGCTTGTCTCTCCGCCATTGGTCAGCTTGGCAGGGGAGAGCGGTGGATGCTTGGGTGGTGGAGGTCCTGAAGGAAGGTTACGAGATCCCTTTTGTTTCCAGACCTCCACTTTCCAATCGTCCTCTCGAGTTCAGCAGTTATTCCCCTCACTCAATCAGGGGTCAAGCCTTGGAGAAGGAGCTTTCGGCCCTCTTGGAGAAGGATGCTATAGAGCGAGCTCCTCCTTCTCCCGGGTTTTACTCTCGGATGTTTGTAGTTCTAAAGGCCTCGGGTGCCTGGCGCCCCATCATAGATCTTTCGGTTTTGAACAAGTTCATTCTAAAGTCCAAGTTCAGGATGGAGACGGTCCAGACTGTTCTTTCATCCGTCAGGAGGGGGGACTGGATGATTTCCATCGATCTGCAGGATGCTTATCTGCAAATCCCCATCCATCCAAGAAGCAGACCTTACCTTCGGTTTTTTCACGGACTCGGGAGTTTTCCAGTTCAAGACCCTTTGTTTCGGCCTCACCACTGCTCCACAGGTCTTTTCTCGGGTGATGGCTCCTGTTTCAGCTATTCTGCATCAGTTAAATGTAAGGATGCTTCGGTATCTGGACGATTGGCTAGTCCAGGCCGAATCTCTAGAGAAATGTCTCCGGTCGAGGGAGATAGTTCTGTCTCTTTGTGTCGAGTTGGGCATTCGTGTCAACTTCGACAAGTCCAATCTAATCCCTTGCCAGATCATGACTTATCTGGGGATTGTTTTGAATTCCCAGATTTTGAGGGCTTCTCCCGCTCAGAAACGGATAGACAAGCTTCTGAGTCTGATCGAAGAATTTTTGTCCTCCGTAATGCAGCCAGTTTCTCTTTGGAGGTCTCTCCTGGGCCATTTGTCATCCCTCATCCAACTGGTTCCCGGAGGTCGTCTCAGAATGAGGTCCCTTCAGTCGACACTTCGCCAGTCATGGGATTTCGTGTCCGAGGACACGATAGTCGCCTCTTCTCCACAATGTCGGAAGGATCTCCGTTGGTGGATGCAAGTTCACGCCTCAAGTCAGGGACATCTCTTCTTTCGGTTCCTCCGGACCTAATGTTTTGGTCAGACGCCTCGGATCAAGGTTGGGGCGCACACCTGGGCTCCGAAGCCGCTTCGGGCCTTTGGTTAGAGGAGGAGAGGAGCATGTCAATAAATTGGAGGGAACTGAGGGCAGTGTACCTAGGCCTTCTTTCATTTCAGGAACAACTGTTGGAGTCGGTTGTCGCGATCTTTGTCGACAACACCACAGCAGTCTCGTACTTGAGAAACCAAGGCGGCACACAGTCGGATCTTCTCACTCAAGAAGCCCGATCAATCCTGTGTTGGGCAGAAGACAGGGGGATTACGTTGGTCCCTCAGTTTATCCTGGGCCATCACAACGTCTTAGCAGACGCCTTGTCGAGACCGAACGAAGTTCAAGGGTCGGAGTGGACACTTTGCCAGGAAGTCTTCGACAGCCTCAGGAAGAAATGGCCTGTCACAGTCGATCTGTTTGCCACCCCACTGAATTTTCGGTGCCAGATATTCTTCGCCCCTTACCAGACTCCTCAGAGTGCCGGGACAGACTCTCTTTTGCAGGACTGGGAGGGACTTCAAGCCTATGCTTTTCCTCCGTTCTCTCTGGTGAGGTCAGTCCTCAACAAAGTGAGGGCAACCAAGCGTCTGGATCTCACCTTGATCGCCCCCTTCTGGCCACAGAAGGAGTGGTTTCCCGACCTTCTGGAAGCACTGGTGGAACCCCCCATTCGCCTGCCAGAGAGACCAGATCTTCTCAAACAACCCCATTTTCATCGGTTCCATCAGAGGCTCCACATGCTTCATCTTCATGCCTGGAGACTGTCAGGAGGTTCTCCAAGCACGAAGGGTTCTCCTCCAGAGTGGCGCGACAGTTGGCTCTTGCCAGGCGGCAATCAACCAGAGTAAATTATCAGGCTAAATGGTCGGTTTACAGACGTTGGTGTAAGTCTCAAGGACATTCAATTTCTAGACCTTCCTTACCGAAAGTAGCGGAGTTTTTAGTTCATTACATCATGACAGGGCCCTGTCACCTTCGTGCATTAAGGGTTATAGGTCTATGCTTTCCTATGTTTTTAAGGCAAGGCTTCCTGAGATCTCTTCATCTTATGTCATTAGAGATTTACTTCGATCTTTTTCCCTATCTCGACCCAGGCCGCAGTGTTCGCCTCCGACATGGGACGTTAACAAAGTCCTTCAAGCCTTAAGGTTCCCTCCGTTTGAGCCTCTGAATTCTGCCAAATTTAGGGACCTCTCTTCTAAGACACTCTTCCTTGTCTCACTGGCTACAGCCAAGAGGGTGGGTGAACTGCAAGCACACTCTTTCTGGTTGCCAGATCTGGACAAGACATGATTTTGTCATACCTTCCTGAATTTGTCGCAAAGACTGAATCGTCTGATAATCCCATTCCCAGTCTTTCGTACTGAAGTCGCTGGTCGACTTTGTTGGTAATTTAAATGAGGAATTAGTTCTTTGCCCTGTTAGGGCGCTCTCATGTTATTTACGCCGCACGAAGGACATTCAGGGTCGTCCCCGTCATCTGTTTGTTTCACCCCGAAATGTCAAGAGACCTATTTCAAAGGATGGTGTATCCTTTTTTCTCAGAGATCTGATCGTTAAAACTGGTGGTTCGGCTGCTGGGGAAGACCAGACGCCGAGAGCACACAGTATTAGAGCAGTTGCTACATCAGTAGCTTTTATGAAGAATGTCTCAGTCGCCAAGGTGCTTGAGGCGGCGACTTGGCGTTCTAATTCTGTTTTTGCCTCTTTTTACTTGAGGGATATTTCTCTAGTTCTAGGCGACCTTCGTTCTTTGGGCCCGTTGGTGATGGCAGGACAGGTCGTCAGACAGGAGAATTAGGTAGTCTTCCTGTTTTACGTTTGGTTGCTACCTGTATATTATTCATTAATTTTTTTGTTGTATATATTTTTTGTTTTTGTATTATAACCCATGGCAGTTTTTGACGTAGTTATAATGGGAATTAGGCAGTTTGTATTTAGGTGTTTTTGATGACAAGGACTGACTGCTTGGCAACTCATGCTGCTTCCATTTTCAGTGTGAAATGGTTCCAGCCACTGGTTGTCGGCACTGGCGACTACGCTTCTCCCAGAGTCGATGCTGACCTAGGACTAGCCACTGGTTCGCTTGTCCTGACGACTCCTGCTTCTTCCACTGTCCTGGACAGGGAATTAGTCGATGGATCGTCTGCTGTCATCTGGTGACTCGCTCACCATCTACTTTTTGTCTCACCTGTCTTCTCAGAGTCAGACACTCGTGGAGATCAGGCGACATTTAGTAGCCCTGAGTTTCTTGTTGACGAAGTCGGTTGCGTTGATACACCCCCGATGATCGTGTAACATGAGACCAGGTTGGACTGTCAGGCATTCGTCCTTCGGGACTGAATCGCCTTTTTGCTCCGCGCTCCTTTCTCTTGGCACCAGAAAGCTAGAGTTAGGAGTTGCTCATGAGCCGATTCGTTGCTGGCGACTTCGGGTTGCGTTGATACACCCCCAAGGTTTGCTTAGCTTTGAATCGCCCAGACAGTCCAGACACTCATCCTTTAGGGAAAGAATAGTGCTTGATAGTCTTCAGGGTGCAGCCTTGCTGTCCGCAATTCGTCTGACTGGTCACCTGGTCGGTCACCTGACTTTAGTACAGACGGACTGACTATGCACTTACTCCTTGTCCTGTGCTACCGCAGTTGGTGGCATTATGGTAGGAGACTTTGAGTTGTTAGTATCTTTGACCTTGGGTTGAGTTTTGACTGCCTATGATATATATTTCTTTGTTTGTTTTCTCCTATTCTGTCCAAAGGGGAAATTGTATTCAGATTCCCTCCTCCTTTTCAATGTGGTTAATCGGGCTAGATAAATTATATTAAGGTAATGTTTATTAATATGGAATTTTTATTCTAAAATTAATATTAATAATACTTACCTGTATAATTTATCTAGTCCCACCCATCCTACCCCACGATCTGCCTATCACAACTGATTTGAGGGAAGGTTTTCGTATCTGTCAACGACAGTGTTGCCAACTGGCGGACAGAATAGGAGGTAACAGGGTTGCCAATGTGGTAAATTTTGGTGCGGTTTTTGGGGATTTAGGGCTAGATAAATTATACAGGTATGTATTATTAATATTAATTTTAGAATAAAAATTCCATTTTCATACATACTTACCTGGCAGATATATACGATCGTATGGCCCACCCAACCTCCCCTCAGGAGACAGGTGGAAGAGAAAAATCTGGCTTAAAACGGTAATAGTTCCTATTCCTGCCACCCAGCGGCAGGCGGCGGGATCACCTGACCTAC
The DNA here is from genome assembly GCF_015104395.2 of Macrobrachium nipponense. Classification (NCBI taxonomy): domain Eukaryota; kingdom Metazoa; phylum Arthropoda; class Malacostraca; order Decapoda; family Palaemonidae; genus Macrobrachium; species Macrobrachium nipponense. The sequence continues at coordinate 47,743,385 of NC_087219.1, read as the reverse complement.
CTGTAGTGTGTGCCGCGAAATTTGAATTTCTGTCGGGGACGACGGAGTCTATAGCTAAGTATATATCTGCCAGGTAAGTATGTATGAAACTTTATTGTACAATAACAGTATCATTTTACATAGTTTTGAATGCACCCAAAGCATTAAAAGTAAGATTTTCTTAGGATTTTTTACGATGTTCCGGCTTACGATGCGTCTCAAGAACGGAACCCCTGTCGTAACCCGGGGACTGCCTGTATATATATAATTCCAGCATCGGCTAGGGCACCAAGAGCCATTTAAATGCAACTATCTACAGGGCAAAAGGTGCCACCCTAAAGACAAGTATCATCGGTACAGGGCAAAAGGTGCCCTGAATTCAAGATCTTTTTCTAGCATCGCCACACTGCCAAAAGCGCCAAATTGATTTCCAGATCAATACAGGGCAAAAAAACGCCCTTAGTGCAAGACTGATTTCTGCCTTCCAACTTTAGTAGAGGGGAAAAGGCGCCTTGAACGCAAAACTGTTCAACATTGGTATAAGCCTCCATAAGCCTATACTAGACAAAATGCCCTGAAAGCAAAAACAGACTGTCCCCTGTGAATATCAGTTCTAAATTTGAATTTGATCACTGATCCTGGTGTAGAGTGTACGACATTATTACAGTAGCGCTGTGGCGGGATCACAAGCTAAAAAAAATAAGCTGGCTAAATCCCCCCCCACATAAACCTAATCACTCCAGCTGCCCAACTCACCCCAGTCACACTTTCCTCTTTACACTACAGCATACACGCAGGACAATTGACCTATACCTACAAAAAGCAAAAAAAAAATAACACAAAACACATGTACTTACCAACCACTCCAGATACTCCGGGCTATCCTGTGCTGTGCGCTGGTCGATGTCGCTGAGACACAAAACAACCACAAGCCAAAACCAAGAACCACAACCCACAACACAACAACACCAACAACCAAGGACCACAACTCAACACAACACCCAAGCACCACAACCCCACAACTCAACAACACAACAACAACAACAAGGAACACAACCACAACTCAACAACACAACAAACCAATAAGGAACACAACAACAACCAAGGAATCCAACCACAACAAAAGACCACTGCACACCCAATCACTAACACAAAAACAACACAAAAAAAGGCAACACACACCCACTACAACACCAAGAAATCACAACAACAACAACCCTCAACTAGCTACAACAATCACATACAACCCTCAGGAACTCACACATAACCCAACAAAAACCTCATAGCACAACAAATCTAACAATAGCTACAGGTACAACAACTCTTAAGCAACAATATCAAACCAAACAAAACAAACAACAAATCAATAAGACAACTCAACTGACTTTCAATGCCTTAACTGAAATGCTGCCAACTCTACTGTCTATCACCAGCTCTCACCAAAGACTAACTCAAAAAACTAACCAAAACACAGAACTCCAACAACTAACAGGACCAGCAGACGACCTAGAACTCGCCAACAGCCAATACAGTCGTTAACCATCCAACCACCAATTACACTCTCTCTCTCTCTCTCTCTCTCTCTCTCTCTCTCTCTCTCTCTCTCTCTCTCTCTCTCACGTTGTCAAATGGAACTCCATAACTCTTCCATAGTGCCTCAGGTTACGAAATTAATCCGTTCCGAAGCGGCCTTCATAACCTGATTTTTTTGTATTTAACTACTTTTTACATGTAAATTACCTAATTCGTCCCAAGCCCTACAAAAACACCACAGTAAATTTTATCATAAAGCTAAATTGACCAATAAACAATGAAATACAACAGTTTGGACCATTCAATAACTAACCTAACCATGACTGTACCTGTAAATAAAGTGAATTAGTGTACAGGGTACAAGAAATACTGTACGCATATGTACATACATATGTAGTAAAATGTGGAACCTTACCTTTCGAGTGAGGCGACGTCCGAAAGTGGCTACAGAGGAGGAGGACAAATGGCAGAAAACATGAACACTTAACTTTACGAAACAATAAAAAATTACAGAAAACATTAGCACTAAACTTTACGAAACACATTAACAAATGGCAGAAAACATTAACACTTCTTGATTATCTCCATCTTTGTCTTCATAGAAAGCATCCACTTCTTTCTGTGAACTTCAGCATCGTTTTTGGGACCCATGGCTAATAACGAAAGTAATTAAGTTCACACACAATACGATAAAGTAACTTGCAGCACAACGAAAGCAAAATCACTAGCACGAATTTAGTTTAACAAACGAAATCTGTGTGAACGAACAAATTCCACGAGTTTACGATAACGCTGCCGCAAAAAATGGTTACGGAACGCCTTTACATAGAGGCATGAACGGTACAGGGGGCCCTGTACGCAATTCAGATTTCTCATACTCACTACAGGGCGCCCTGGAAATAACCTCGGCCTTTAAGTACAGGGCACCCTGTATGTAATTCGGATTTTTAATATTCGGTACAGGGTGCCCTGGAAATAACCTCGGCCTTGTTGTTTTAGATAAGTGAGTGAGACAAAACTGAAGGATTTGAACCTACTGCCACAAAGGGGTAGCCTAGGCTAGTGTTGCTTGGAGATGTCCAGGGAGAGCCAAGCTCCCAATTAACCCCCGTTTGTAGTGGGGTAGTGCCATCAGTGCACCTCATTTGGTGCAACGTAGGCACTACATAAGGTTCTCTGCAGCATCTCTATGGCACCTAGCTGCAACTACTTTCATTCCTTTTATGGTACCTCCATTCATAGTCTTTCTTCCATCTTACTGTCCACCCTCTCCTAACAATTGTTTCATAGTGCAACTGTGAGGTTTTCCTCCTGTAACACCTTTCAAACCTTTTACCATCAATTACCATTTCAGCGCTGAATGGCCTTAGTTGCCCCAGTGCTTGGCATAATGCCAAAATCCAAATGAAAAAATATAAAAAAGCTCCGTACTAGGTCTGGGCATGGTGTCCAAAGTCAGGCCATGCAGGTAAGGTTTGGTTAGGTCAGGACATGTCATTCTAAAAAAGGTTAGGTTTGGCCTGTTATGATGGTCAGATTTCTCACACCTAGCCTGTCACCCTGCTCTGCATCTGCTCCTAAAGTTATATAACAATTATGGGGGGACCCAGCAGGATCCATGATTCTGAGTGTAGCTAAAAAGCTATTGAAATGCACAAACAAGAAGGAATGATCTAAAATGTACAAACTATAATCTTAGTGTTACCATCTTTATTCTAACCTGGTCTTTACCTGGCTGGGGCACCCTTCATTAACCTGACTGAGGGTGCTGGGTACTTATCTGGCAGGGGAAACTTTAACCCCCCCTTCTCCCCATCCTAACCTGACCTAGAACAGTATAACTTATAAAAGTGGAATATGTAAATTCATCAAGCTACCCTTGCATGCCTGGTCTTAACTGGAAGTGGAGGAGCCTCTGACATTGACTGGACACATTTGTTCCACTATTACAGTCTCAGCCCTGATACTACTTCGATTCAGTTATAGGAGGCATTTAGGCCTAGCAAAGAAGGAGAGCCATTTATTCTTGGAAGGAACCATGTCACTTCCAGATGAATAAAGAGTTGTTTCGTGGTTGACATTGCTTATGAAATTAATGAAGACACTACCCTTATTATTGCCAAATTTTACACAAACAGCCATTGTTGAACTGGATATATTGGAGCCTGAAAACATTTGGGAACTTAACCATGTGTTTTAAACTTATTTGATAAAAATTACTTCACTATTACATGGTGGTAATAAGTACAAAATAATTACATAAGCATGTTTGTGCCTAGCACATGTGCCACTACAAGCAACTAACACCCCAAACAATGTCCAGAAAATATTGAAATAGTTTCAAAAGAACAACAGTGGATGGAAAATTCAGTATGCAAGTACGTACGTATTTATGTTTTTATCAGTACATACATCACTTACTGTTCGCTTGCCCCTCAATTCCTGTTGGAAAAAATTGCTAAAATGACTATCATTCAACCATGTCTTAGTACTGAATTTTTGTGTTGGCAAGATATAATGTTTTTGTAGTGTTATCCAAAGATGTCAGAAGCCTAGGTATAGGGATGCATCATAACCATACCTTCCCTAGCTGAACCTAGGATGCTGGGTCCTACCTGCTACGGTGCTTCAACCCCCTGGACCCCTCCCAACTTGACCTAGAGCAAAGGAGTAAGTTACCTTTCCTAACTTTAGATGCTGGCTGCTCCTTACCTGGCAGATGACTGGACCTATCATGGTAACCTGACATAAAAGGACATGAAATTGAAGTACAGTGGGGACCCCCATATTCACGCTCTCCCGATTTGCGGACTCATGGATTCGTGGATTTCTCTCTGGATCATATCTACCCATTATTCACGGGAAATTCGCCTATTTGCAGTATTTTTCTATGAGAAATATCCACAAATTCCTGTTTTTTCATCATATTCATCATAGAATGCACTTTTTGTGATAAAACTATTAAAAAACTAGGCATAAAAATTTTTAGTGAGTTTTTCTTGAATTTTACCTACCAAAATAGGCTGTTTTCAGTGTTTTTATAGGGGTTCCAACTATTCGCGGAATCTAAACGTTCGCGGGGGCGGGGGGGGTCTGGTACGCATCTCCAGTGAATATGGGGGACCGCTGTACAGAAATTTATTCCAAACCAACTATACACACTGGGTACTAATTGAAATGGGACATCTCTTGTCTCCCCCTTATGGCACATATTATATTCCTAAAGTCTAGGAGGTGTATAACTAGAAGGCACACATTTTCTCTTTTCCTAATTTTGGAGTGTGACTCTCAGTTAACCAAAATTTGTTTTGTTCATGAAACTTACCTGTCAGATATATATATAGCTGTATTCTCTGAAGTCCGACAGAATTTCTAAAAACTTACGACACACGTAGTGGGAGTAGGGTGGTTAGTACCCATTCCCGCCGCTGGGAGGCGGGTATCAGGAACCATTCCCATTTTCTATCAGATTTCTTCTGTCGCCGGTGTTGTAAACAACTGTTTACAGCACCTCCGCCTCAGGATTTTGGAAAACTTTTCATTGGCTTGAGTATCCTCTTGACTTTTTGGTTTTTTGTTATTGGATCGATAGCTTGGCATACGAGACTTTGGATTGTTTTGATTTTGGCTTGGTTTTTTCCTTAAATATGTCTGGATCTAGTTCGGCTAGCGCCAGGGTGTGTGTGTGAAAGATGAATGCAAGGTGAGGCTACCAAAGGCCTTGGTTGATCCTCACACACTGTGTAAAGGTTGTAGGGGACAAGTTTGTAGGTATGATTTTCGCTGCAATGAGTGCGAAAGTTTGAGTGATGTGCAATGGAAGACGTATGAATCCTATGTTAATAAATTAGAGCGTGACAGGATCAGGAGGTCTTCCTCCAGGAGTAAATCGGGTAACCCCTTCTAACCCTCCTTTAGATTTTGTGTCTCCTAACCCCGTAGTGTTGCCTTCGGGCCCTCAAGTGGTGTCTGCGGAGGGTAATGCCCTTTCGCTTATTTTGGATTCATTGAAAATGCTTGAATCTAAAGTTCTTGCCCTTGAAAACAGGTATAGTGCTAAGTGCAGTGATAGTGCCCCTAGTGAAGTGGAGGGGGCGTCAGATCGGCCCTATAGCGCCTCTAGGCTGGGACCTCTGCCGGACTCCCAGGACTCAGGGAGAGGGCATGTCGAAGGCCGAAGGAGGGTTACGGGGATCCCCCACCGATCTGACGTCCCTTCAGCAGTTCCTGTGGACGCATCCCAGGCTGCTAAGGAGCGTGCTCGAACACGCATCCTGAAAGATTGTTTCTCGTCTTCCGACGCGTCCTCCCCGCGCAAGGGGTGGGAATCTCGTCCGGATTCGCGGCCTTTGAAAAGGACTTTTCAAGATCAAGACGCTTCACGTCATGCTCTGTCTGATTGGCATTCTTCTCCGGAAAGCGTAGCCTTTCCGCCCCAGAAGAAGTCTAGGACGTCATCTGATGATGACGCCTTCGAGCGCCCCAGTCGCTCTAGAGCCAAGGCTGTTCCTGGGAGAAGGAAGAAGGCGTCCCCTCGCCCCTCACCTTCTCACAGGCACAGCTCTTCTCCTCGTAAGGAGACTTCTCAGACTGAGATAATCCTTGCTATGCAACGGCAACTGGACGCTTTACTTAAGCAGAAGGAGACGGTTCCTCGTCGCAAGAAGGACGACAGACTTCCGATCAAGAGAACAAGACAGTCTTCTCCGTCTGCTCCTCTTTCATCCCCGTCTCCTGGTATTTCGCCCTCTAGACTTCGTTCTTCTCCCCAGTGTTCGTCTAGAGGTGGCGGTAGACGTCATGAAAGAGAGAGGTTTCATCACGCTTCCCTCTCTTCTCGACGAGAGGACGCTCGGCATTCCAACCTCGACGTTTCTGCTGGCGACGATGTAGTTCCTGTCGGACGAACTTCAGTACGTTCTGCTCCTCTTTGACATGCTCGTGTCGACGCTCAACGGGACGCTCATCAGGTGACAGGCCCTGTTTCTTCGCGGGACGTTCGTAGGGATGCTTCGCGGGACGTTAGGAGAGACGCTCCGCTCGACGCTTCTTTTGACGCTTCGCTGGACGCTCGGTTGGACGCTGATTTGGACGCTTCGTTGGACACTTGGAGGGACGCTAGGTTGGACGCTCCGATGGACGCTAGTAAACATAGTCGTAAGAGCACTTTGGACGCGAATGTGGAAGTTCGCTATCACTCGGACGCTGTTCCTGAGTCTTTTGCTGACGCTTCACGTCTTCCTACAACTTCACGTTCTCCTCAAGTTTTGATTTCTGACCCTGTGACTGTTAAGGATTCTGTTAAGGGTCCGCTGCCCTCTTCTTCTCGACGTCGTTCTGACATGAGACTTGGAGCGAAAGGACTTTTGCCTCTTCCTTCGGGGTTTCACTCGGGTAAGGAAGAAGGGGAACTAAGCTGTTCTTCTGAGGATGTTGACGAAGAACAACCTTCGACGTCGGCTTCTTCAGACTACCAAGTATTGGCTCGGCTGCTCCGTGATTCGTTTGGGGATACCTTCCTTCCTTCTGCCCCTCCTTCTCCTCCATCGCAGTTTTCGTCGTCGAAAGCAAGCAAGACGCCAGGGTTTGTGAAAATGAAGACGTCGTTGTCTACCAAGAGAGCTTTCCGTAAGGTTAAAACCTGGATGGAGTCTAGGAAAGCAAAGGGAAGGACCACTTTTGCCCTGCCTCCGTCTAGACTTAGCGGTAAGGCAGGGATGTGGTATGAAACCGGCGAAGAGTTAGGATTGAAGGTTCCTACTTCAGCGCAAGGAGATTTCGCCAGCGTTGTGGATGCCTCAAGGAGATCTCTTTTAGCTTCAGCAAAAGTGTCGTGGACGACTTCGGAACTTGACCATCTGTTGAAGGGCCTTTTTAGGTCCTTGGTAGTTTTCAACTTCTTAGACTGGTGTCTCGGAGTGTTAGACAACCAGTCTCGTAAGCCAGATTCGATCAGCTTGGGGGAGCTGTCCAGTGTATTGTCATGCATGGACAAGGCCGTCAGGGATGGCTCAGAGGAGTTAGCCTCTCATTTTTCAGCAGGCTTGTTGAAGAAAAGATCGCTCTATTGCAATTTTGCGGCTAAGTCTGTCTCTCCCTCACAGAGGACAGAACTTTTGTATGCGCCTTTTTCGAGTCATCTCTTCCCCCAGGCTATGGTGAAGGATCTGGCAGTAAGTCTTCAGGAAAAAGCCACTCAAGACCTTTTGGCTCAGTCATCGAGACGTCCTGCTGGCCCTTCCACGTCTTCAGGAGTCCAATCGAATAGAAAGCAGAAGCCCTTTCGTCGAGGGACTTCCGCTAGATCTTCACCCCGAGGAAGGAGTCTTCCTAGAGGTAGAGCCCCGGCTAAGTCTAGGGGCAAGAAGTGAGAGATCCTTCCTTCAGTCACCGGTAGGAGCCAGGCTGCAGTTGTTTGGAGAGGCCTGGAGAGAAAGAGAGGCGGACACCTGGTCTCTCAACATCATAGAGAAGGGGTACAAGATCCCTTTTGTAAAGCCGCCCCCGCTGACTTCCACTCCCAGGGACTTGTCCCCGTCGTATCCTCGAGAAAAGCGGAAGATACTCTTCGACCTGCTCGAGCAGATGCTCGAGAAGCGAGCAGTGGAACAGGTCTTAGACCTGGCAACGCCAGGATTTTACAACAGATTGTTTCTTGTACCGAAACAATCGGGAGGGTGGCGGCCGGTCTTGGACGTAAGTCGTCTAAACCTCTTTATAGAGAAGCAGAGGTTCAAGATGGAGACACCTCAGTCAGTTCTGGGGGCCTTAAGACCTGGAGATTGGATGGTATCACTCGACCTTCAGGACGCCTACTTTCACGTCCCGTTACATCCCCAATCTATGAAGTACCTTCGGTTCGTCCTGAAAGGAAAGGTCTTTCAGTTCAGGGCTCTTTGTTTCGGACTGAGTACGGCCCCATTTGTCTTCACCATCTTAATGAAGAATGTGGCGAGGTGGCTCCATCTTTCCAACATCAGGATCTTGCTCTATCTGGACGACTGGCTCATACGAGCCTCTTCGCAGACCCGGTGCCTGAAGGACCTGCAAACGACTCTGTCTTTAGCTGCGTCCCTGGGACTTCTGGTGAACTTCGAAAAGTCACATCTGACCCCAACACAGTCCATCGTGTATCTGGGGATTCAGATGGATTCAGTGGCTTTTCGGGCTTTTCCGTCCCAGGAACGTCAGCAACAAGGCATAGAAAAAGTGTCAGCCTTTCTAGGGAAGGATTCATGCTCAGTGAGGGAATGGATGAGTCTGCTGGGGACCATTTCCTCTCTGGAGAAGTTTGTTTCCCTGGGGAGGCTACACCTCCGACCTCTTCAGTTCTTCCTGTCGGACAGCTGGACAGACAAGGACAACTTCGACATGATGTTAACCATCTCAGAAGAGGTAAAGAGCCATCTAAGATGGTGGCTCGATCCGTGGAAGCTGTCAGAGGGCATATCCCTCAAGCTTCGGAACCCCGACCTAGTGTTGTTCTCCGACGCGTCATCCACGGGGTGGGGAGCAACACTAGGGGGGGAGGAAGTGTCAGGCACCTGGAGAGGGGAACAGGTAGCCTGGCATTTCAACTTCAAAGAGCTGGCAGCTGTTCAGTTAGCGCTCCAGTTCTTTCAGGACAAAGTCTCCCGTCGAGTAGTCCAAGTCAACTCGGACAACACCACAGCCCTGGCATACTTGAAGAAACAAGGAGGAACACACTCTCGCTCTCTGTTCGCTCTAGCGAAAGAGATTCTGCTTTGGGCGAAGGCGAGAGAGATCACGATCTTGACAAGGTTCATTGCCGGAGTCGAGAACGTCCGTGCGGATCTCCTCAGTCGACAAGGACAGTTGCTGCCGACAGAATGGACCCTCAATCAGGACGTATGCCAGGAGCTGTGGGGTCTTTGGGGATGTCCTTTGGTGGACATTTTTGCAACCTCAAGAACGGCGAGACTTCCTCTTTACTGCTCCCCGGTTCTCGATCCGGGGGCAGTAGCAGTAGACGCCCTTTTATGGGATTGGACGGGCCTAGATCTCTACGCATTTCCCCCCTTCAAGATTCTGGGGGAAGTGATGAGAAAGTTCGCAGCTTCGGAGGGGACGAGGTTGACGTTAATCACCCCCTTTTGGCCCGCAGCGAACTGGTTCACAGAGGTGATGTCCTACCTGGTGGATTTTCCGAGATCTCTTCCGTTAAGGAGAGATCTACTCAAACAGCCCCACTTCGAGAGGTACCACAAAAACCTCTCCGCTCTGAGTCTGACTGCGTTCAGACTATCCAGAAGTTGGCCAGAGCGATCGGTTTTTTGAAACCTGTGGCTAAAGGTATCGCCACCGCGAGGAGACCTTCATCAATCGCGGTTTACCAATCGAAGTGGGCAGCTTTTAGAAGCTGGTGTAGAAAGAAAGGAGTTTCCTCTACCACGACCTCTGTGAGCCAGATCGCCGACTTCCTACTTTATCTTAGACGAGATCTGAAGCTTGCAGTGTCAACCATTAAAGGCTACAGAAGTGTCTTATCTGTGGTTTTTCGCCATAGAGGTCTTGACCTCGCTAATAACAAGGATCTCCATAATCTATTGAGATCTTTCGAGACCACCAAGGTGCCGCTACCAAAGTTACCTTCGTGGAACCTAGACGTGGTCCTCAAGTTTTTAATGTCAAGTCGCTTTGAACCTCTTTACTCTACATCTTTGCGAGATTTGACGAAGAAAACTGTATTCCTAACTGCTCTGGCGACGGCGAAGAGAGTTAGCGAGATACAGGCTATTAGTAAACACGTCGGCTTCAAAGGGCATAATGCGGTCTGCTCTTTGGGTATGTCTTTTCTGGCTAAGAACGAAAACCTTTCCAATCCTTGGCCTAAAACGTTCGAGATCAAGGGTATGGCAGAGATCATTGGTCAAGAGCCAGAAAGAGTCCTGTGTCCTGTTAGGGCTCTTAGAGAATATCTTCGTAGAACAAAGGATTGTAGAGGTTCTGCGGAGAACTTATGGTGTTCGGTCAAGAGACCAAATATGCCCATGTCCAAGAATGCACTGGCATTCTTTTTAAGAAACACCATAAAGGAGGCGCACTCTTCTTGCAAAGATAGTGACTTTAGGATGTTAAAAGTTAACGCTCACGAAGTAAGGGCTATTTCGACCTCGATAGCCTTTCAGAAGAATATGGCCCTCAAAGACATTTTAAGTGCCACTTTTTGGAGGAGTAACTCAGTGTTCGCCTCGCACTACCTACGGGAGGTGAGAACGACATATGAAAATTGTTACTCTCTTGGACCATACGTCGCCGCAGACACTATTTTGGGGGCAGGAGGTAGCACTCATCCTTTCCCATAGAAAAGGGTAGGTGAGTTTTAATAATTGTAATGTTTATGGTTGTAGGGTCGGCCGCCGAATGCGGTCGTCCCTTCTTTTAGCCTTTGGTTTATGGGAGTATTTTGTTAGGCTAACTTAGGTGGTGGTTTTGCCTCGTTGCCCTCAGAAGTATGGTCATGGTCTAGTCACATTGTGGTCTCGTCCCCGTTGACAGATCATCTAGAGCGCACCAGCTACACAGGTTACTACCTTGTTGGTAACTCTAGTGAAGCAGATGCAGGCTTGGGTGACAGTAATCACGAAGTCAGCTATGCTAACAGGTAAGGAACCAAGATGTCAATCATCTACATTTATATGTTTCCTAAAATCCTTTTCTGTCTCTCCCACCGCCAAAGGTGGGATTCAGCTATATATATATCTGACAGGTAAGTTTCATGAACAAAATGATATTGTTAAGATACAATAAAGTTTGTTCATACTTACCTGGCAGATACATATATAGCTGTATTCTCTGAAGTCCGACAGAATTTCTAAAAACTTACGACACACGTAGTGGGAGTAGGGTGGTTAGTACCCATTCCTGCCGCTGGGAGGCGGGTATCAGGAACCATTCCCATTTTCTATCAGATTTCTATCTCCACTGTCTCCTGAGGGGAGGTGGGTGGGTACTTAAAATATATATATCTGCCAGGTTATCTGCCAGGTAAGTATGAACAAACTTTATTGTATCTTAACAATATCATTTTGTGAGAGAGAGATTTGTTTGTGGAGGGGGTTACTTCCAGAGTGACAAAGAATCTTTTTATGTACTATGTGCTTTTTTGCATATTAAAGATAGCACTTCCTTATTACTTCTTAATTACATGATAACCATGGTTCAAATAAATATATTGTGTAAGTGAAAATGAGAGGAGTCAGAAAACTTATGGGAACTTCACCATGAGAATTTTAATTGGCTCGTGTAACTATTACTTAAGAGAAAAACGAGCAAGATTGAATAATTGCTCATGTATAAAACAAATGTTGCTGCTATTGACTAATGCTTCCCAAACAATGCCCAAGAAGTTATGAAATACTTAGAATATAATGCAAGCCTTCATGTTTTTATCAGTTAGTATTTAATGTATTTGTAGTAATGTTGCACATTACACCAGTGATTCCTTTCACTGGGATGGATAGCCTAGGCTAGTCTACATCTTGATTTAACTTTGCTAGGGTGCAGTATCTAACAATAATAATGCTCTTCAAAGAGCTTTCCCATCTGAATTGCTCATTTGCCATTCATTTGTAGTCTAGTCTATTCTAGGGTGCTGCGTCTTACCTAACCCATCCTGGTCTTTAGAAACTAAGGCTCAGATTGTGATATGTATATCATTAGGTGACTTGCATCTATGTAGTCATAAGCATGTCCTTTGCATTGTTCATCCTTTTATGTTTATGGGCAGATGCCATGCTAAAATGCAGAATTGAAAATATAAAACCTAAACTTTTATAAGAAAGATCTTTTAAATGACAGCTATATTTGCCCTAAGCTACAACAGTCCTAAAAATGCCAAACACCTCTGGTACAGCATGCTTACCTTATAACTTGAGAGTAATGGTACCAGTATACTAGATTTAATCTGTAACAGTTTTTTTTCATTCATCATACCCTAAATTTAATGTATGTACATGTTTAAAGTCTAAAGGTATGTAGGTAAATCACCTATGCCAATGTAGTTTTGAGCTGATAAGGGCATTCTTGTATCATAACTATCATATGCATACTAATAGACTAACTTATTGATCATGTATGACTAGTACAGTATAGTGATGGATTGGAGTTGATTTAAGGCTAGTTTTATTTTATTTACACATTGTTCTTCTTTGACTAAGAAGTGTGATTTGAAACTGGTAAAAAATTTTCCTGGCCAACTGAAAGAAATTTATGACATACCAGTACTTTTCACAATGGTATATCTATCTTCACCTACGGTAATTATAAATATATTGAAGTGATTTCTATGGAAATTGTGGTTTTATAGTGTGAAATGTATTTCAGTTTTATAAAGTAAGATCTTAAAACTCTCTTCTTCGTTTCAGGGATGTTAAACTGACTGCATGACACTGGAACTGCAATGATCACCATGTCAGCACCAGTGATTATGAATTTTGATGACTCCCTAGAGATGTTCAGCAGTAAAAAATCAGACGCCACCACCAATTCTCAAGGCTTCTCTTCAAGGAGAATTATCATGACTGCAAAGAACTATGACAAAGAAAAAGGTTTGGGTAGCAGTAATCAGACAGCAGTTCAAGAGACTATGCAACCAGTGTTCTTCAGTGGTAAATCATATACTAAAACAACCACTTTAAAAGTTGGAAAAATTTCTGCAAATTATGCTGGAACTGGTAAAACTGATACTTTGCCACAAATTGTGTCAACTTCTGAGAATCAGTCATTTCGGATCCAAAAACTGAATGTCTTGTCTCTGAATACCAAACGTAGTGAAGGCTTTGAAAAAAATGAAAACTCAGATAAAAGAAGTTTTGGTAACCCAAGTGAAACTGGTCATACAGAAGTGCATGAATTTGTCCGATCAATTGAAGCTCAGTTTGGTAGTGCATGTGGAAAAGGTTCCTCTGGCAAAAGATTAAAAGCCACAGATTCATGTGGAAATAAATCTCCCACTCCCTCGTGCAGTAATGAGGATAGTAACACAGTATGGTTTTCTTGTGACAAATGTCATTTAGAATTCAATTCCCGAAAGAGTCTTGCTAATCATGCCAAGACTCATCCAAAAGTAATGGTAGAGAAAAATACCTGTGTCTACTGTGGAGAGAAAACAGAGGACCCTAAAAGTCTCAGCAATCACTTTTTGAAAGAACACTTATATGATGTATCAAACTTTTCCTGTGAGTCGTGTCAGGTGGAGTGCATAAGTGCTGACTTATTTGATAAACACCAGTATTCTTGCCATCGTAAAGAAGGGACAAACAGTCTCATATGCCCCATCTGTGATAAAGTCTACTATGACAGTGACATTTTTGTATACCACAAAACCCAGCAAAAGCAGTGCCATATTTGCTGTCTAACATTTTGCATGACATCACACCAGTTTAAAGTTCATAAGGAGAAACATACTTTATATAAATATAAATGTGAGCATTGCAGTGCCTCCTTTGTTACCAAAGCATCTTTGACAAAACATTTAGATAGTGAAAATTCCTGTGCCCAAAAATATAAAAGTAACAGTCTCGAGTCTGTCTCTTATAATAGAAACTGTACTGATAGTGTGAGTGAAACAGCCTGTGATAGCATTGTGGATCCAGATTCAAGTCAGTCAGAGACTAATACCTGCAATCCAGGAAGCAATTCACATGGCCCTGAAACTGAGAAGTGTTTACTCTGCTCAGCTGAGTTTGTCCACTTGAAGAACTTATGGAGACATGTAGCAGTGGTCCATGCAACAGAGATACAGGTACTTTATTAATTTGCATGAATAAATTTCTTTATTGCAATCTTTGTAGTTTATAGTTGCAGTGACATATATTTTATTAATTTCTCATGATTAATGTACGTATCATTTCTTTGCTCTTATTAGACTAGATTTTGTAACTTATTATTATTATTATTATTATGGAACCAAATAAAAATTACTTTCAGTTTTCTTCTGAAGATAGAAAAACACAAAATTACGGAGTACTATGTATAACTTGTTTACTTGTAAGTATTTACATATTTACATAGTATTTTACTCAGCACTTGAGTACTTTCAGGCCCTATCTGTGGCTCTTTCTCAAGAGATCTTTTGAGAAAGTACTTGAGTGTTGAGTAAAATACTATGTAAATATGTAAATACTTAAAAGTAAACAAGTTATACAGTGGGCCCCCCGTATTTGCGTTTTCCGGATTCCCAGACTCATGCATTCACGAATTTCTCTCAGGAACATATTCCCCCATTATTCGCTGGAAATTCCCCTATTTGCGGTATTTTTCTATGAGAAATATTCACAAATTCCTGTTATATTGTATCAATTTCTTCATAAAATGCACTTTTTGTGATAAAAATACTAAAAAATCCGGTATAAACATTTTTGGTGGCTTTTTCTTGAGTTTTAACTAACAAAATAGGCCATTTTAAGAGTTTTTATAGGGGTTCCAACTATTTGCATTTTCTAACTATTTTTTTTTTTTGGGGGGGGGGGCCTGTTAAGCATCTTCTGCAAATATGGGGGGACCACTATACTCAGTCATTTTGTGGGTTTCTTTTTCCATTATGATTACACGTATTATTTAAATGCCCTTTCTCTTTGGAGGGGATGGCTCCAGTTTGTACCATTCTGGTTTTTCAACAAGTATTTTTGGTGAGTCTGCTGCTCCCCAAAACCCTGCAACAGTGATGTTCAAGGGATTAGATTCTGATGGCATTGTCATTTTGGAGGTCACCCATCCAAAGATTGCCAATTTGGAGGTCACCCATCCAAAGATTGCCATTTTGGAGGTCACCCATCCAAAGATTGCCAATTTGGAGGTCACCCATCCAAAGATTGCCATTTTGGAGGTCACCCATCCAAAGATTGCCATTTTGGAGGTCACCCATCCAAAGATTGCCATTTTGGAGGTCACCCATCCAAAGATTGCCATTTTGGAGGTCACCCATCCAAAGACCATTTTGGAGGTCACCCATCCAAAGATTGCCATTTTGGAGGTCACCCATCCAAAGATTGCCATTTTGGAGGTCACCCATCCAAAGATTGCCATTTTGGAGGTCACCCATCCAAAGACTGGTCTGCCTGAACCATAACCTCACTGATTGGGCAGCTAGCAGAATTCTATAGTAAACATGTTAATGTTATTCATATTATTACAAAGTCAGGTAACTGGATCACAAAGCCTTCTCTACACCCACATATAGCTGGCCTAAAAAATTTATTCTTGAATGATATTTTAAAATATGAGTGAGATAATATAGAGAAGTTGGAGAGCTACATGGGAAGAGGTGTAAGAGAAAGGAAAAGAATGAAATGGTGAATAAGGGAAGTTACACTTCAGATGGTACCTCACACAGTAGTGAGCACATATTGAGAATAAGCACCCTTTGGTTGAGTCATCCCTAACCACAAACATCCTTTAAAACATCACTAGTGGTCAGATGGCCAGTTTTGAGGCCACAGAATATTGGTAATCTATAAATGAGTATAATTACCTCCTATTTGGTGGGAAGGTAAAACTCGAAAGCTCTGTGACAGTGGGAGGAAGTTGTAGACGCTGACAACCATCAAAAGTAAAGGCAGTCCCCAGTTATTAGGGGGGGTTCCGTTCCCGAGGGGGTGCAGATAAACAAAAACCACCATTAAGTGAAACTCGGCGATTTATAGCGCCACAATGGCGCTTATGGCACCAATAACCAGGTATTGGCACCATAAGCACCATTATGGCGCTAATAACCAGTTATTGGTGCCATAAGCACCATTATGGCACCTCTGTTAAGGTATATTGTGGCACGGATAACCAGAACTCGACCTGTAAAAGTGGATCGCTGATAACCAAGTCCGCCGATAACCAGGGAATGCCTGTATATGACTTTTAGGCTTTTAGCTGAAACTAGAAGAAGAGTACTTCTTTGTAAATGTGTCTCTCTGTAGTATACAGGCAGTCCCCGGGTTACGACGGGGGTTCCGTTCTTGAGACGCATTGTAAGCCGAAAATGGTCGTAGGCTGGAACATCGTGAAAAATCCTAAGAAAACCTTACTTTTAATGCTTTGGGTCCATTGAAAACTATGTAAACTACGTTGTTATTGCATTTTTCATCAAAAAGCTTCAAATATTGATTATTTTGCATTTTTGGTGTCATATTTGTTGTGCCAGATCATCGTTGTAGGAGTCGTAACCCTGGAACATGTGTCGTAACCCTGAAAATAATTTCTGATGAATATAATTGAATAGCGCCTTAACCTCGGAACGTCGTAAGCCGAACCCGTCGTAACCAGGGGACTGCCTTACTGATATTGCTTGACTCTGTGAGAACTGTGGAGGCTTCAGAGAGGAGAAAACTCTATTTTTTTAATGTATGTACTAAAAATTATGTAACCACAGCAGTAAAGGAAGCCTATGTTGATGTGAGAGAGAGAGGGATTTGAATATTTGCTATGTAGTGGAAAACTGTTTTGATGCTAGGTAGGTATTGATGAAGCACCAAATTGAGTCTTCATAGAATAGTGATTTCTCTGAAAAGCTATGGTAGGAAATGGTTGCTTATGTTTTTCTTTTATGTAACTTGATGGAAAAATTTTATAATTCTAAAATTAAAGTACTTAAGAGGTTACATGCAAAACATTTTGTCATTTTTCATGGGATCAAGAAAAATTCCAGTGTAATAAGTTGATACTAGTATCATGCTACGTCAGTAGAAAAAATATGCTTTAGTTAACAATCTTAAAAGTAGTAAATATGCTTCCTAATAAGGAATGTCAGATGTACCACCTGCCTATAACCTTAGTGGCAATCTATGTGGAGACAAGGGCTATTAGTGTAGCACCCCTGTAGATCTTTTAATATAAAATTTGTTTTGATATGTATATGGGCTGCACTTTTCAGATAAGAAAAAATTTTATGGTAAAAACGGTCTAACTCAAAAGATAACTTGAATTAGTTTTTTATCATGCTGGATGTAGATGTGTGTTTCATTACAAAATGTTCCATACAAATATTTTAAGCCCTTCATATCATATTTACTTTCCTGAATTTCTTGGCCCATGTCTGGTAACAGTGGCTTTGTTCTTCATTGATCTAGCCATGTCAGGTGGATTTAACAAGTTTAATGTCATGAGATGGTCCATTTATCTCAGAAATAAAATTCTCAGCCAACAACAAGGACCCAGAAAATCAATAGGACCTTCTTGTGTTATGTACACAGAATTTATGATATTTCCCCAAGACAGTGTGAACTATGGAAATACATACAGTCAAACCTCGGTGTTTGTATGACTTTTTGTACGTTTCGGTTTTCGTAGCCTTTTTTTCTACAAAATTTTGTCTCGGTTATTGTATGTTTCCTCGGTTTTCATATACAGGCAGTCCCCCGGGTTACGACGGTGTCGGCTTACGACGTTCCGAGGTTACGACGCTTGTCAATAGACGTTATTTCCAGGGTTACGATGCCTACAACGCTCATCTGGGAGATAAAATATGACACCAAAAATGCAAAATAATCAATATTTGAAGGTTTTTTTGATGAAAAATGCCATAAGAATGCAGTTTGTTTACATAAGTTTTCAATGCACCCAAAGGATTCAATTCAAAGTAAGGTTTTTGTTTCTTTATGGATTTTTGACGATGTTCCAGCTTACGACGATTTTCGGCTTACAACGCGTCTCAAGAACGGAACCCCCGTCGTAACCCGGGGACCGCCTGTACTCAAAAACGCTCCATCTGGGGCCCATCGCATGACCGGCCCCCATATCAAGCACCCAAACAAAGCATCCCATCTTCTCTCGTGACCCAGTCTGGCTTTATTTCTCGCTGAACAAGCATCACTGCACTCATAGTCTGCATCACTCCGCTCATAATTGGTATCACCGCATGTGTATGTTGTGTTTTGTGCTAATTTTGCTGTAAAAACTCATTGCAAAGTAGCCATCATGGGGCCAAAGAAAGTTGCAAGTGCCAGCCCTTCGGTAAAAAAGACCAGGAATACAATTGAATTCAAGAAAGAACTTGTAGCGAAGTATAAAAGTGGTGCACGTGTAGCTGATCTCGCTAGGATGTACGGCAAGTCAGTGTCGACGATCAGCTCTATCCTAGCAAAGAAACATGAAATCAAGGCAGCTGATGTTGCAAAAGAGGTCACGTCATTATCGAAACAGAGCCCGCAATTAGTGGAAGATGTTGAGGACTGTTGTTGGTGTCGATCAATGAAAAAAAGAGGGGATAGTGTGTCTGAAAGATCATTTGTGAGAAAGCTAGGATGTTGCATGCTGATTTAAATAAGAAGAGGTCAATAACTAGTGCTGCTCATAGTGATTTTAAGGCCAGCAGAGGCTGGTTTTAAAAAATTCAGAAAGCGTACGGGCATCCATAGTGTTGTACAGCGTGGGGAGGCTGCGAGCTCAGAGAAACATGCCACCAAAGGATTTGTTGGTGAATTCATAGAGTATCTTGAGGCTGAAGGATTCCTCCCACAACAGGTCTTCAATTGTGATGAGACAGGCATGTTTTGAAAAAAATTTCTAAAACAGACTTACATCACACAGGAGGAAAGTTCATTGCCAGGCCACATTGTGAGCCTGTGAGGAATAGGCTAACACTCTTGGTCTGTGGGAACGCCAGTGGGGATTTCAAAGTGAAACCCCTACTTGTGTATCACTCTGAAACTCCCCAAGTGTTCAAGAAAACCATAAAGAATAAATTACCTGTGATGTGGGAAGCCAATAAAAAGGCATGGGTCATGAGGCAAATTTTTGTGGGGTGGGTAAATGAAGCGTTTGGCCCGAGTGTGAAAAAATACCTGCAAGAGAATCAGTTGCCCCTCAAGTGCTTCCTGGTAATGGACAATGCTCTTGCACATCCTCCTGGCTTGGAAGACTGGCTGTTAGACAAATTTAAATTCATCACTATGAAGTTCTTTCCCCCTAATACCACTCCTCTCATCCAGCCCAAGGATCAGCAAATCATCTCAAACTTCAAAAAACTGTACACGAATGCATTGTTTGTTCATGCCACTTACCTGACAGATATATATATATAGCTGTATTTTCTGACGTCCGACAGAAATTTCAAAACTCGCGGCACACGCAGTGGGCGGCCAGGTGGTAGTACCCATTCCCGCCGCTGGGAGGCGGATATCAGGAACCATTCCCATTTTCTATTCATATTTTTTTCTGTCGCCGGTCGGTAAACAACTGTTTACAGACCTCTGCTCAGGATTTTTTGGAATTTGACTCGCTTTTAAGTATCTGATTGGTTTTTTGGTATTGAATTGGATTGTTGAATTGGCATGCGCGATAGTGGACCGTTTTTTGATTTTGGATTGACTTTTCTATATAAGATATGTCTGGATCAAGTACTGTGAGTTTCAGAGTGTGTGTGAGGGCTGATTGTAAGGTGAGGCTACCGAAAGCATCGGTAGACCCCCACACAGTATGTATGAGTTGTAGGGGGCATAATTGTTTGATTGATAATCGGTGCAATGAATGTGAGAGATTGACCGATGATGATTGGAGAGTATATGAGTCCTATCGCCTTAATTTGGAGCGCGATAGGATCAGGAGGTCTTCCTCCAGGAGTGGTTCTACCAAAAGTAAGGCTAACATCTCTCCTACATTAACACCTGTAAAGTTTGCAACCCCTAAACCTGTGTTGCCTTCGGGCTCTGATTCTGTGTCGGGAGAAGCGAATGCTCTCTCTCTGATTTTGGAGTCTCTTCGCACTCTGGAGACCAAAGTGAAAGCCTTAGAGACTGGCTCGGTGCAAGTGTGTGATCGTGCTCCTAGTGTTGTGGAGGGGGCGTCAGATCGGCCCCATAATGCCTCTAGGCCTAGACCTCTATCAGACTCCCAAGACTCAGGGAGTAGGTATGTCGAAAGCCGCAAGAGGGTTACGGGGGCTTCCCACCGATCTGGCGTCCCTTCGGCAGACCTTGTAGCAAAGTCCCAGGCTGCCAAGGAGCGCGCACGAGCGCGCGTCCTGAAAGAGTGCTTTTCGTCCTCCGAAGCGTCCTCCCCGCGCAAGGGGTGGAGCGCTCGGAGAGACTCTCGTCCTCTGAAAAGGACGTTTCGTGCGGAGGACGCTTCACGTCCTCTTTCGCCACTTTCGTCGGAGGATGCGTATGACGCTTTTCCGCCTCAGAAAAGGGGTAAGATCTCCTCCGATGAGGACGCTGGGTTACGTGCACAGGCGCGTATACCTGAGAAGCAGGTAGCTGTACCTGTGAGAAGGAAGGAGGCGTCCCCTCGCCCCTCGTCTTCTCGCAGGATCAGTCCTGCTTCCTCTGTTCGTTCTTCCCCTACGAAGAACATTCTTTTGTCCCTTCAGGACCAGCTATCCTCGCTTATGGCTCAGAGGACTCGCCCAGCAGCAGTCGAGCCTAAGCGGAGGAAGGACCTTAGACTGCCTGTCAAGAGGACGAAGCAGTCTCCTTCTCCCTCACCTACTTCGTCTCGTTCGCCGATCGCTTCTCCTTATGCGATTCGCCGATCTCGTTCGTCCTCTAGAAGGACGTTACGTCAGGACGCTTTTGAGGAGGACGCTCTGCACGACGTTCGACAGGACGCTCGTCAGGACGCTCGTCAGGACGCTAGGCGGGACGCTTGGCAGGACGTTCGGCAGGACGTTCGGCAGGACGTTCGGCAGGACGCTCGTCAGGACGCTTGTCAGGACGCTCGTCAGGACGCTTGGCAGGACGCTAGGCAGGACGTTCGTCAGGACGCTCGCCAGGACGCTAGACAGGACGCTCGGCAGGACGCTCGCCAGGACGCTCGGCAGGACGCTTGGCAGGAAGCTCGCCAGGACGTTCAGGGCTCTTTTCAAGACGTTTTTGGGGATTCCGACCAAGAAGTCGTACCCCCAGACGCTAGTTTACGCGCACAGGCACGTATTCCAGCGAAAAGGTCTTCCCTTTCGTTTGAGAAACGTAAGGACGCTTCTCTGGCAAGTGAGACTGCCGCGGATGGCGCTAAGGACGCTCGTCCTCGTCAGGACGCTCTACCTTCATCGAGTAGTAAGCGTCATAGAGAAGACAGCCGAAATAAGGCTGCCTCTAGCAAGGATAGGGGTCCTTTGATCAAGCCAAGACCCGACATTAGGACGCCCTCTCCGGACAGACGGTCTCCTCTTCCGTTTAGAGAAGAAGGAGAGCTAAGTAGTTCGGCTGAATCGGTTGAAGAGGAACCTTCTGCGGCCCCTTCAATCTCGGACTATAAAGTCCTCGTGCGACTCTTGCGTTCTTCTTTTGAAGACAAGTTTCAGCCCGCAGCTCCCAAGTCTCCTCCTTCGCAGTTTTCTTCATCTAAAACTGGAAAAACCCCGGAGTTTGTAGAGATGAAAACTTCTCTCTCCACGAAACGTGCCTTTAAGAAACTCCAAGATTGGATGATACGAAGGAGAGATCAAGGCAAGACGACCTTCGCCTTGCCGCCAGCTAGACTTAGCGAAAAGGGGGCATTTGGTATAGAACCAAAGATGAAGTAGGAGTTCGTATCCCTTCTTCGGCTCAAGGAGATTTCTCCAGCCTAGTGGATTTGCAGAGGAGGTCGCTTTTACCCTCTGCTAAAGTAACCTGGACCTCTACGGAGACTGACCATCATTTGAAGGGTCTGCTCAGGACGCTGGAAGTGTTCAACTTCCTTGACTGGTGTTTGGGAGTTCTGGATCTGCAAGCGAGAAGCCCAGAATCTCTCAGTCTGGGGGAGCTGTCCAGCGTGTTAGCATGTATGGACAAAGCCGTCAGGGATGGTTCTGAGGAGATCGTATCTCATTTTGGAACGGCTTTATTAAAAAAGAGAGCTTTGCTGTGCAATGTGGCAAACTTCACAGCTCGTTCGGTAACTCCAGCTCAGAAAGCGGATTTGCTGTTTTCGCCTCTTTCGAACCATCTCTTCCCCCAGACTTTAGTAAAGGACCTGACGAACAGTTTGCAAGAGAAGGCAACTCAGGACCTTTTGGCCCAGTCTACAAGACGGTCAGCCGTACCTTCAACCTCTTCAGCTGCGGTTCGACCGCCGAAGAAAGTTAAGCCCTTTCGTGGGGCTCCCCCCTCGAGAGCAGCTCCTCGAGGGAGAGGGTTTTCACGAGGAAGAGCTTCCTTTAAGCCAAAGCCTTCCAAGTGAGAAGCATGTCCTTCAGACACCAGTCGGAGCCAGACTGAAGTTTTTTGCGGGGAGCGTGGAGAGAGAGAGACACGGACTCTTGGTCCCTCAAGATCGTGGAGCAGGGGTACAAGATCCCTTTTAGATCTTCCTCCTCTTTCTACGACTCCCAGAGACCTTTCTCCATCCTATCAGGGAGAAAAGAAGAAAGTATTATTCGATCTCCTTCAGCAGATGATCGACAAAAGAGCGGTGGAACAAGTCGCGGACCTGGGGTCCCCAGGTTTTTACAACAGGATCTTCCTAGTACCGAAGCAGTCGTCAGTTGGCGTCCAGTTCTAGATGTAAGCAGGCTCAATCTTTTCGTGGAAAAGACCAAATTCACGATGGAGACGCCTCATTCTGTTCTGGGAGCCTTGAGACCGGTCCGGGCGACTGGATGGTGTCCTTAGACTTGCAGGACGCGTACTTTCACATCCCGATCCACCCTCTTTCAAGAAAGTATCTAAGGTTTGTCTTAGACAAAAAAGTGTGGCAGTTCAGAGCTATGTGTTTCGGACTGACCACGGCTCCAATGGTGTTCACTGTAGTAATGAAGAACGTAGCGAGGTGGCTACACTCTTCGGGAATAAGAGTTTCCCTGTACCTCGACGACTGGCTGATCAGAGTGTCGTCGAGAGAGAAGTGTCTGAAGGACTTGCAGTTCACTTTAGCCCTAGCGAAGTCCCTGGGACTTCTGGTCAACCTCGAAAAGTCGCATCTGACCCCAACACAGTCCATCGTGTATCTGGGGATTCAGATGGATTCAGTGGCTTTTCGAGCGTTTCCGTCCCAGGAACGTCAGCGGCTAGGCTTAGAAAAGATCTCAGCCTTTCTAAGGAAAGAGACTTGCTCAGCGAGGGAATGGATGAGTCTGCTGGGGACCATTTCCTCGCTAGAAAGGTTTGTTTCCTTGGGAAGACTGCACATCAGGCCTCTCCAATTTTTCCTTGCGGACGAGTGGAAGGCCAAGGACGACCTCAATGCCATGTTGAGAATATCGCTTCCGATCAAGAACCATCTAAGATGGTGGTTGGACCCTCAGAAGCTTCAGGAGGGCGTGTCCCTAAGTCTTCTGAGCCCCGACCTAGTGTTGTTCTCAGACGCTTCCATCACGGGATGGGGAGCAACACTAGGAGGGAAGGAAGTGTCAGGCTCCTGGAGAGGGGAACAGGTAGCCTGGCATATAAATGTCAAAGAACTGGCAGCAGTATTTCTGTCCCTGCAGTTCTTCGAAAGGAGTTTGGAGAACAAGATTGTTCAGATAAACTCGGACAATACCACAGCACTCGCTTATTTAAAAAATCAGGGAGGAACACACTCCAGAACGTTGTTTTCCCTAGCGAGAGAGATTCTGCTGTGGGCAAAGAGAAAAAATGTGACTATCCTGACGAGATTCATTGCAGGAGTGCAAAACGTCAGGGCAGATCTTCTCAGTCGTCGGGAACAAGTCCTACCGACGGAATGGACCTTGAACGAAGACGTTTGTCGAGACCTTTGGACGTTGTGGGGACGTCCACTGGTCGACTTATTCGCGACGTCAAGGACCAAGAGACTTCCTCTTTACTGCTCCCCGGTCCTGGATCCAGAAGCAATCGCGGTAGACGCTTTGCTTTGGAATTGGACGGGTCTAGACTTGTACGCCTTCCCACCATTCAAGATTTTGGGGGAAGTCATGAGGAAGTTTGCGGCCTCAGAAGGACGAGGGTTAACCCTGATCGCTCCGATGTGGCCAGCGAGAGAATGGTTCACAGAGGTCATGTCTTTCCTTGTAGACTTTCCAAGGACATTGCCCTGGAGGAAAGATCTACTCAAACAGCCTCACTTCGAAAGGTTTCACCAAAACCTCTCCGCTCTGGGTCTGACTGCGTTCAGACTATCGAAAAGTTGGCCAGAGCGAGAGGTTTTTCGAAAGCAGCTGCGAGAGCAATCGCACATGCGAGACGTGCTTCCACAAGAGCTGTTTACCAATCGAAGTGGGCTTCCTTCAGGGCATGGTGTAAAAAGGAGGGAGTTTCCTCTTCCTCGACCTCTGTGAACCAAATAGCTGATTTTCTGCTCTTCCTCAGGAATGTGCAGAAATTAGCGGTCCCTACCATCAAGGGATATAAAAGCATGTTGTCAGCGGTTTTTAGGCACAGAGGCCTTGACCTGTCTGACAACAAGGACATTCATGACCTTTTAAAGTCTTTCGAGACCTCGAAGGTTCCTCAAATGAGACCTCCATCATGGAACCTTGACGTAGTCCTTAAATTCCTTATGTCAAGCCCTTTCGAACCGCTTCAGGCAGCGTCTCTTCGAAACCTGACAAGGAAGGCTCTTTTCCTAACTTCTCTTGCGACGGCTAAGAGAGTTAGTGAAATTCAAGCGTTTAGCAAGTTAATGGGATTCAAAGGGGACAATGCTGTCTGCGCGTTGAACCCAACTTTCTTGGCGAAGAATGAAAATCCTTCGAACCCTTGGCCGAAGACTTTCGAGATCAAGGGTATGTCAAGTCTGGTGGGCCAAGAACCAGAGAGAGTCCTGTGCCCGGTCAGGGCTCTCAAGTTCTACGTGCATAGAACGAAAGAGGTAAGAGGTCCCTCAGGTAATCTCTGGTGCTCTGTGAAGAGACCAGAGTTACCTTTATCGAAGAATGCTGTTGCTTTCTTTCTAAGGGACATCATTCGGGAGGCTCATTCATCTTTCCAGAAGACTGATTTGAGCCTCTTCCGAGTAAAAGCGCACGAAGTTCGAGCCGTCGCTACCTCTCTTGCCTTCCAAAAGAACATGTCAATCAAGGACATCCTTGATTGCACCTTTTGGAGGAGTAACTCCGTCTTCGCCTCACATTACCTAAGGGATGTGAGAACGATTTATGACGATTGTAATGCACTGGGGCCATACGTTTCTGCGGACACAGTATTGGGGTCCGGAAGTAGCTCTTTCCCTATCCCTTAGTTAGGATTAGGTTAGTTTGTTGTGTTTTTAGGTTGTGGTGAGTCTTATGTGAAGATCTCCCATCCTTTAGTTAGTTTTAAGGGGTTTTTTGTGAATAGTTGGTCAGGTGGTGGTCAGTTGCTTCGTTGCCCTCATTTGTATGGCCTCGATGGTCTTGTCACGTTGAGGTCTCGCACCCGTTGACAGATCATCCAGAGCGCACCAGCACTACAGGTCTCCACCTGGCTGGCAACTCTGTTTTAAGCAAAAGCAGCCTTACGTGACAGTAATCACATAGTCTACTTTGCAAACAGGTGAGGAACCAAGATGTATATCATCTACTTAATTTAAGTTTCCTAAAAAATCCTATTCTGTTCTCTTCCCACCATCCGAAGGTGGGATTCAGCTATATATCTGTCAGGCTAAGTGGCATGAACAAAATGTTATTGTTATTATACAATTAAGTTTGTTCATACTTACCTGGCAGATATATATAATTAAAGTGCCCGCCCTCCTCCCCTCAGGAGACAGAGGCATTAATAAAAATATGAATAGAAAATGGGAATGGTTCCTGATATCCGCCTCCCAGCGGCGGGAATGGGTACTACCACCTGGCCGCCCACTGCGTGTGCCGCGAGTTTTGAAATTTCTGTCGGACGTCAGAAAATACAGCTATATATATATCTGCCAGGTAAGTATGAACAAACTTAATTGTATAATAACAATAACATTTTCAAAGGTGCTTTGAAGTGACCTCAGACACTGAATTGACCCTAAGAGAGTTCTGGAAGGATCACATCAATATCTTTAATTGCATAAGTCTTATAGATAAGGCTTGGCAGGGATTGACTTCCAGGACAATAAACTCTGCTTGGAGAAAGTTGTGGCCAGAGTGTTACCTCCTGTGTGTTACCTCGAGAAGTGATTTCGAAGGATAAGAGGCTGACCCCGGTGACCCTACGCCTGTTGTGGAGTCTATTGTGTCTCTGGGGAAGTCCATGGGCTTGGATGTGAGTGGCAAGGATGTGGAAGAGTTAGTGGATGCCCACAGGGAAGAGCTAACCACTGAGGAGCAGCAAGACTTTTCAGCAGGAACAGCAACAGATGGCAGATGAGGAATCTGAGGAGGAGTAGGAAGAGATAGGGGATATACTGTGCCTACTTCAGTGATTTAAGTAATGTTTGCCAAGTGGAGTGATAAAAAAACTTTGTTGAGACATCATCGTAACAAAGAGGTTTGTGCCACTTTAGGCAGATATTGAAGATGTCAGAAACAAATGTCTCTGGAGAGTTTCATTATTCGGCAGGGGTCCAGTGACTCTCAGGCTGGTCTTTTGCCAGTGAAAAATGAAGTGGGGAAGTAACCTCAGACAGTGCCACTAAAAAATGTAGAGAAGTAACAGCAGATAGGTTCATGATACATGAAGTCTTCTGGAGAGGGATTCCCCTTCCAAACAGTAACCTCTCCTCCCTCCCCCCTCCAAACAGTAACCTCACCTTCCTCTCCCCTCCTCTCTGTCTTCCATACGTTAATAAGAGTCTTCCATAAAGGTAAGAGTGATGTTAAATGTTCATTATTTATTTCACTGTTCATGTATATTTATTTCTCATTGTTTTCTGTATGTAAAACCGTGTTTATTCCCTATAAAATTTATTTTCTGTTAATATTTTTGGGGTCTGGAATGCACTACGTAATATTTACATTATTCCTTATGGGAATTATTGCTTCAGTTTTTGCATGTTTGGGATATCATTGAAAGTTCCAGAATGGACTGTGTATGGAAACCAAGGTTCCACTGTACTGCAGGATCTTTGGAGTTATCCTTTACACTTGAGGTATAAGACAGTTATTGGAAGTACTATTATAGTTAGATTAATTATTTGGTCTTTGTAGTGTGTTGTAGTCAGTAATTAGTTTGCATTTGAAAAGAAAACCATATCCACCTTAGTTGCAGCGCTGTGTAATTGTTCATTTCTGTAGAGTCCAGATATCTACACCAGGACTCCATTACCTTTCACATCTTAAGGTAGGGCCTATCCTGTCAGAAGGATGTGACTCCCCTTCAAGTACGTTAATGTGTTCTAGTCCATGTGGCATCTTCTGAGGGTGAGAGAAATGTTTCTCCATCTTCCCAGCATGGATATGACTCCCCTTCAAGTACGTGAACGTACTCCAGTCTGTGTGGCGTTCTCTGAGAGTGAGAGAGGTGTTTCGCCATCTTCTCAGCACGGACGTGACTCTCTTTCAAGTACGCGAATGTGTTCTAGTCCATGTGGCATCTTCTGAGGGTGAGAGAGGTGTTTCTTCAGCTTCCCAGCAAGGACGTGACTCCCTTTAAAGTACGTGAACGTGCTTCAGTCTGTGTTGCATCCTCTGAGAGTGAGAGAGGTGTTTCTCCATCTTCTCAGCACGGACGTGACTCTCTTTCAAGTACGCAAATGTGTTCTAGTCCATGTGGCATCTTCTGAGGGTGAGAGAGATGTTTCTCCATCTTCCAGCATGGACGTGACTCCCCTTCAAGTACGTGAACGTGCTCCAGTCTGTGTGGCATCCTCTGAGAGTGAGAGAGGTGTTTCTCCATCTCAGCACGGACGTGACTCCCCTTCAAGTACACGAATGTGTTCCAGTCCGCGTTGATCTTCACTTGCATCAGAGCTCTCAGGCTGGTTCTTCATCTCCTCAGCCTGTCCAAGTTTGTCACATGATGAAAGGTGAACACTGCCGTGTATGTAAAGGCCCCCTAAAAACGTTGATGTCCATTGAACTTCTAGGCTGAATAAAAATGAAACAAAGTACAGGCTTCGATAAGAAAACCAGCTCAGGGGAAGGAGAGCAAAACAAAAGACAACTCTCCAAGGCTGTTGAAGAAAGACTGGTGTATCACGAAGTACCAAGCCTGGTCAGTGATCAACATCCACCACGTATATGCATGAGTTGCCACATGCCACACATTCCTTGCTTTACAATCTTTTGATTACTTTTAACTGGCTTCTAGCTGGCACTAGAAGATTATCCTATTATTAAGGCCGAGGGTTTGTTAGCTATGAAAAATACAAATTCATTAAAAATTTGTAATTTTTGCATGGTTCTCAACGGAGCTGAGGTGTTGTAAGTAGTTTGTTATTGATACTGAGTGGTATATACCTTATAGAAATATTTAAAACTAATACTATTTTTCTTTTGTAATAATATGTGCATTATTGTTTTCTTTGTAACAGGGTGTTGATCTTCAACATCTCCCATCCGTGAAAAGTCATTATTGCACTATATGTGACAAAAAGTTTACAAGAAACTCGAGTTTGGTGTCGCACATGGCATCCCACATCGATAAAACCTTCAAGTGAGTATTTTTAAATTCAGAGTATTGTACCATGCTATTTAAAATGAATTGTAATGAAAAAAATTCTTAGCTAGCAAAGAAAGTCTTTTTGTTGCTATGACACAATGCATTCTCAAGTTTCTTCTGTGGTCTTATGGTTGTACGTAATGACATTGATAAAGAACTTAGCAAGTAATTACATAGCTAAAAGTTTCTAGTATTGGCAACTAAAAATGTTGAAATTCGCAGTAGTAATTTTTTACGTTTTTAAGTGAAGGTAAATGGCCCTGCCCAGTTTCAGGAGAGAAACAACTAAGCAGAGAAACTGCTGGCTTTCAGCAACAGTCGTGAGTAGCAGGGATTTTCAAACTTCTTTCTTCATTGATCTTGTTGGATTATATTACAATTTGGTGAAGTATATTCTGTAGCCTTGGGCAATTAGAAATACTGTATTGGATTTTCCACTTATGTTCACCTGATAGTGATGTTTCACCTGATAGTGATGATTCATGATAAAGACTTGGCTTTTCAACTTGTTAGTTTGCAGTATGTCTGACAAGTTTGATGAGTATTTGCTACTGCTGCACAGGCTGCAATACTAGACTAAGTTCAGGGAAGTATGATTTGATTCTCACACTAAGTATACATTGTAGGGGAAAAGTATGTTCTGCTAGTTTGTCTTGTGATGAGTGTTAGGATTTGGGAATTAAAAATTGGAAAGCATTAAATTCTCATTTAGATAAACTAGAGAAGAACTGAAAGAGAAAAGCGACTGCTAAGGACAAAAGTTTTGCTAGTCAGGAATCAGCTAAATCTCCTGTTGAATTGCCAATGGTTTCTCCCAATGTTTTTTTGCTTATTAAAGTCCTGCCTCTCTTCCACCTAACCCTGGACCAGGCTCCTGCACTCCTGAACCCAATGCCATTGCCTTCTTGAAAAGAAGTTCTAAATGTTGGTGAACACAGCAGCTCAGATTGGGGCTTCTGGGAAAGCTTTTATGCAAGATACAAGTGTTATGAGTGATCGTGAAGCGAGAGTGCAGGAGCTGGCTACTCAGCCCGCTGATTCTCTTAGGTAAAGGTTCCTAGTATACAGGCAGTCCCCGGTTATCGGCAGGGTGCTGATGAGCGAAGACCACCATTAACCGAAACTTGGCTACTTGTGGCGCTTATGGAACTAATAACCGGTTAATGGCTGCCTCTGTTAGGTATGTTATGGCACCATAACTATTATTTTTTTATAACCGGAACTTGGCGCATTATGGCAATATAAATCGCCTATTTTATGGTGTTAGACAAACCCCATAAAACCGGAGTGCCATTAACTGAGTCCACCGATAACATCGGAAGGCCAAGGGAAGTTTGTGGGGTCTGCCCCAGGGTAGTTTGCCCCTCAGCTGCTTGTGCCCTATTGGCGCCGGATAGCCATTGGAAAGGCGTATTCCAAGAAGCACACTTTCGGCTAGTTCAGAGGATTCAAGTCGGGAGCAGAGGCACCAATTCTGCAACAGTGGGAAGTCAAGACTGTTGAAAATGTCAGCAGAAGTGTCATGCAACCCCCAGGTGCCTTGTTAAAAAGTGAAAGAAACTGTTCCCTCGTGCAGCTTTTGAGATAGCCCAGAGTGTTTTTCGAATGAACATTCAGACGAACGTCAAGTGCTGTAACACCAGTAGAATCAGGAAATGAGATTGCCTTGGATCTACTTTTAGTGTCTGAGTGCCAGCTGGCACCACACTGCTCTACACCAGATAAACTCCCATTTGCGCCTAAGTAGTCTTATACTCCTGAACGCCCATTTGTGCCCAAACTGTCATTTGCTTCTGAGCTCACACTTGTGGCTGCTTGCACCTGAGCACCCACTTGCGCCTGAGCGTCCACTTGTGCCCGGATGTTCTTTGGTGCCAGAGTTCCCTCATGCATCGAAACACACAGTTATGCTTAAGCTCAAGCAATCTCGTACAGCAAAACAGTGTAAGGCTTCAGAACTTTCTTCAGCTTATGGACATACATGCACATTTGGATGAGCGCTTGGAGTCACTTAAACGCTCATCTGCGCCTTCGCATGGAACTTCTCATGATGTAAGTCAGTCATTGAGAACAGAGTTTGTGGCACCAGTGCTTTTACAACAACCTTTAAGGTTGTCGGGTTCTTCTCTCGCTCCGATTAAGCAGTGTCTAGATGATATTTTAGGTTGCTTGAAGAAACCAATGACAGCTACTAAGGACTTAGCAAGGTCTCCTGTGTCTTTGGTCAAGGAAGAAGGGGACAAGGAATTGGAAGAAGACACCCCTCTTACAACTTACACATCTTTATTGTGGTTTTTGCTCCAGAGCTACCCTTATTACTTCCCTCCTGCAGTGCCTTTATCTCCAGCGTTGACATTCCAGTTGAGTAGTCTGCCTTCAGAGATTGCCAATTTATCTCAGATGATACTTTAGATTTCAGCTGGGAACGCTCTCAGAGAAGTGGAGAGCTGGCTGTTGGAGAAAAGGGAGTTAGGAAAATTCGTATAATTTCAGTTACCCACCATCTCAACTTTTGAAAAAAAAGATATTCTTACTACGTGACAGGAGAGGTTCCTTCTTTGGGTGTGGCTGCCTCCTCTCAAGGAGACTTCTCCAGTCTCATAGGCTCAGGCCGTAGGTCAGCTTTTTCTGCTGCCAAGACCATGCTCTTGTCAGCTGAGCTGGATCACATGCTTAAGAATCTTTTTAGTCTTGGAAATTATGAGTTTTCGTGACTGGAAAACAGGCTTTCTTGCACGCAGAATCCAAGAATAACCTGATTGAACAACTTCTCCTCGGATCTCCTTAACGTATGTAGTACTTTTGTGTGCAGACAAAGGAGAGGAGTTAGAGATGGCTCTAGAGAACTTGCCTCGCTCTAAGCTATGGGAGTTTTGTAGGAGAGGGAGTCATGGTGTTCATATACCACAAAAGGAGTAACAGCAGTTCAGAGATCTGCCTTTCATTTTTTGCCCATCTTGAGAGAGGGTCTTTTTTCACAGGCAGTACTAGATGGGATTTCCGGTGAAATACAGAAAGTCTACTCATAATTTACTACTGAAGTCCTACCGAGGACTCTCATGTATCAGCTTTTAAATCATTGTCTTCTTCACAGTCCTATCCCTTTCGAGGAAGGGGACAAAGACCTTCCTCTACAACTAAAGCCAACTTAAGTTCTCATCGAGGACCATCAAGAAACTTTACAAAGCCCCCCTCCAAAAAGTGAACACAGTGTCCTCCATACCGAGGTAGGTGCCAGGCTCCTTCAGTACTGGGAGAAGTGGAGCCAGAGAGGAGCAGAGCAATTGGTAGTGGAAGTGTTAAAACACAGTTATGAAATTCCATTTATGGAAACGCCTCCCTTAGACAAGAGGCCGATCGCCTTAATTGCTCACTCCGAGAATTCAGAGATTTGCAGCTCTTGAGGACGAAGTGTCCTCACTTCTCAAGAAAGGAGTGATAGAAGTAATCCCAGATCAAGATTGGAGGGGTTCTACAATTGCTTCTTTATAGTACCAAAATCATCAATGGATGGAGACCAGGTTTAGATGTAAGCTCCCTGAATGTGTTCATCCAAAAGACGAAATTCAAAATGGAAGCAACTCGTTCAATCCTAGCATCCATCCATCAAGAGGGTTGGATGGTATCAAGAGACCTTCAGGACGCTTACTTCCACAAACCAATAGTAAACCCAAATTCCCGAAAGTTCGTAAGATTTGTGTTTCAGGATCAAGTATTTCAGTTTCAGGCACTATGCTTTGGGCTGTTAACTGCCCCTCAAGTATTCACATGCATCCTGTAGCAAGTTGGTTCCACTTGATGGGGATCAACATAGCATTCTACCTGGACGACTGGTTTCTTCACGCAAAGTCGAAGCAACAATGTACGGAGGACCTTCAGAGAACACTTCTCTTTGCACAGGAATTAGGATTGGTAGTAAATTACCAGAAGTCACAGATGACTCCTGGTCAGGAGATAGTTTATTTAGGAATTGCTCTCAGCTCTCATTATTATCAGGCTTTTCCCTCCCTGAAAAGAGTGGAGTCATGTCTACAGACAGTAAATGAGTATCTGAACCTTCAGTATTGCACGGCCAACGGCTGGATGAGCCTTCTGGGGACATTAACCTCAATAGAACGGTTTGTTTCCTTAAGGAAACTGTATCTAAGAGTTCTTCAGTTCAACGTGATAGATAAATGGGACAGAAAAAGACATCCTGACTCGTTCAAGTTTCTGATCACCCCGGAGTTTAGAGCAATACATTGGGTCTGATGGCATTTTCCTCAGCAGTGTCTGGGAGGACAGTTGCAGTCCACTCGGACAACACAACAGCTGTAGCTGACATAAGCAAGCAAGGAGGAAAATGCTTTTCCTCCCTCAGCGAGGTAGCAACAGACCTCCTCGTATGGTCGAAACAAAATTGGACATCGTTGGTCACCGAGTTTGTACAAGGAAAAATGAACCTATTAGTTGACCAGCTGAGCTGTTGGAACCAAGTCATTCACACAGAATGGACTTTAGATCCACTGGTCTGTCTAGACCTGTGGAAAGTATGGGGGACACCGATGTTGGACCTATTTGCGACGTCGAAAAACTTCCGACTGCCACTATTTTGCTCCCCAGTTCTGGATCTGCTAGTATGGGCAACAGATGCCATGCTACTCGATTGGTCCGACAAGTTCCTCTCTGCATTTCCCCCATTTGCAGTGATCAGGCAAGTATTGTAGTATACCATTTTGGCCGTTAGGGGAATGGTTCCCAGAACTATTGAGCCTGCTGGTAGATTTTCCAAGGTTTCTACCTCAAAAGAAAAAGCTTTTCAAACTGCCTCATTTCAACTACTTTCGTCAAAAGTTGTCCTCTCTGGTTCTAAAAGGGTACAAACTATCGAAAGACTCCTCAGAGCAAATGGGTTTTCGAGAGTGCAGATGTAAATCATCAACTAACATATACCAAAGCAAGTGGATGATATTCCAAAATTAGTGCAAAAACAATAGAGTTCTTCTAAAACATTTATAGCAGATTCATATTGTGGATTTCATTTTATTTCTGAGGGAAATAAAAGGTTACAGAGCAATGCTTGGTTTGGTGTTCAGGCATAGAGGAATTTATTTATCTGAAAATCATGATATTTTGGATTTAATTAGATCCTTTGACACGAAGAAAAGGAACACAGAACTTGTCTCGTGGAATCTAGACATAGTACTGATGTGGCTCACTAGCTCTCAGTTTGAACCCCTAGATATAGCTTCTTTTTGCAGTTTAACAAAGAAGACTATCTTCTTAGTGGCTCTAGCAACAGCCAAGAGAGTCAGCAAAAGACAGGCCATGGACAGAGAATAGGTTTTGTGGCAGACAATGCATTATATTTATTCACGTTAGGATTTCTTGTTAAAAACGTGAACGCCACTAAACCATGGCTTGATCTTTTAGAATTAAGAGTCTGACCGGAATTCTGGGATTGGAGAATGAAGAAAGAGTGCTCTTTCCTGTAAGAGCATGTAGGTTTTACATATCTTAATAGAACAGAAGGAATTAAGAGGTCCGTCTAGTAATCTCTGGACTTCAGTCAAGGAACCATCATGTCCACTTGCAAAAAATGTGTTGTCCTTCTTCCTCAGGGATGCAGTTAAGGAAGCACATGCTGAAGTAGGAGAGGGAGATTGCCGATTATTGAAAGTAAGGGCTCATGAAGTCAGATCAGTAGTGACCTCATTAGCTTTCAAATACAATCTATCTGACATCCATTTTAGAAGTGACATACGTACCAGAAATAGAAGTCAGCTACTTATTATCTTCGGGACATGGAGATGATGTATAAAGATTGCAGTACCTCAGGACCTTAATCATTGGCCAGCATGGTATTGGGAGAGGGAGTGTAGGAAGTGTATCATCCTTCATTACATTTCTCCTTGAATTTTATGTTGTGTTCTTGGGAAGTCTCGGGGTATAGTGTACTTTGGTACCTACCAGTTTGTTCATGCCACTTACCTGACAGATATATATATATAGCTGTATTTTCTGACGTCCGACAGAAATTTCAAAACTCGCGGCACACGCAGTGGGCGGCCAGGTGGTAGTACCCATTCCCGCCGCTGGGAGGCGGATATCAGGAACCATTCCCATTTTCTATTCATATTTTTTTCTGTCGCCGGTCGGTAAACAACTGTTTACAGACCTCTGCTCAGGATTTTTTGGAATTTGACTCGCTTTTAAGTATCTGATTGGTTTTTTGGTATTGAATTGGATTGTTGAATTGGCATGCGCGATAGTGGACCGTTTTTTGATTTTGGATTGACTTTTCTATATAAGATATGTCTGGATCAAGTACTGTGAGTTTCAGAGTGTGTGTGAGGGCTGATTGTAAGGTGAGGCTACCGAAAGCATCGGTAGACCCCCACACAGTATGTATGAGTTGTAGGGGGCATAATTGTTTGATTGATAATCGGGGTGCAATGAATGTGAGAGATTGACCGATGATGATTGGAGAGTATATGAGTCCTATCGCCTTAAATTGGAGCGCGATAGGATCAGGAGGTCTTCCTCCAGGAGTGGTTCTACCAAAAGTAAGGCTAACATCTCTCCTACATTAACACCTGTACAGTTTGCAACCCCTAAACCTGTGTTGCCTTCGGGCTCTGATTCTGTGTCGGGAGAAGCGAATGCTCTCTCTCTGATTTTGGAGTCTCTTCGCACTCTGGAGACCAAAGTGAAAGCCTTAGAAACTGGCTCGGTGCAAGTGTGTGATCGTGCCCCTAGTGTTGTGGAGGGGGCGTCAGATCGGCCCCATAATGCCTCTAGGCCTAGACCTCTATCAGACTCCCAAGACTCAGGGAGTAGGTATGTCGAAAGCCGCAAGAGGGTTACGGGGGCTTCCCACCGATCTGGCGTCCCTTCGGCAGACCTTGTAGCAAAGTCCCAGGCTGCCAAGGAGCGCGCACGAGCGCGCGTCCTGAAAGAGTGCTTTTCGTCCTCCGAAGTGTCCTCCCCGCGCAAGGGGTGGAGCGCTCGGAGAGACTCTCGTCCTCTGAAAAGGACGTTTCGTGCGGAGGACGCTTCACGTCCTCTTTGCAGCCACTTTCGTCGGAGGATGCGTATGACGCTTTTCCGCCTCAGAAAAGGGGTAAGATCTCCTCCGATGAGGACGCTGGGTTACGTGCACGGCGCGTATACCTGAGAAGCAGGTAGTGTACCTGTGAGAAGGAAGGAGGCGTCCCCTCGCCCCTCGTCTTCTCGCAGGATCAGTCCTGCTTCCTCTGTTCGTTCTTCCCCTACGAAGAACATTCTTTTGTCCCTTCAGGACCAGCTATCCTCGCTTATGGCTCAGAGGACTCGCCCAGCAGCAGTCGAGCCTAAGCGGAGGAAGGACCTTAGACTGCCTGTCAAGAGGACGAAGCAGTCTCCTTCTCCCTCACCTACTTCGTCTCGTTCGCCGATCGCTTCTCCTTCAGCGATTCGCCGATCTCGTTCGTCCTCTAGAAGGACGTTACGTCAGGACGTTTTTGAGGAGGACGCTCTGCACGACGTTCGACAGGACGCTCGTCAGGACGCTAGGCAGGACGCTAGGCGGGACGCTTGGCGGACGTTCGCAGGACGTTTCGGCAGGACGCTCGTCAGGACCGCTTGTCAGACGCTCGTCAGGACGCTAGGCAGGACGTTCGTCAGGACGCTCGCCAGGACGTAGACGACAGACGCAGGACGGCACGCTCGCAGGACGCTCGGCAGGACGCTTGGCAGGAAGCTCGCCAGGACGTTCAGGGCTCTTTTCAAGACGTTTTTGGGGATTCCGACCAAGAAGTCGTACCCCCAGACGCTAGTTTACGCGCACAGGCACGTATTCCAGCGAAAAGGTCTTCCCTTTCGTTTGAGAAACGTAAGGACGCTTCTCTGGCAAGTGAGACTGCCGCGGATGGCGCTAAGGACGCTTGTCCTCGTCAGGACGCTCTACCTTCATCGAGTAGTAAGCGTCATAGAGAAGACAGCCGAAATAAGGCTGCCTCTAGCAAGGATAGGGGTCCTTTGATCAAGCCAAGACCCGACATTAGGACGCCCTCTCCGGACAGACGGTCTCCTCTTCCGTTTAGAGAAGAAGGAGAGCTAAGTAGTTCGGCTGAATCGGTTGAAGAGGAACCTTCTGCGGCCCCTTCAATCTCGGACTATAAAGTCCTCGTGCGACAAAAGAGCGGTGGAACAAGTCGCGGACCTGGGGTCCCCAGGTTTTTACAACAGGATCTTCCTAGTACCGAAGCAGTCGTCGGGTTGGCGTCCAGTTCTAGATGTAAGCAGGCTCAATCTTTTCGTGGAAAAGACCAAATTCACGATGGAGACGCCTCATTCTGTTCTGGGCGCCTTGAGACCGGGCGACTGGATGGTGTCCTTAGACTTGCAGGACGCGTACTTTCACATCCCGATCCACCCTCTTTCAAGAAAGTATCTAAGGTTTGTCTTAGACAAAAAAGTGTGGCAGTTCAGAGCTATGTGTTTCGGACTGACCACGGCTCCAATGGTGTTCACAGTAGTAATGAAGAACGTAGCGAGGTGGCTACACTCTGCGGGAATAAGAGTTTCCCTGTACCTCGACGACTGGCTGATCAGAGTGTCGTCGAGAGAGAAGTGTCTGAAGGACTTGCAGTTCACTTTAGCCCTAGCGAAGTCCCTGGGACTTCTGGTCAACCTCGAAAAGTCGCATCTGACCCCAACACAGTCCATCGTGTATCTGGGGATTCAGATGGATTCAGTGGCTTTTCGAGCGTTTCCGTCCCAGGAACGTCAGCGGCTAGGCTTAGAAAAGATCTCAGCCTTTCTAAGGAAAGAGACTTGCTCGGTGAGGGAATGGATGAGTCTGCTGGGGACCATTTCCTCGCTAGAAAGGTTTGTTTCCTTGGGAAGACTGCACATCAGGCCTCTCCAATTTTTCCTTGCGGACGAGTGGAAGGCCAAGGACGATCTCAATGCCATATTGAGAATATCGCTTCCGATCAAGAACCATCTAAGATGGTGGTTGGACCCTCAGAAGCTTCAGGAGGGCGTGTCCCTAAGTCTTCTGAGCCCCGACCTAGTGTTGTTCTCAGACGCTTCCATCACGGGATGGGGAGCAACACTAGGAGGGAAGGAAGTGTCAGGCTCCTGGAGAGGGGAACAGGTAGCCTGGCATATAAATGTCAAAGAAACTGGCAGCAGTATTTCTGTCCCTGCAGTTCTTCGAAAGGAGTTTGGAGAACAAGATTGTTCAGATAAACTCGGACAATACCACAGCACTCGCTTATTTAAAAAATCAGGGAGGAACACACTCCAGAACGTTGTTTTCCCTAGCGAGAGAGATTCTGCTGTGGGCAAAGAGAAGAAATGTGACTATCCTGACGAGATTCATTGGCAGGGCGTTGCAAAACGTCAGGGCAGATCTTCTCAGTTGTCGGGAACAAGTCCTACCGACGGAATGGACCTTGAACGAAGACGTTTGTCGAGACCTTTGGACGTTGTGGGGACGTCCACTGGTCGACTTATTCGCGACGTCAAGGACCAAGAGACTTCCTCTTTACTGCTCCCCGGTCCTGGATCCAGAAGCAATCGCGGTAGACGCTTTGCTTTGGAATTGGACGGGTCTAGACTTGTACGCCTTCCCACCATTCAAGATTTTGGGGGAAGTCATGAGGAAGTTTGCGGCCTCAGAAGGGACGAGGTTAACCCTGATCGCTCCGATGTGGCCAGCAAGAGAATGGTTCACAGAGGTCATGTCTTTCCTTGTAGACTTTCCAAGGACATTGCCCTGGAGGAAAGATCTACTCAAACAGCCCCACTTCGAAAGGTTTCACCAAAACCTCTCCGCTCTGGGTCTGACTGCGTTCAGACTATCGAAAAGTTGGCCAGAGCGAGAGGTTTTTCGAAAGCAGCTGCGAGAGCAATCGCACATGCGAGACGTGCTTCCACAAGAGCTGTTTACCAATCGAAGTGGGCTTCCTTCAGGGCATGGTGTAAAAAGGAGGGAGTTTCCTCTTCCTCGACCTCTGTGAACCAAATAGCTGATTTTCTGCTCTTCCTCAGGAATGTGCAGAAATTAGCGGTCCCTACCATCAAGGGATATAAAAGCATGTTGTCAGCGGTTTTTAGGCACAGAGGCCTTGACCTGTCTGACAACAAGGACATTCATGACCTTTTTAAAGTCTTTCGAGACCTCGAAGGTTCCTCAAATGAGACCTCCATCATGGAACCTTGACGTAGTCCTTAAATTCCTTATGTCAAGCCCTTTCGAACCGCTTCAGGCAGCGTCTCTTCGAAACCTGACAAGGAAGGCTCTTTTCCTAACTTCTCTTGCGACGGCTAAGAGAGTTAGTGAAATTCAAGCGTTTAGCAAGTTAATGGGATTCAAAGGGGACAATGCTGTCTGCTCGTTGAACCCAACTTTCTTGGCGAAGAATGAAAATCCTTCGAACCCTTGGCCGAAGACTTTCGAGATCAAGGGTATGTCAAGTCTGGTGGGCCAAGAACCAGACCTTACCTTACAGACCTTACACTTCGTTCGGGTTGCCCCAGGTCCCTCAGTGTGAGGCGCCTCTAATGTCTACCAGAGAGTTGCTAGTACATCTTCTGGTATATTTTGCATCTTCCAATCTTGGATGGTCTGGGATGCAGTTTAGATATTTGTCGAGCTTATTCTTAAACACATCTACGCTCACTCCTGATATATTCCTCAGATGAGCTGGCAACGCATTGAATAGACGCTGCATTATCGATGCTGGTGCGTAGTGGATTAATGTTCTGTGTGCTTTCCTTATTTTTCCTGGTATAGTTTTGGGCACTATTAATCTACCTCTGCTTGCTCTTTCTGATATTTTTAGTTCCATGATATTTTCTGTTATTCCTTCTATCTGTTTCCATGCCTGAATTATCATGTAGCGTTCTCTTCTCCTTTCTAGACTATATAATTTTAAGGATTGTAGTCTTTCCCAGTAGTCTAGGTCCTTAACTTCTTCTATTCTAGCTGTAAAGGACCTTTGTACACTCTCTATTTGTGCAATATCCTTTTGATAGTGTGGGTACCATATCATATTGCAATATTCAAGTGGACTACGAACATATGTTTTATAAAGCATAATCATGTGTTCAGCTTTTCTTGTTTTGAAGTGCCATAACAACATTCCCATTTTTGCTTTACATGAGAGTCCTGTGCCCGGTCAGGGCTCTCAAGTTCTACGTGCATAGAACGAAAGAGGTAAGAGGTCCCTCAGGTAATCTCTGGTGCTCTGTGAAGAGACCAGAGTTACCTTTATCGAAGAATGCTGTTGCTTTCTTTCTAAGGGACATCATTCGGGAGGCTCATTCATCTTTCCAGAAGACTGATTTGAGCCTCTTCCGAGTAAAAGCGCACGAAGTTCGAGCCGTCGCTACCTCTCTTGCCTTCCAAAAGAACATGTCAATCAAGGACATCCTTGATTGCACCTTTTGGTTTTGGAGGAGTAACTCCGTCTTCGCCTCACATTACCTAAGGGATGTGAGAACGATTTATGACGATTGTAATGCATGGGGCCATACGTTTCTGCGGACACAGTATTGGGGTCCGGAAGTAGCTCTTTCCCTATCCCTTAGTTAGGATTAGGTTAGTTTGTTGTGTTTTTAGTTGTGTGGTGAGTCTTATGTGAAGATCTCCCATCCTTTAGTTAGTTTTAAGGGGTTTTTTGTGAATAGTTTGGTCAGGTGGTGGTCAGTTGCTTCGTTGCCCTCATTTGTATGGCCTCGATGGTCTTGTCACGTTGAGGTCTCGCACCCGTTGACAGATCATCCAGAGCGCACCAGCACTACAGGTCTCCACCTGGCTGGCAACTCTGTTTTAAGCAAAAGCAGCCTTACGTGACAGTAATCACATAGTCTACTTTGCAAACAGGTGAGGAACCAAGATGTATATCATCTACTTAATTTAAGTTTCCTAAAAAATCCTATTCTGTCTCTTCCCACCATCCGAAGGTGGGATTCAGCTATATATATATCTGTCAGGTAAGTGGCATGAACAAAATGTTATTGTTATTATACAATTAAGTTTGTTCATACTTACCTGGCAGATATATATAATTAAAGTGCCCGCCCTCCTCCCCTCAGGAGACAGAGGCATTAATAAAAATATGAATAGAAAATGGGAATGGTTCCTGATATCCGCCTCCAGCGGCGGGAATGGGTACTACCACCTGGCCGCCCACTGCGTGTGCCGCGAGTTTTGAAATTCTGTCGGACGTCAGAAAATACGCTATATATTATCTGCCAGTAATATGAACAAACTTAATTGTATAATAACAATAACATTTTTTTATGGTTAGGGTGGTGGTAATTTTGATATCTGTGTGTGGGTGAAGGTCATGTTTTGTCCGGTAGTTATATTGTTGGTACTGAACCTGGGCAGGGGCAACTATTTTGTAGTCCTTTTTAGCAGCGTTCAGAAGTATCCTTTGCTATGAGGAAGTTTCCTTTGCTAGGAGGCTCCCACTTATGTAATAGGCGACTTGTGGCTTTACTGCCTCATCTGCACTGGTTAAGATGAGAGCGATACCAGAGTCAGTATCATCATGCAGCTGTTCTCTTAACAGATAAGGAATCAATAAGCACTCTGGGAGTGTTAGCAGAAATTTCTTTCTAATTTCATTTTTTTATTAACTTTGTTTGGCAGTAGAATAGCCCATGTATCCTACCTCCTGTCAATGTGGGAATTTGCGATGTAATTACTTGGTAAGTTAAATGTACAAAAAGGATATTTTTACAATAAAATTAAATTTTCTATATACGTACTACAGTGTTCTCTCCGTATTAACAGGTGGATGGGTACTCGACCCCCCTGCAAATAGTTGAAACCTTTATAGAAATGCTTAAAACTGCCAATTTCGTTTATTAAGAAAAACACACTAAAAAGTTTAAAACTGGTTTTTTAAGAATTTTTAACTCAAAAAGTGCATTTTATGATGAAATTGGTAAAAAATGCAGGAATTTGTGGATATTTCTCATAGAAAAATACAGTAGACCCTTGACTCACGAACACAATCCGTTCCTAGACCTTGGTCGTGTTCCAAATTGTTCGTGACTCGGAGCTAATTTCCCCATAAGGTTTAATGGGAATAATATTAATTGGTTCTCGACCCCTACGAACCAATATATATTATG
The DNA here is from genome assembly GCF_015104395.2 of Macrobrachium nipponense. Classification (NCBI taxonomy): domain Eukaryota; kingdom Metazoa; phylum Arthropoda; class Malacostraca; order Decapoda; family Palaemonidae; genus Macrobrachium; species Macrobrachium nipponense. The sequence goes on along the minus strand of NC_087219.1, from coordinate 47,701,356 downwards.
TATATTTTGCCTTATTTTACACAGATAATGTAAAAGTCAGTGTAAAAAACCTTAATATATCTAATAATATAATTTAAAATGGTAAACTAACACTATAAAAACGTTTGTAAAGTGAACACTTACTATGACTGGCGAGACTTCTGGCTTGACGGACAAGAGAAGAGGAGGGTGGTGGGTGGGGAGGAGGTTATTGTGCGGAAGGAGACCCTCCCCCATCCAGGTCGGGGAGATCTCGTTCCGGAGATTCAACTCTTCTAGGTTTTTTGGTGAACGTTTAATCACAAACTTATCCAATGTCTGTTGCCTTTTCCTTCCTTGCATAACTTTTCTGAAATGGCTCATTAAATTTTCATTGAGCATATTCACGATCCTGTTCGTAACAATTTTGTCCGGATGATACAATTCAAGGAAGCACTGGACATCATTCCACTTTTCCAATGCGGCTTTTATCACATCACTGCTGACATCTGTAACTTCCTCCCCAGCCTCCTCTTCGTCAGTTGATTGCTCCCGAGCAAGTTGCTCCTGCTGCTCTTTGTGGAGTTGAACAAGTTCTTCCGCAGTCAAATCTTCTGAATGTTCAGCGACCAATTCTTCAACATCTTCGTCGTTGACTTGTAGACCCATACTGTTGCCCATGGACACAATTTCTTGCACAATCTCTGCATCGAAGCCCTCAAAGTCACGGACAGTTACGCACTGGGGCCAAAGTTTCCGCCACGCAGAATTTAATGTGCGGTACGTAACTTCAGTCCATGCGTTATCAATGAGGGTTATGCAGTGAAAAACATTAAAGTGCTTCTTCCAAAATTCTTTTAAGGTTAATTTTGTCTCTTCAGTTACACGGAAGCATCTTATAATTTCTTAAAATTGCTAATGACTTGTTGGTCCATGGGCTGGAGAACAGAGGTCGTGTTGGGTGGAAGGAACTTGAACTGAATGAAGTCATGTTCACTGCAGTCAGCCAAGTACGAAGGGTGTGCCGGGGCATTATCCATGATCAGAAGGCACCGCAGGGGTAGCTTGTTCTCTGTTAGGTACTGACTCACGGTCGGCGCAAACACTTCATCAATCCACTCCATAAACAAGTTCCGTGTCACCCATGCTTTTGTATTGGCCCTCCACATTACAGGCAGTCTGGCCTTATTTACGTTGTGCTGCTTAAAAGGCACGCGGGTTATTTGAATGGTAGACAAGTAGCGGCTTTAGTTTCAAGTCGCCACTTGCGTTTGAGCATAACAAAAGCGTAAGCCTATCCTTCATTGGCTTGTGGCCTGGGAGCGCCTTCTCTTCTTGGGTGATAAATGTCCTGTTGGGCATCTTCTTCCAGAAGAGGCCCGTTTCATCACAATTGAAAATCTGTTGAGCGACGTATCCTTCGGCCTCCACGAACTCGGCAAACTCAGTCACGAATGCCTCAGCAGCAGCCTTGTCTGCGCTAGCAGCCTCACCATGCCTAATTACAGAGTGAATTCCAGTTCTTTTCTTGAAGTTATCAAAACCACCCTTTACTAGCCTTAAAATCATCTGGCGTGGCACTAGTAGAAGGAGTTTCCTTCAGCAAACTCTGATACACTTGCCGAGCTTTCTCGCAGATGATCGGCTCGTTTACACTATCACCTGCCATCTGTTTCTCATGTACCCACTTCAAAATTATTTTTTCTGCCTCTTCGAGGGTTTGCGATCTCATCTTGGTTAGTACTGTCACTCCCTTCGCAACATTTGCTTCTTTAATGGCATCCTTGTTTTTCAAAATTGTCGAAATTGTCGACTTGGCCATCTTGTACTCACTTGCGATATCGGTCACGCGAACACCACGTTCAAACTTTTCTATAATTTCTTTCTTTATTTCAATGGTTATCTTCCTCTGCACCCTCTTCTCACCATCACTCTTCACTTTCTTACTTTCACCACCACTCTTCACTTTCTTAGGGCCCATTATGAAGAAAATCACAAGTTTTAGCGCAAAAAATGCTAAGCGAATTGACGAACGTCTTGTACACAATGAGATGAGACAAAGAGCGATGCGTGGGTGACGCCGTGCGTGGGCGGCTGGAGGATGGCTGTTCCCATGGCAACTCAAACGCTCTCACGTGTGCTGGGCGATTTCGCGCATTTTTCAAATGTTTGTGTCTAAAAATTAGTTTGTGAAACAAAGGGAATTGTTATTTTCCAGAAATTTCCAGCATTTTTCAAATGTTCATGTCTCAAAATTAGTTCATGACCCAAACAGAATTTTTATTTTCCGCATTTTTTTTTGTTCGTATCTCAAAGTTAGTTCGTAGGTCAAGGGTGAAATTTTACCTATAATTTTGGTCGGGGATCGAGTTTTACGTGGGTCAATGCGTTCGTGAGTCAAGGGTCTACTGTACCGCGATTAGGTGAATTTCCCGTGAATAATGGAGGTTATATGTTCTAGAGAGAAATCCGTGAATCCGTAGTCCACAAATAAGGGGGCGTTGACTGTGCATACTTACCAAGTAATTACAGAATGAGAGCCTGCCCACCTCCCCACACATGGACATATACATAAACAAATTGGTTTTCTCTGCTCAGTTGTTCCTCTCTTTCCTGAAAGTAGGTAGGGCCATTTACCTAAACTAAACAACAAAAGAATCTTTACCACGAATTCAAAATTTTTAGTTGCTGATACTAGAAGCTTTTAGCTATGTAATTATAGTTGGTGAATACATATATATAAAATCTAATTTTATTATGCTAAAGGAGACGTATTTCACGGAGCGACACGGCCGAGCCCAGAAATACCATTTTGCAAAGCAATCCTATAGCAGTACTTATTAGTTTTGAGGGCTGGAGTCTTTCCTGTCATTTCTCTTTGTCTATCTGTCCATCAGTATGTTGTTTGTAGTCCATGTGTCTGTCTCACTCTGTCTGTCATATTTACTTGCCATTGCAATACCTCCTGCATAGTTGAAGGATCTCAGTCAAATTTGTTACAAAAGTGTTTGTTACAAAAGTAGCCCACTTGTACAATTGTGCATGAATTTCCATCAGTGTGCATGTCACATTTGTTTTGCCATCACTATTCCTCCTCCATGATTATGTATAGGGATTTCAGTGAAAAGTTAATATGTAAAAAAATATAGAATTATGTGTAATATAGAAAAAGATATTAAATTTTGCATTAAAGTGCACGAAGATTGGTCATCTGTCTTGTCTGTTAAGCATGCATTTGCATGTCAATGTCTTTCATTTTTAAATTGTCATAGTAACTCTTACACCTTTGAAGGGATGGCAATCAAACTTGGCATGTGAGGACAGTATTAAAATGTGAAATTATGTTTCCAAATTCTGTAGGTTTTTACATAAAATTTAACCTTGGCAAAGAGACAGAAATGTAAACTGCAGCCTTGCTGCTCACCCCTACCTTACTTGTAATTGTAACTGAATGGTCTGTGCACTTTTGCTGTCGTGAAACAAGTTGCCTGTACATAATTTTTTTAGTTGTCACACAATGCAGCCCATCTTTTTAAAGAGTGCCCATACGTCAAAAATAATTGGTCAAGATTGGTTTGCAGCTGGTAGACATTTCTTGAATCTTTGCCAGATAGTTTTTTTGTCATACAGGCACTTGAGTAATGCCAGTCGCTAGTTTTGATAGCTTTTTCTTATTTATTAATGAGTAATTGTAACTACTACTTAAAAAATGGCTTGCTAGTCCTACTAAGAAATCAGTGGTTGTATATATACAGTATTTAATAGTATCAACGCCCATTCCGATGTTACGAGGAAGAGCTCTGCTTTCAAAATTTTATGCACATGCGTATATAGATTTGTTCACTTGTTAAATGTATTAATTACTTGTTTCAGTAGGTAAGTTGCCACTTAGTAGCCTTTATATATAGTTGACTGCAGTGATTTGGGCATGTGAGGAGTGGGGAAGAGGAGCAGGTAGTTAGAAAAGTAGTAGATATGGCAGGAATTGGGATAAGACCAGTAGGAAGGCCCATGACCAAATAGGAATTCAGGTAGGTGCACAGGGCAAAGTGAAAACCAGGCATAAAAATTTTAATGATAAGTGACTGAAAATTTATGACAGGTGGTCACAGCCATGAATTGCTAGTTCAGGCCTTCTGAATAATTTTCTAATCATGTAGTGCATAAAGTTTAAAGAAACTTTATGAATGCATTCATGCATTATGAAGTCATATCAAGATCAGTGTCCAACATTAATCACTAGGAAATAATAAACAGAAGCTTGCCACTTTATTTTTAGTGATGGTAATCACAATAACTAGGGTGCTTTTATTTTAATTACATAAAATGTTTCGTTTGCTCTTTATGACTTTACACTTGTGAAGATATAAGTAAAAATTTCAACAATTTTATATTTCTAAATTTTCATTTCTATTCTTTTTGAAACAGTGAAAAAGATGGGAAGCCACAATGCAGTGTATGTCACAAGACATTTCAAGCTAAGAGATATCTCATAGATCATATGAGGTGAGTCATTTTTAAAGCATTATTGTATATTTATCTGTGTACCAGGTAGTACAAACCATTTCTACTTTGTCATCCCACTTATTCATTTTCAAGGTTCAGTCATGTGATGATTATAGCCTCTTGCTCAGTATAATTTTATTCCCATTTTCTCTAATTAATCCTGAAGTGCTTGTTTTCTTCCTTTTCCTTTACGCATTCATATTACTTCAGGATTCTCTTTTGTCCTCATTTGTTGCTGCTTATTTGTCTTATGGTGTTGTGCTGAGAACTTGTCTGGAACTTGCTGTAAAAGTTTTGACAGAAATAACTCTGTGATACTTCTTTTTTTGCATTAATTTTTTTTAATGATTTTTTTTCATCCAACTCCATTTTTGGCCACTCCAGTTACTAATGGGGAGATGGTTCCAAGGTAATGGTGCCTAATCTTCAACCTAAACTCTTGAGTTTAGTTTTATTTGATGACATCATTGTGGTTGATGTATTCAGGATGGCGCAACTGTTTGGTGGGGCAATTTTGTGAGTAGGACCCCTCTCACAAAGTCCAATGTAGATTCTGGGCGGCCGTCTGTGGCGGGGATTGTAACGAGCCGTCATAGTTGCTTGTAGACTTGTAACGGCCTCTAGTCTCCTATTGCTGCCCCTACTTCTGAGTTCCCTAGCTCTTAGGGCACACGGGCAACATGCTGAAGGATGACCTTAGTTGGCCCTTCAGCTTTTTGTAGGTGACGGTGTCTGTTGGTCAGCAAGCCATTCTGCAATCTTTTGAAAACATTGTCATGCAAGAACTCAAGGATGAGGAGGAGATCTTCATAGACCTGAAGATGGTCTCCTCTCTGAAGAACCAGGCCTTTGTGTGTGTTGTGGATTGTAATGGGCAGTAGGCGAATGCTTGCTGCTGTGATGATGTCGTCGGATGGGCTGGTGCTGGCGGTGCCTGTCATCTTCGGAATCATCAGTATACGTACAAGGAAGTGAGTAAGAGGCAGAATCAAGGTATTCTATTTATTGACACAAAATCCCTGACAGGTCAAGAACTCTTGCAAGCAGAAAAGTAGCATTTGACATTAGGGAAAAAAAATGGTGAACAATTGAATATACAAATTAGGAAGAGATTTCAAATACATGTTGTAGGAAAGCTTGCAGCATCTGACATGTGTTAGTAATTACTACAGTTTTAATGATGACATACAGTAGCTTCTGAAAAATGAGTAAAAGATCACTTGAATCATGAATGCTGAATATGTGTTTTCTTGGGAGTGCTTGGTGTGTCATGTAGATTTCTGTTTTGAAGCAAGGATGCCCTGAGGGTTCTGGCAACTGGTCGGGACCTCACAAGAACTTTTACACCAGAGGTTTGAAATAGATGGGATGCTGTTTGCAGTAACAAAGAATTAAATGACCAGTAGTCAAGGCTATGCCATTGCACACTTTACCATCCCTTCTGTATCCTATCAGTAGTAACAAAGAGGACATTGTTATCAACTGTCCTTTAAGGGTAATTTGACATCACCTGCTTGGAGATATTTCTGGGCTATGCATCAATACAGGACAACAAAGGAAGTAAGTTACAAAGAATATGATTTTTTTCATGGGGTGAGGTAGACCAACTTAAGAGCCTGCTTTGGGTAGCCAACAGAGAAGACTGCAAATCCATGAAATAAATCTAGTGCCAGCTGGTAACTGGTTAAAAGCAATCAAGATTGTAAATGCAAGGAATCTGTGGCATCTGGCATCCTATGTGTAGCTGAGGTGGAAGCACGTCGAGAGAGTGCACTTGAATCCAGTGGCGCATCAATCTTTCTTCCAACCCAGGATGAAAAGTAAGACTGGCGGCTAGAGGTGGGCAGTCAACGTTAAGACCTCAGGTTTGTTAGATATGAAAAATACAAATTGATTAAAAATTTGTCATTTGTTCATACATGGAACGAACCTTCGGTCTTAACAATAAGATAGACTCATACTTGGAGGGAGGTATGAGAATCCTGAACCGAATGAGCATTCAGCACACCCGATCAGTCTTTTTGGAAATGAGATTGCTAAAGAAGAAGAACTAAGCCTTTGAAATGTTAACTATTTGGATATCTAACACTCAAATACAATGAAACATGACCAGATTCATTGCATTTATGGAAGTCCACAAGAAATGGGTTTGCCACCACTCCTCACTCCCCTTGCTAGAGAGAGGAGTTTAGCTACTGAGAAGCATATGTGCATGTTGTATAGAACATGAAAAGTACTGTAACAGTATGGCTGCAACGCTCATCTGCGTCAAGCCAGTGCCTATCGTTAAGACCTCAGGTTTGTTAACTATGAAAAATATAAATTGATTAAAACTTTGCCATGTTTCTTTACCTTTGTTGTTTTTAAACATAATAGTATGGCTCTCTCTCTCTCTCTCTCTCTCTCTCTCTCTCTCTCTCTCTCTCTCTCTCTCTCTCTCTCTCTCTCTCTCAACAAAGAATAAAGACACTAGAGGAGTAAAAGAGAATCCTCACAGTGGAAACCCCTCGCATGTTGTCAAAGCCATGGTACCTGGTAACTTTTAGACAAAATACAATAAGTTTAGAGATATTTGAAACTCCAAATGAGGGCAAATATATGATTGATAGCTTTGGATTGAAAAAAAGTACATACTGTGTTATATAAACTCAATTTTATTTAATTTGTTTTTGCAGGTTGCACAGTGACAACCAGACTTATGTATGTCAGTGCTGTAATCGTAAGTTTTTGCGAAAAAGCCATCTCAAACTTCACATGGAGATCCACAACAGCGTCAAAAAATTTTATGCCTGTCCATACTGTGAAAAAAGTTACATGAAAAAGAAAGGTATGTAATTTTTGTAAAATATATAGGCAGTCCCTGGTTAACGGGTGGGGGGGTTTCCATTCCCGGGTGAGCAACGATAACTGAAAATCATTGTTAAACGAAACATCACTGTAATTTATGGAAAATATTTAAAAAGTCAGTCATGATTACTCTTAATGCTCTGTTTCAGTATTTTTCTTCAATGTTTATGACAAGTTAGGTGCTACACACTACTTCTCAAACTTTTGTTTTGATTGATTTTGAATTGTATATGTATCTATGTTATGTTATAGCCTGTCAGTATTTTGCCTATTAAAACAATGTGTCAGTGTGTATGAATCGTAGCTCGGGTTAATATTTTGATTTGTAACAATGTCTAACATGACAAGTGCCTAAAAACTTTACTGAAATTTGATAAAATTCTGAGTTTTTCATATACAACTAAGGATAGAATATTTATGAGTACATATATTAATGTTATTGTTAGAGATTTTACTGAACAATTTGTTGCTTGTTTATAGTATGGTGCATATGTTTTTATCTGTTTCACATACTACTGTCCAAAGAATTTTATATTAACATATATTTTAAGTTTCACAGTTGATACACATATTAATCAGTGCAGAATTGTGTCAGGTTTTCTTTATCTAATACTATTGCTAACTACTTTGAATAAAGTGTTAAATGTAAAGAGCCATTATTACAATGGAAGCAAAAGTGATTTTGGTCAGTGTAAGAAATCCCATACATGTATACATTTCCAAAGTTGCAAAAGTTATATGTATATTTTAAGCTTTAATTATAGTTGTAAGCTTAAAAAATTAATGCCTGACACTAATCTTATTAAAAAAAAAAAAAAAACAGAAATGCATTACATACTACACTTAGCTTGGCAAAATTTGAGCTGTTGGAGGCATTTATAGATTTTTTTAATATAGGTGTTGGCAGAAAAGTGCAAGGCCAACAGCTCAATACAGAATAGGAATTTATTATTATTAACCTTACCACAAGTTTTGCTGAATTGTAAGATGCTGCTGAACTGTATTCACTAGTTAGCTAAATACAGAAATTATTTCATTTCACTTTTATAATCTTCACTGTGCTGTTTTTATTTAAGAAACTAAATTCAATGTAAAAAGTTAGCTGGTTGCTAATTAGTTTTACATATATCATAATTAGGACATCTTTTACTTGCAGACCAGATCCAACATATTCGTCAGAAGCATAACACTCCCCCTTCTCCTAGCACAGGAAAAGATTCCCTGTAAGTGTCATGTGTTGTAATTTTTTCTGTTTTTATCTTTTGATGCTACAGAAATACATTTGGCATTAATATATCATTTCTTGCTTCTTTGAAGGGATAGCAATGTATAATCTATTGTAATGAAAATACTGGGCAAATAATATAGCTGTGTGAGAGTTGATGGTTCTTTAATAAATAACAGTAGCTTTCAAACCTTGTGCTAAGTTCATCCTCAGAAAAGAACATAGAGGTACAGAAGTTAAATTGGTGCTTATACTTCACACATTTCTTATTACTGTCATACTGTAGCTAGTGTTCTCATCTTAATCTTAAATTTTGCTAGTTTTTAGTGCCTTTCAACTTATACACCTAACCACAGCCAGGTATGTTTACTTTCATTTACATTTTCTATATTTGGGTAAAGTGGTTTGTTTTATACAAAGAGTATTGTACTGGCTGGAAAATGGATGGAGGTGGCAAGCGCAACCAGATGGAAGGTCCTTATGATTGTGAAGCAAGTAAACAGATGAAGACATTGCAACTATGAACAAAGCAGAGAGTGCACAAAACAGAAGAGAATGGACAGATATCACTAGACATTTAACCATGTACTAAAGGAAAAATCTGATGTACAAACGTGATGATTTATACATACTATGGATTACGTATTTTATTTCAAAGCTCTATTACTTGAAATGTTTCTGATTTCAGTGTTGTTGAAGGATTTCCGTGCCCAACGTGCAACAAGCATTTTGTTACAGCCTTGAAGCTGAGGATGCACGAAATATCTCATACTGGTCAGTTTCAATTTATTATATTTTGTTTTATGTAGAAAATCTTGAGAATGTAAAACAGCATATGATTTTGAGAATGCTCATGCAGTAACAAAGATCCTTGCTGTAGATTACCTTCCACTTGTCCATTATTATTGTAGTCATTTAATTTTTGCAGACAGTCAAATCACATAGCAGCTAGAGCCATTCATTTAGCACAACTGTCCTATTCATATACCCTAATGTGTCAGTCATGCTATTTAGAAGATCTGTTGCAAACATATGATTTTACAATAATTCAGAAGTAACTGCATATTGAAAGCAAAAATTTCACAGTTCTGCATTTGACTGATATGTTCAAATTATAACATAAAATGTTAAGAACCTTTACTATAATGCAAACTGTAAAATGAAATAGATGCACTAAACATTTAAGGGAAAATATTTTGTATAATACAGTGTTAAGTATACCTTATATCAAAGATTCATTGATAATATACATGTATGTGTTGCCAAAAGTGGCAGTTCATTTACATCACTCATTGTTTTAGAGAACCTTTCATGATATTCATTAGTATACATTTGTTATTATAGACAACCCAAGATGATGAGCTGCTTTCTGATGCCAGTATATTTTCAGTCACATATCCCAAATGGAGTTCATTTCTTGGTAGGAATTTTCTATTGCAGCTATGTGAAAGTTGTAATTTAACAATTTAACATGACTACAGTGCAAGTGTTAGTCTAATGGACCAAGTCAGTTACATTGCATGCCAGCTGTATATTAGTATACGCATTGTAATATTCATGATTTCTTTGTTTCAGTGTCAAAGCCTCCATACACATGTTTAGAGTGTTCCCGAACTTTTCCATCACTTAACACACTGAAACGGCATTATTTGGTACACTGGGATGTGAGGCCATTTACTTGCTCTGTTTGTAGTCGAGCATTTAGGTAAGGACTATGGTGAAAGTTATTACGGTATCATTATTATTATTACTATTATAATTATTATTATTATTTTTCTTTGCTTGGTTAAAATCAAGGGCTTTTAGGATGAATTTGGCAAAATTTTTTTGGAAGAAGCTAATGCTGTAGAGTACTGAAGTGCCAATAGAGAATAAATTTCCCATTTCTAAAGCAACACTTTTTGCCCATTGACATCTGATATTTTTAGAATTATGTATATTTTCATTGTATTCCATTGAAAGTGAGGTTTGTTATAGTGCAGTGTTGTGGTAATGAATTTTTAATTTAGCTCTGGCAAGGGCTTGACTTCTAAGAACTGCAATTTTGAAATTCTTTACTCCGCTGTTATTACTTCATTTTGAAAGCTAAATTTTATTCTTAATACACTATTAAAGTATTTATTTGTTTATTACAAACCCACTAATCATACATAGCCTTATTTCATGCAAGGACTCACCAGCAGCACTAGTTTATCAACTCCAGACAAACATATATACCCCTTCGCACATTCCCAGACTGTGCTTCGTGTTCACTTGAGGATGTAATCTTCAGTTCAGCTCTATTGTGTCAGCTGTATTCTGAGCTGCCTCCCCAGGATTAGCATCTCTGCGCCTCAGTGGCGTGGTTGGTTTGGTGTTTGCTTCTCACCTCGGTGGTCGCGGGTTCGATTCTCGGCCATTCCATTGAGGAGTGAGAGATGTGTATTTCTGGTGATAGAAGTTCACTCTCGACGTGGTTCGGAAGTCACGTAAAGCCGTTGGTCCCGTTGCTGAATAACCACTGGTTCCATGCAACGTAAAAACACCATACAAACAAACAAACAAACATCTCTTTGCCTGTTGTGTAATGTCATCCATTTGCCTTTTGCATATTCCTTATTCTGATGGTGTTTTTGGTGCCTGTGAACTACTCAAGGTTTTTTGCATTGTGGCCAAAAGGCATAACTTGCTGGCCAAAGTGTTTTATTGTCAGTATTTTCTTTCATTCCTTTGCATCTTGGAGTTGCTTGAATTTTTTTCCCCAATATCAGTTTTCAGTACTACAGCAATTGTATTTTTTTTATATATTATGCTGATATTTTTCTTGTTGGCAACTGTATATTTTCTATATCTTATGCAGATATTTTTTTGTCAGTTACACAGTAATGGAGTACCCTCTGTTATTTGTGCTTTGCTCTCAGCATTTATCAAGCTAGTTCCTTTTTTTACATTTTATTGTTGCTTACAGTGTAAGATAATAATGTTTCTTTAATGTTTGTTTGGCTTATGTAATTTGTGTTAATTTCCATTATTTATTTGCCATTTTTTGGAAAATTTTTGTGGTGATTTTTGTTGTCATTATGTGTTAAGATGTAAGGCACATGATTGTTGATCCTATATGCCCTTTTCAGATAAGGACAAACCTTAAAGTGCCTTCGTGTTGAGCAGTGTTTCTCATCCTTTCATAAAAATATCACGGCATACTTGGCAAAGTTAAAAAGGGTATACAGTGGACCCCCCCGTATTCGTGTTCTTGACATTCTTGGACTCATGTATTCGTGGATTTTTCTTTGGAACTATCTACCCATTATTCACAGGAAATTTGCATATTTGTGTTATTGTTCTATGAGAAATATCCACAAATTCCTGGTTTTTTCTTATAAATTTCATCATAAAATGCAATTTTTAAATATCTAACTTCCCTGGTAGTTACATATATAAAGCTTTAACCCGCTGATTCGTCGCGCACACAGCAGAAATTCAAAATTCGTGGCTATCGCCAATAGACGGTCAGGTGATCATACCTGTGCTCCCTCTATCCAGGTACCTGGAACCATTCCCATTTGTCCTCAGAAATTCCCTGCCGTCGCTCGGTGCAGCACGTTTGGAAATTCGCTCTTCTTTGTTTGGATTTGCCACAATTGGTGAAGTACCCATTTTCTTGGTTTTTTCGTTGATGGCTTTCGCTGATTTCGGACTATTCTTTGCTTTTCTTTGTGCATGGATAGACTTTGTTGATTTCCGACTTGGATTTTTTTCACTGATTTTGGTTTTCTCAAGATGGCTGACTCTGTTGTGAGAATGTGTGTGATGGGGTGCAAGACCCGGCTTCCTAAAGCCGCTCTTGATCCCCACTCAATTTGTAAGCATTGCAGAGGACACGTTTGTACTTTTGAAGATAGATGCAATGAATGTGAGAGTCTGTCGGAGAGAGAATGGAGAGAGTGTGATAGGTATGTGAGACGTCTAGAAAAAGACAGAATTAGGAGAGCTAGATCTTCTAGTGTTCTTTCTTCTAGATCTTCTAATAATCTGCCCCCTTCTAATGTATCTAAATCTAATATTCCTAATCCTGATCCTAAGGTAGTAGTACCAGATCCTCCTACGGAGTCGGAGGTAAGTGAACCAACCATGAAGGATATTATGGCTGCTATTTCTGCCTTAGGGGTACAAGTGAAATCCCTTACTTCGGATAAGGAAGTGATGTGGGGTGCAGTGCGGGGTTTGCAACGCAAATTCGGTGATAGTGATAGTGTAGTGGAGGGTGCGTCCGTTTGTGTGTGTCATGCTCCTAGCCCTAGACCTCTTCCATGCTCCCCAACCCCTGGGAGAAGGAACGTCGACAGGCTAAGGGAGGTGAGAGACGTTGAACAACGAACGGGCGTCCCCTCGAGTGATCCTGTTGACGCATCCCAGGATGCTCTCCCTCGCCACAGGAAAGGTGAGATGAGGAAGTGTTCGTCTTCGTCTGATGACGCAAGACCTCGACGCGGTTGGCGTCAACCCCTAGAGTCAAGACCCCTCAAGAGACGCAAGTCCCCCATAGCGTTACAACAACCGTCGTGCAGTAATTGGAGCTCGCCGGAGAAGTTCTTGTCGGAGGAGGACGACGCATCCGCTGCAAAACAGAGACGCATGACGCACAGCTCTTCGGAAGAAGGAGACGTTTGCTTTACATCGGTGCATGCTTCTCCCCCTCCCCCGGACTGGGAGGTGTCACAAGGAGCGTCTCCACCTCGTCGACAGAAGATAGCTATTAGTGTCTCCGAAGTGGTAGACGTGCGGGCAGTGCCACCTTCAGTTATTCCCCAGCAGCAAGAGGCACCGCAAGCAGCGTTCTTGTCGGGACTTCAACAGTCCATTTCGTCCCTGTATGACGCCTTCAAGTCACAAGGATTAAAAGAAGAGACGCACAAGAGAGAACTGAAGGACATTAACAGACCAGTCAAGAGGATACGATTGGAATCGGCTCAGAGAGACGCTTACTGTCAGTGTGACGCGGACTCGCTGCAAGTTGCAGCGATGTTAGACTCCCTCGCAGCAAGCTGGACGCGTAACGGAAGGCGTCAAGGAGCGTGACACTCCGTCGCAGGCTGCTGGACGCAGTCAGGACGCATACAGACAGGACGACAGATGTGATTCTCCTGCTCGTTCGACTTCAGACAATGTCAATCCGCTGGAAGAGATCTCAGACGACGAGACGCAAGAAAATCTGCACGAAGCGGATCTCAAAAGGTTACTTGCGGTCTTGGCAGACTTGTATCCGTCAGACTTCCAGCAAGCAGTTCCTCGAACTCCACCCTCGCAATTTTTGAAGGGTAGACCTCAGAAGTCTTTCTCCTTCAGGAAGACGGTTTTGGCCAGATTGGCCAAGAAAGCTTTTTCTACGTTGAACAAATGGATTGTCAAGAAGAAGGAACAGGGTAGGACTACCTTTTCCTTCCCTCCTATGAGATTGGCCTCTCGATCGAGCGTGTGGTACGAGACTGGGGAAGCTCTCGGCTTGGGAGTTCCTGCCTCCTCCCAAGGGGACTTCTCCAGGCTTGTAGACGCATCGCATAGGACTGCCATGTCCAAGTCTAAAGTTATGTGGTCCGGTTCAGAAATAGACCACTTGCTGAAAGGCATTTCCAGAACCATTGAAGTCTTCAGCTTAATGGATTGGACTCTTGGAGCTCTCGCTGATGTGTCGGACGGCAAGAACGAGACACAAATCCATCTGATTGCCTGTCTCGATAAAGCGGTAAGGGACGGCACTGTCGAGCTAACGGCCCTTTTTGCAGCTGGCATTCTTAAGAAGAGGGCTATGTTTTGTTCCTTCCTTTCGTCGGGAGTGACTCTGGCACAGAAATCAGAGCTTTTATATGCTCCGTTAACGAAACAGCTATTCCCTTCAGAGCTGGTAAAGGACTTTTCGGCTGCTCTTGCGCAACAAGCGACGCAAGACTTGATCACCAGGACTGCTAGGAAGGTCCTTCCGGCTAACTTTTTAGCCAGAAAGGAGTAGGAGACTCCTCCCACGCGTCAGCCCTTTCGTGGGAAGGCTTTTGTGAGAGGAACCCAGAGGACTGCTGCAGGAGGAAAACCTAGGAAAACCCCTAAGCTGCAACCTAAACCCAGGAAATGATTTTGTCAGCCTCCAGACACGAGTGGGAGCCAGGCTTTCCCACTACTGGCGAGAGTGGAAACTAAGGGGAGCGGACGAATGGACAATCGAGGTTTTGAAGGAAGGATACAAGATCCCCTTCCTAAGGAAGCCCCCTCTTTCGTCAGAGCCGTTAGAGTTGACAGCCACTTATTCAGGAAACAAAGCAACAGCTCTGCAGGAACAAGTCGATCAGATGCTGTCAAAAGCGGCGATAGAAATAGTAGAGAACACCTCTTCGGAGGGATTTTACAACAGGCTATTTCTGGTACCAAAGAACTCGGGGGGTTGGAGACCCGTGCTGGACGTAAGTCCTCTGAACAAATTCGTAAGCAAAGTCAAGTTTGCTATGGAAACAGCAGCGTCAGTCCTAGCAGGCACCAGACAGGGAGACTGGATGGTGTCGATAGACCTGCAGGACGCTTATTTCCACGTCCCAATCCACCCAGATTACAGGAAATACCTGAGATTTGTTCATCGGTCAAAAACGTATCAGTTCAGAGCACTTTGTTTTGGACTAAACAAGGCTCCTTACATTTTCACTCGAGTAGTGTCGAACGTATCCCGTTGGTTACATCTGGAAGGGTTACGGATTTTGATGTACCTGGACGACTGGATTATCAGAGCCAAGTCGCAAGTAAAGTGTCTGGAGGACCTACAAGTAACTATATGTTAACACAACAGTTGAGGCTGTTAGTAAACCTAGACAAATCACAACTGACTCCTTCACAAGACATCATCTACCTGGGGATGAGGATTCAGTCAGTGGTTTTTCGGGCTTTTCCAGCTCCGAATCGCATTCTAGAGTGTTTAAGAAAGGTGAAGCTCTTCCTAGGGAGATGGACCTGCTCGGCGAGGGAATGGATGAGTCTGCTGGAGACCCTTTCCTCGATCGAGCAATTCGTCTCCCTGGGAAGACTGCATCTTCGTCCACTTCAGTATCATCTAGCAAGTTACTGGACGAGAGACCAAGACCTCGAGACATGGATTCCGATTCCTCGGGGAATCAAGGATCATTTGAGTTGGTGGGACGATCCCAAAAAACTTCAAGAGGGCCTCGAACTTCAACAGAAGAACCCCGACCTAGTGTTGTATTCAGACGCATCGGACGTGGGATTGGGTGCAACACTGGGGAAGGACGAGATCTCGGGTCTATGGCAAGATCATAAAAAAGAATGGCATATCAATGTGAAGGAGCTGGCGGCCATTCATCTAGCCCTTTTGCACTTCCAGGAGGAAGTCAAGAACAAAGTAGTTCAGGTCAACGCGGACAACACCACGGCGTTGGCCTACATAAAGAAACAGGGGGGCACTTGTTCGGACTCCCTTTACGAGACAGCAAAGGATCTCTTATTGTGGGCGAAAGAGAGGAACATTACGCTACTAACTCGCTTCATAGAAGGAGAGAAGAACGTCAGGGCGGATCTCCTCAGCAGAGAAAGACAGGTTCTCACGACGGAGTGGACCCTGCATCACGAGGTATGCAGCAGGCTTTGGGAACTGTGGGGAGAACCGACTTCTCCTCTTTGCGACGCAGAAGACAAAGAGGCTACCTGTTTATTGCTCGCCAATTCCAGACCAGGAAGCAGTGGCAGTGGACGCTTTTCTCATGGATTGGGAAAGACTAAACGCGTACCCCTTCCCCCCATTCAAGATCCTAGACAGAGTCCTGAAAAAGTTCAGGGAATCGATCAACGCCCGGATGATACTGATAGCTCCGTTTTGGCCCACGAGACCCTGGATCACGGAGGTGATGGAATGGCTGGTAGACACCCCCAGATCGTTGCCCTGTTGGAGCGATCTACTCAAACAGCCACACTTAGAGAGATACCATCAAAATCTCCTCGCTCTCAATCTAACTGCCTTTTTACTATAAAAAAACTGGTAAGAGCAAAGGGCTTTTGATTTTTTTTCGTAGGGAGGCGTGAGAGAGCAATCGCAAAGCCAAGAGCGAGGAGGACGTCCACGTCAAATTGTATCAATCTAAGTGGGATGTCTTTAGAGAATGGTGCATGATTAGAAATATTTCCTCTTCCAATACCTCTATAATTCAAATAGCAGACTTTTTGTTATTTCTAAGAAACCAACAGAAACTAGCGGTTTCTACCATCAAAGGATACCGCAGTATGCTGACATCAGTTTTCCGTCATAGGAACATTGACGTATCAGGAAACAAGGATCTCTCGGACCTCATAAGGTCTTTCGAGACGGCTAAAAGGAAGGACAATCCAACCCCCTCTTGGAATTTGGATGTTGTCCTGTCTTTTTTAACTTCGAGTAGGTTCGAACCCCTCGACAAGGCTTCATGGAAGGACCTCACCAAGAAGACTCTATTCCTGGTTGCGTTGGCAACAGCCAAGAGAATAGGAGAACTGCAAGCCTTTAGCAAGAATGTATGCTTCAGTGGGGAGAATGCAGTCTGCTCGCTACAACTAGGTTTTCTCGCCAAAAATGAGAATCCTTCTCATCCATGGCCTAGATCCTTTACCATCCCAGGGTTGTCTCATTTAGTTGGACAGGAAAAGGAGAGAGGACTTTGTCCAGTGAGAGCTCTTAAGTTTTATATACAGAAAACCAAACACTTAAGAGGACAGACGGATAATCTCTGGTGTTCGGTAAAGAAGCCTTCACTGCCTTTGTCGAAGAACACACTGGCGTTCTTTATCAAAGACTTGATAAGGGAAGCTCACCAGAACTGTGAGGAGAAAAGCTTTCCAATCCTCAAAGTCAAGGCGCACGAAGTAAGAGCTGTGGCGACTTCGATGGCGTATCGACACAACAAGTCGATGTAGGCTATTTTAGAAGCGACTTTTTGGAGAAGCAAGTCGATCTTCGCAGATTGCTACCTCAAAGAGGCACAGACCCAATATGAAGATTGTTGCTCCCTGGGTCCGTACGTTGCCTCCGGCGCCGTAGTTGGAGAAGGTGCTACTGCCTCTAACCCATAACCTTTTTTTTATACCCTTGCTTTTCTTGAACTTGGTATCATAGGTTGTCTGTGAAGGTTGTCGTAACCTTCCACAGTCTGGGATGCAAGTCTTAGTTAGGTTTTTATGGTGTGTGTTTTTAGTGTGTTAGTTGGTCAGGTGGTCAGCTCATTGTCCATGGCTTTGCCGGGATAGCAAGGGTGGTGGTCTAGTCATGTTAAGGTGTAGGACCGTGTGACAGCCCCACAGAGACTTTCTACAGCCCCCTGGGTGGATCGCTGGGTCTCTCAAGGAATGCAGGCTAATGAGGCAGGAAAACTTTGAAGCCAGCTTCCTTATCAGGTAAGAACCAGATTATTATTTTCAGCTAAATTGTAGCGATTAATAATTTTACGAATTCCCAACGGTGTTTAGGTTCTCTAACCCACCACCAAAGGTGTCAATCAGCTATATATATGTAACTACCAGGGAAGTTAGATATTTAAAAATGGTATTTTCATTTTAAAATAAGTTTTTAAATATACAGTAGTACCTCGAGATACAAAAGGCTCAACTTACGAAAAATCCAAGTTACGAAAGCAAAGACGAAAAATTTTACTGCTCTACATACGAAAAGTTTTCAAGATACGAAAGGTTTCTGAAAGTCCGAGATTCGCCCCATAACAATTTTGAAACTCGCGCCGCACGCCGCCATCTTAGTTATCGTAGACTCTCCACCATCCTCCTGCTCTCCCATTGGTTCCTGATGCTAGCCAAAGCCTAGATCCTTCTCTCTGATTGGACAGCATCCCTCCCATCATGCATCTTCTATACATACGTACTACGTGGTGGCGTGCTTTCAGCTCGGCCACTTTGCACCCGAAACAAAAAAACTTTACCGTACGCATTCGGCATTCGTTGCTCCAACGATTTCGTTTAGTAACGTAAATTCGTATGATTTCGTTGCAGTAAACATATTATCGTGTTGTGCGAAGACTGTATTATTACGTATTTGTGTAACTTTACGTAAATTAACGTAGTCATGGGTCCCAAGAAAGTTGAAATTCACGGAAAGAAGAGCATGCTGTCTCTGGAGACAAAGATGGAGATCATAAAGAAGTACGAAGCTGGTATGCGATTGAGTGTGATCGCAAAGGAATACGGGCGTAATCCGTCGACAATAGGCACCATCCTTAAACAGAAGGATGCCATCAAAGCAACTACACCATCGAAGGGCATCACTATTTTGTCCAGCAAGAGGAGCCATGTGCACAACGAGATGGAACGGCTGCTCCTTGTCTGGATAAAAGACAAAGAAATCGCTGGCGATACAGTAACGGAGACGGCAATCGCTCACAAGGCCAGTGCTATTTTCGGCGATTTGATTGCGCAGGTGGAAGACGACGGAGGGGAAGGGACTTCAACGCAAACCCCAGAGTTCAAGGCTTCGCATGGCTGGTTCGAGAAATTCCGTAAACGGACTGGCATGCTGTCTCTGGAGACAAAGATGGAGATCATAAAGAAGTACGAAGCTGGTATGCGATTGAGTGTGATCGCAAAGGAATACGGGCGTAATCCGTCGACAATAGGCACCATCCTTAAACAGAAGGATGCCATCAAAGCAACTACACCATCGAAGGGCATCACTATTTTGTCCAGCAAGAGGAGCCATGTGCACGACGAGATGGAACGGCTGCTCCTTGTCTGGATAAAAGACAAAGAAATCGCTGGCGATACAGTAACGGAGAACGGCAATCGCTCACAAGGCCAGTGCTATTTTCGGCGATTTGATTGCGCAGGGTGTGGAAGACGACGGAGGGGAAGGGACTTCAACGCAAACCCAGAGTTCAAGGCTTCGCATGGCTGGTTCGAGAAATTCCGTAAACGGACTGGCATCCATTCGGTGGTGTGTCATGGGGAGGCTGCCAGCTCGGACACGAAAGCGGCCGAAGCATTTAAGAAGACTTTCGACGAGATGATGATCAAGGAAGGCTACAGCTCTCAGCAGGTTTTCAACTGTGATGAGACTGGCCTTTTTTGGAAAAAAATGCCTCGTCGGACGTACATCACGGAGGAAGAGAAGAAGCTACCCGGGCATAAGCCTATGAAAGACAGGCTTACGCTCGCACTTTGTTCGAACGCCAGTGGGGATTGCAAGGTGAAGCCCTACTGGTGTATCACTCCGAGACTCCTCGAGCCTTCAAGGCCCACAAAGTGTTGAAGGAGAAGCTTCCAGTGATGTGGAGGGCTAATGCAAAAGCCTGGGTAACAAGGCTTTTGTTCACCGAGTGGGTAAATCTGTGTTTCGGCCCGACTGTGAAACGTTTTTTGCAAGAGAAGCGCCTCCCCCTGAAATGTCTGCTGGTGTTGGACAATGCCCCTCCCCACCCTCCTGGCCTCGAGGAAGATATCCTAGCGGAGTATTCCTTCGTTAAGATTCTTTTTCTTCCGCCCAACACTACCCCTCTCCTCCAGCCCATGGACCAACAAGTGATAGCGAACTTTAAGAAGCTGTACACGAAACATCTTTTCAAAAGATGTTTCGACATCACCGATACCACAAACCTCACCTTGTGTGAATTTTGGAAGGAGCATTTTGACATCGTCATATGCATCCGACTCATCGACCAAGCATGGCAGGAGGTTTCGAGGTGAACCTTGAATTCCTCGTGGAGGAAACTCTGGCCTGATGCCGTATCCGACCGAGACTTCGAGGGATTCGACGTGGACGAAGCTGGTGCTGCTGAGTCCGAAACAGTTGACGATCCCGAAACTGTTTCGCAACCAGATCTTGACGAGATCGTTGCACTCGGCAAGTCCATGGGGCTGGTCGTCGACGAGGACGACATCAACGACCTTCTCGAGGAGCACCAAGAGGAGCTTACGACGGATGACCGGAAGGAGTTAGAGGCCATGCAACATAAAGGTCGTTCAAGAGGAGTTCTCCAGCAGCGGCGATTAAGAGGAGGAGCCTATGACAACGGCAGAAATTAAGGAGGTCTTAGCCGCTTTTCATAAAGTGCAATCGTTCATAGAAAAAAGACACCCCGAAAAGGCTCACACAGGTCGTATGCTTGCGCAGTTCGATGACGTTTGCCTGAGTCGTTTCAGGAACATTGAAAAAAGCAGGCAGAAGCAATCTTCCTTGGATAGTTATTTTTCTGGGCTCAGCTCGTGTCGGCCTATGAAAGTATCCTTAATATCATTCTTTCTAGGTAAAATTAGCCTAAAATTACCAGAGAAAAACAAAATTAAGAAAATGTCAGTAAAACTGACTCGCTCACTCTTAAAAAGAAGTGTCGGTATGATATAGGGGCGAGTGTGGAACACTACCACGAGACAAACACCAATTAGAACTTCCCTATCAGAATCCCCCCAAGAGAGAAGCTGATACCAACGGGCGATGCAGCCTCTACTACTACTACTAGAGGACGCCACGGACAGCAGCGCCCCTAGCGGTCATCCTTATTTTTTAGCGCCAGTGACAAGTCGCCATTTTCTTGTGCTTGTGCTTTTCTTGCGATTTATCCGCACCTTCATCATGGAACGCTCTGCAATTGCCACGGCTAAGTTAAGTAACTCATAAGTAACATTTTACCGTATTTTTGTCTTCCGGGTACCAGTATTTTCCTTTTTATAGGTCATATACGGTTCCCCGGTTGTCTCGTGGCGGCCATGCCGCCTCGTAAGAATTCCCGGTCCTCCCATACTGGACTTCTTATGCTTATGGGCTTACTTTATCACATTCATTGTTTACATCGAGTTTTAGCTAGTTCAGCCCTCCTACCATTCTCTTAGCTTGGTATTTAGGGCTATTATTGTTACTTTTCGGCCCATGCATCCCGGCTCTTGCTCTACAATCGGCTATCGCTGGCTCCGAGTAGGCCCCCTGTTTCTCGGAACAGTCTGCCTCCTCCTGGGCTTCTTTCTCTTTTACTAAAAGTGTCTCTTCCACCTTTCGATGTATTTTTATTATTTAGGGTTTGGTAGGCTAGCCTAGGTGCTTGTTCCACATATTGGTACAGCTTGGTTCACGTGGCCCTCCACGGTTGTGTTGCTCGCGGCCTAGGCCACTTGCGGTCACGTGTCCTATAGCACTTACCCTGCCCCTTCCCTCCCTCTCTGATGTAGGGAGGGGCTGGGGGACCCCTTGGTTGTTATAACAACCTCATCGCCTTCTCTCACACTCTCGGAGGTGACCGGGGGTCCCCCCAGCAGGGGGTATAGGGCGACCACTATGAGGTACCGGGTCTCCATGCGGGTAGTTGGTGAGGCGGGGAGGAGTAGGCCATCCCTCCCCCCTTTTCCCCCCTCTCGATCCCGCCGTGTTTCGCCGGGACCTTCCTCCCCCCCTCCCCCCCTCCCAATTGCTCAGCCCACCTCCCATCCAGATACGTAAGGAGCCTTCCGTCGCAGCCGGGGCCCCTTTGGTTATAGGATATTGGCTCCGCTAGCGGGCAGGGCTGGGCGTATGAGTGGTCGGTTGCGTTGCTACTATATCCTTATATCTTCTCCCCCGCTACCGGAAGGGAGCTTTACCCTACCTTACCGCACTCTTCTAGTAGACGGGCGAGAGAAGTTGTTTTAATTTTGTTATTTTAAGGATATATACCCTAATTATAAGATATTTTACAATGAATTGTGTGTTATTATATATTTTTATTTTTATCAACCATCCCCAGCCATTGTCCGTCGTGGTTTCCATTACCACCACTCCTAGTTGGTTGATTCTTGTGCCTCCGCCATTGGCGGAGCCATAGCCTATCTTCCAACCTGGTTACCACACGTATTTTAGCGGGGCTCTGGTTTTATCTAACTTTATCGCTCCGGCACCAGCGGAGCATATGTTAGGCTGTAAGTGTTTACTCTGTACTCATGTACTTTTTCACTTACAGGCTACCAACTGCCAGGTCCCAGCCTGTAATGCGACGCTCTACGACCCTGTGGACATGACGGTGCATGTCTCACGCCCCGTGTGCCACGTCGTACAATGAGACGATCGTCTGGCACCCCGAGCCTTGCGCTATATGCTACGACCTGGTCGGTCAGCTGGAGATGGGGGTATGTCCATTATAGGCTTACTTTATGATTTTACTAACAAATTCTAGTCGTAAGTTTGTTAACCCTGTCCACAATTGGTAGCTAATCTCACCTTTCTTTCAGGCTAGCGGTGTGAGGGAAGTCGCCCTCGCCACCCTGAAAGCGTGGTGGGCGGCTTTGGAAAAACGCCGCCAAGGGCCAGCCCTACATTTTAGATAGGAAGCTGGCCATCCAGATCTTCCCCGCGGGCAAGTCGACGGGCTACGTCGATCCCTTGTCCGCCGCCCCATTGATAGCCTCCATCCAGCAAGACCTCCAGCAATCGTTTGGGGTCGTAGCCTCCCAGGAGTCGTTCGGACGTCGCTGCCCTGGACCTGAACCTTGAGCCAATGCGGTAGTTTACGAGGATTTGTTGGTTGAGGTAGGTTTGTCGGGCGCCCAATGGTCTTTCCTTGGGCGCTCCTGGATCTTTGGCTCCTGGTCCCCTTCTTCTTCCGCCTCTTTCCAAGGCTTTGCGGGATCCGAGATCCCTAGCCGCCCTCCCGCTCTCTCTGTACCTCCTAAGGAGAAGGGAAAGAGAGAACCGAAGACCTTGTCTAAGTCGACTTCTAGGAAGTCGTCTTCGTCTTCTTCGGCCAGGAAGTCGTCGACTTCATATGCCGATGCGGTGAAGGCTAAGCCGAGCTCTTCCCAGTCGAAGAGCTCCAGAAGCAAGGCTTCGGAAGGAGAAGGCTCGCGCTACCACCGAGTCACTGCCTTCTCCCGCCTCCGCTGCCTCCTCTCCGGCTATGCCGGGTCAGGGGTGGCAAGCACCAGCACCTGCGTTCCCTCTTCTGTCTCACCAGGGGTGATGGAACAGGTAGGGGTGCTGGTAGGTTCCCAAATTTCAGCATTGGGAACACGTTTTGAGCAGATGTTCGCGCAATTATCGAACAGTCTGTCTCAAACTGGACAGTCTATCCAGGACCTCTCTAATAGAATGGAGAGAAGAATGGGGACCGATGGCTGGGCTAAACTCAGGCTCCTCCCCCAGTCTCCCCTGCATCTAGCACGGGGATTCTCCAACTTCCGCCTTACGACTCCCTTGCCAGCTTTCTCTATGGAGAATCCATGGAGAGTAGCGGCCTACGCTCCTTTTAAGGACGGGATGATTTCGATCCCGGAGTTTGGTACTCGAAGGATTGAGGACTTCGAGTTCTACCCTCCGGGTCTGACGCAGCCTTTCATCGGGTGTATGCTAGGCTGACGCCAACGCTCTCGAGAGAGGACAAGATCTCGAAGGAGTCAGTTCTCTACAGTAGAGATCAGCCCAGCGAGAATGGGTTCACTGCCTTGAGACTGGGAGTTTTGTACTAACACTAAACTCCAGGCCTACAAGAGTCCCTTCACTATTTTCGCGACGGAAGAGGAGGTCTCTCTTCCGTTCGCCACGAAATTGGTGGAGAAGGCTCTTCAGGCAGTCCTCAAGGATGAGCCCATTCCACAGTTGAGGGAGTCGGAGTCTACTTCTCCACTCTTCCCCGCCTTCGGAGAGTTGTGGGAAAACCTGCCAGCTACATTCACGCTGGGTAAACTCAAGCCGGACTGCGCATGGACCCAGTTCGGTGAGAAATTACCTAGGCTGCCGGTTCCCATTCCCTAATCCAGGCAGAGTTCGATGCGCGAACTAGTTTGGCAGGTCCCTCAACTCTCTCATCGTTACGGAAATGGCTGCTCTTTCCTACGCTACGGAACCGCTGTTCAAGATTCTGGCGAAATCTCAGTTCAGACGGTTCTGTCAGACGCTTTTGACTTCTTCCAAGCCAGGGATGGGGAAACTGCCGGAAGCATGTCCTTCAAGAGTGCACAATCAGGCATGAGCCTAATAGACTCTTGGCTGCGAGCATGTGGGGAGCGGATCTCTTCCCAGAGTCCGCAGTGAACGAGGTCCACCACGAAGCTGCTAGACTCAACCAGAGCCTTAGAGCTAGGTGGGGTCCTCTAAGAGGAAACAGGAATCCGTTCCCACTGCTGGCAAGAAACCAAAGAATGCTGGTACGTAGGTTTCCAGCCTTATAAAAAACTTTCATCAACATTCAGCGCATTTGTGCAGGCAGTCCCAGTTACCCAACAGGGACAACCTTCCACATCTAAACAGACCCAACCTTTCCTCCTGGTGCCCCAGCAATCTCAACCATCTACTTCCTACGCTATCTCGCCGGCCTGTAAAACCCTGCTTATGAGGCTCAAGGCTACTCTCAACCGAGGGGTAGAGCGAGAGGTTACTTTCGTCAGCGTGGCGCAGGAAGGGGCACGAGGAGTAGGCAGTTCAGAGGAGGGCGTGGTGGCCAACCCGCCCATCAGCATGAGGCTCCCCAGGTAGGAGGGAGGCTGTTCCTCTTCCGCCACAGGTGGGGGTTTCAGCAATTGGGCACAGAGCATAGTGTCCAAAGGATTAGGCTGGAGTTGGATCAAAGATCCCCCCTCCAATCAAATCATTTCATCAGGTACCGTCAAAGGAATTGATAGATTACGCGGAAGAACTCCTTCAGAAAGGAGCTATTGCGAGAGTCAAACATCTAAAATTTCAAGGGCGCTTATTCAGCGTGCAAAGAAAGGCTCAACAAAAGAAGGGTAATCTTAGACCTTGTCAAAGCTAAACTCTTTCATTCGCTGCGACAAGTTCAAGATGCTTACCCTCTCGCAAGTTAAGGACCCTACTTCCGCGTGGAGCCGTCACATGCTCCATCGATCTTACAGACGCATACTATCATATCCCTATAGCCAGGCACTTCCGCCATTCTATGGATTCAGGCTAGGAAATCAGACATTCTCATTCAAAGTGATGCCCTTCGGTCTGAATGTAGCCCCCAGGGTATTCACAAAGATAGCAGAAGTGGTTGTACAACAATTGAGAGATCAGGGAATCATGGTAGCGGCATACCTCGACGATTGGTTGATCTGGGCACCAACAGTCGAGGAATGTCTCGAAGCTACCAAAAAGGTAGATTCACTTTCTGGAACATCTGGGGTTCCAGATAAACAAAACGAAATCCAGACTTACTCCGGAAATCTCATTTTCAGTGGCTAGGAATCCAAGGGATTTGTCTTCCCACAATCTATCAATTCAGTGGCCAAACCTAAACGGAAGGAAATAGCAAAAATCTGTCAGGCAATTCCTCAAATGCAAACAGACATCAAGAAGAAACCAGGAGAGAATCCTAGGGTCTCTTCAGTTTGCTTCGGTAACAGATATCCTTCTGAAAGCAAGGCTGAAAGATATAAATCGAATTTGGCGGTCAAGAGCAAACTCCAAATATCGAGACAAGTTGTCAGTAATTCCACGATCCTCCGCAACCAACTACGGCCTTGGTCAAAAGTAAAGAACTTAGCCAAGAAGGTACCCCTTCAAATATCCCCCCTCCCAGTGTTAACCATTCACACGGATGCTTCCCTGTCCGGGTGTGGGGGGGATACTCTCAGTTCAAACAGGTTCAGGGGACTTGGTCAGTTCAATTTTGCCAGCTCCACATAAACGTTTGGAAGCAATGGCAGTATTTCTTACTCTGAAGAGACTGCTTCCCCCGAAGAAGTCTCATCTAAGGCTAGTTTTGGACAGTGCAGTGGTAGTTCATTGCATCAACAGAGGAGGGTCCAAATCCAAGCATGTGAACCATGTCATGATAGCCATCTTTGCATTAGCAAACAAACACAAATGGCTTCTGTCTGCCACTCACCTGGCAGGAGTAGAAAATGTGATAGCAGACGCCCTGTCCCCGGTCAGTTCCTCTGGAATCAGAGTGGCCTCTGGACGTCCGGGTCATTCCAGTGGGTAAGCCGGAGAGTCCCAGGTCTCCAAGTGGATCTCTTCGCCTCACAAGCGAACCACAAGCTCCCTTGCTATGTGGCCCCCAACCTGGACCCTCTGGCTTATGCCACGGACGCCCTGTCGTTAGATTGGAATCAGTGGAGGAGTTTTATATTTTTCCTCCAGTGAATCTTCTCTTGAAAGTCCTAGACAAACTAAGGTCTTTCAAAGGGATAGTAGCTCTGATTGCACCGGATTGGCCAAGAGCAACTGGTATCCTCTTCTTTTGGAATTGGGTCTCCGACCTCAACGGATCCCCAATCCCAAACTGTCACAATCAGTACAAATGAGGACTGTGTTCGCTTCCTCAAGAACTCTCCAGACCCTAACTTTATGGACTTCATGAGTTTGCGGCTAATAAAGATGCTGACATTGATCCACAGAACATTCTCTTCCTATAATCAGATAAGAGAGAGTCACCATTAGACAATATGACTCAGCTGTTAAAAAATTAGCATCTTTCTTGAGAGAATCGACACCACAACCATGACAGTTAATTTGGCTATATCCTTTTTCAGATCCTTGTTTGAAAAAGGTTTAGCAGCTAGCACGATTACCACTCACAAATCGGCTTTGAAAGAAAATCTTTCAAGTAGGTTTTCGATAGATTTGACTGAATCTTATTTCACATCTATCCCTAAAGCTGTGCTAGACTTAGACCATTCTCAGAGGCCTACTACAGTTTCATGGTTTCTTAAATGCTGTCCTCAAACTAGCTTTCAGATACTGACAACTCATCTTGTACGTTCATTATGCTCCTGAGAAGACATTATTCTTAATTCCACCTAGCCTCAGGAGCTAGAATTTCAGAACTGTCGGCTCTATCCAGGGATGCGGGTCATGTGGAATTCCTCCCATCAGGAGAAGTTCTACTTGCTCCGGATCGTAGCTTTTTAGCCAAAAATGAAGATCCTCTTGCAAGGTGGGCTCCTTGGAAGGTTATCCCACTTCCACAGGATCCTTCTCTCTGCCCAGTATCAACTCTTAGAGCCTTTCTTTCTCGTACTTCTTCTAGATCCTCAGGTGCTCTCTTTATGAGAGAAAAAGGTGGTACTTTATCAGTTAAAGGCATTAGACAGCAAATCCTTTACTTCATTAAACAAGCCAACCCTGAGTCATTCCCAAAAGCACATGATAATCAGGGGAGTAGCCACCTTCAATTATTATTTTCCACATATGAACTTTGAGGATCTTAGAAGTATACTGGATGGGAAATCCCCGACAGTCTTTAAACGGCATTATTTAAAGTCCTTGGAATCTTTAAAGTTTTCAGCAGTAGCAGCGGGAAACATAGTTTCCCCTGATACTGTTAGTAGTTGTAGTATTGATCCAGGTCTCCTTTCTACCTACTTCAACAACATGCCTCAACCTATCGTCAGGCTACTCAACATCATAGCCTTAGCCGTTGTATCATATAGTGGATTGTCCCTTATTTTTTTGCTAGGGACAACCACTTTTGTACTGATATGTACTTCAGTGTACCTACCCTTATTTTTATGCTAGGGTAGGACACAATATGTTTGTATATTCACCATTTTGTGTTTGTGATGAACTTCAGTCACAATGTGTTTGTATATATTTGGAAATAATTGTATTAATGATGGATTTCAGTGTACCTACCCTTATTTTTATGCTAGGGTAGGACACATGTATGTATATATTTTGTAATTATGTATTCTAATTAAGTAAATCCCAAATTTGCCTTATTTTACATGCATCTCTGTAATTTTATTTATTTACCATTTAAGTACTTTAAGTTTACTAAACATTCTATTATTTTACTGTTATAATAAGTTAGTTTAAGTGCTTAATTTGTATGCTGTATTTGATTTACTTATATTATATCCATCATTTTAAACTGTTTTTCATTCCTGTTTCCTTTTCCATCTTGGCTGTTTTCTCTGGTACTCTTTCATAGGCCGACACGAGTCTGAGACCCAGGAAAAGGGTGTTTTGACGAAGGCGAAAAATCTATTTCTGGGTGATTGGCTCGTGTCGCCCTATGAAACCCCCCCTTTTTTTTATGGTTTGTTTTGTTTTCCCCCCCTTGCAGGACAAGATGTATTTACTGTTTTAATTAAGGATGACCGCTAGGCGCTGCTGTCCGTGGCGTCCCTCTAGTAGTAGTAGTAGAGGCTGCATCGCCCGTTGGTATCAGCTCTCTCTTGGGGGGATTCTGATAGGGAAGTTCTAATTGGTGTTTGTCTCGTGGTAGTGTTCCACATCGCCCCTATATCATACGGACACTTCTTTTTAAGAGTGAGCGAGTCAGTTTTACTGGACATTTTCTTAATTTTGTTTTCTCTGGTAATTTTAGGCTAATTTTACCTAGAAAGAATGATATTAAGGATACTTTCATAGGGCGACACGAGCCAATCACCCAGAAATAGATTTTTCCTTCGTCAAAATCCCTTTTTAAAGAGGCCTTCAGCATTAGCAGGAGTAAGCAAAAAGGTAGAACCAGGTGATAAAAAACAGAAAGTTGAAAGCAAAAAGGAAGAACCAAGTGATGAAAAACAGAACATTGAAAGTGGTGATGAAGTTGAAATTCTGTAAAAAAAAAAAAAAAAAAAAAAAAAAAAAAAAAAAAAAAAAAAAAAAAAAAAAAAAAAAAAAAAAGCCTACGTAAAAGTAAAAAAAAAAGTTAAAATAAAAAAAAATAAATAAAAAATTTACGTAATTTTTAGATTTTTGTAAGTTAAGTGTTAGTTTTGTTAATGTTTTTCGTAAATTTTATTTTTATAGTTTTCCTTAAATTTTTTATGTGTTTTCGTAAAGTTAAGTGTACGTACGTACGTACGTTATCTGCCGTTTGTCCTCCTCCTCCTCCTCTGCCGCCACTTTCGGAGATAGCCTCACTCGAAAGGTAAGCTTCGACATTTTACGTTACAGTAATAATATTTCTTGTACACTAATTATACACTTTATTTACAGGTTTGGATTTTTATTCTTAATTTAGGTATTGAATGGTCCAAATTGTTGTAGTATTTCATTGTTTATAGGTCAATTTAGCTTTATTATGAAATTTAATGGGGTGTTTTTGGAGGGCTTGTAACGGATTAGCCATTTTACATGTAAAATGTGTTCCAAGATACGAAAAACTCATTATACGAAGGCCGCCTCGGAACGGATTAATTTCGTATCTCGAGGTACTACTGTACTTACCTGGTAGTTACATACATATAGTAGTAGTATATATAAAGGTCCCTCCCTCCTCCCCTCTGAGAACAGGGGCATGGAATTTCTGAGGACAAATGGGAATGATTCCAGGTACCTGGATAGAGGGAGCACAGGTATGATCACCTGATCATCTATCAGCGATAGCCGCGAATTTTGAATTTCTGCCGTGCGCACGATGAATCGGCGGGTTAAAGCTATATATATGTAACTACCAGGTAAGTATATTTAAAAACTTATTTTAAAATGAAAATTCCATTTTTTTATTCTGTCATTGTACAGCTTATTAGTGTGAAACCTGTGCCTGGTCTTTTTTACGACTTGTTCAATATTTGGTTGAATCGAGCTATAAGTAGACCCTCATTTCTTCTTCAGCTGAGCGTAGTCTTTCTCGCTTCTTAGTTTTGATGTTATTTAGGGTTGAGAAACCAAGTTCACATAGATAAGAAGTAGAGTTAAGTTAAGTATATCTTAGTTTTACCAGACCACTGAGCTGATTAACAGCTCTCCTAGGGCCGGCCCGAAGGATTGGATATTTTTACGTGGCTAGGAACCAGTTGGTCACCTAGCAACGGGACCTACAGCTTATTGTGGGATCCGAACCACATTACATCGAGAAATGAATTTCTATCACCAGAAATAAATTCCTCTGATTCCGCTTTGGCCGAGCAGGATTTGAACTTTGGACCACCGGATTGGCAGCCAAGCACGAAAACCCTTCGTCCAGGGAGGAACTTAAGAAGTAGAGAATTGTAACAGAAGTGATATAGCTTTTTTAGCTAATATGGGATATTCCTCTTGTATAGACATCCAGAATGCATCAATGGGTACTGAAGGTCACTGGAAATGATGGCCAGTTCTTCGTCTTCTTCATCTCACAACCAGAGTCCAACATTAGAATGAACATGTATGAAGGGATTTCGAATCCTAACATACTTTCCTGTGCTTAGTGATGGAAAATAGGGGATAATTTTTTTTTTTTTTCTTTCTTTTTTTGATGCAAGTGGTAGTACGCATTGAAGGAAACATGTCAAAATGACTTGAACTTGCTGTCTTTCAAATAATTTCCTTTTTTAGGGCAACCAACGTATCTGCTGAAGTGAGAATATTTTCGTTTCTACCTTGTAAGTCACTGTATTGGTGAGTGACTAGATACGTACTTCTTTTATGTACTCCAGTTTAGACATTCGAAATTAGCAATGAAGATATTCACATATTTTTTCCTGCTCTTTTGGGTAAAAAAATATGATGTTTTTGAAACGAGAACTTCTCTCCGTTAAAAGCCATGAGTACCAATGAGATCTGGGATTTCATTTTCTGCCGACACAAGACTTCCAAGTTAGATTTATTTCTTTAAAGCAGCCTATCTATTATCATATCAAAAGTAGAAAGTAACACTGTTCATTCACATGAAACTTAAATCTATACCCATTTTTCATATTTTCTGGTGTGCTGTGACGCTTAAAGTAATCTCGTGGCACACCAATGTGCTGTGGCACAGCGGTTGAGAATCACCAATGTAGAGGACCAGTAACACCCAAATACTAAGCATTTGCAAGTGACGTGCTTCCAAGACCTCATTGGAGGTCTTCTTGGCTCATCCTCTTTTGAGTCATGCTGTTGCTACTATGTACAGTGAAGAATTGTGCTTCTTTAGAGGAGGTTAGAATTTTGAAGAGGGGTACTTGGCCAGTTTGGGTGGAAGTAATTCTGTCCCATATTATCTACTGAGAATCTGTTATATTACAGCAAACTCCTTTTATCTGGTGTTTAAACTAATGGAGCTACCAGACAACCAGCACTCTTTCCTTCTAATGCTAAGATGTCAAGATTATCTAGAAAGAGAAAGATAAAGAAGGGGTAAATACTTTTTCTTAAAGGAATGCTAAATATACTATTTGCTTTTTGCCTTTCCTTGGACAGCTTTTTTACTTTTTCAAGTGGACAAGCAGATCTACTATAGGCCCTAATTGCCAGTCATCCAGTATTGCTATCCTTTTTATGTATGTTTGTGTGTGTGTGTGTATTAACCTCTTGTGAACAGGTAACATACATATACGTTATGTTCACATATAGCATTGTGCTGAAGTCTGGGTAGCATACATATATTTTCAAGATTTGGCGCCATACCATTTGAACAAATTTTGTTGGAAAAAATTTTCATAGTTCCATTTATCACTGGTATTGGCAACTCTTCAGATTGCTGTATAAGAGACAGAGAGAGCTGAGAGAGATTTAGTCTTGCTTGAGGTGATAAACGGGAATGTTGTCACGACCTCTCATCCAAGGATGTGTTGTATAAATGTTTTACAATAAATATATATACTCAATTTGTTCCTGATTTTAGTTCTTATCTGTTATAATATTGTCTGAGCTGTAATTATAATTGAAAAAATAAAATAAAAATAAATATTAGAAAGGACACTAATAACTTTGTAAAATTTGCATATTTTTACGACTGTCTTAGGGAAAAGAGGCCCGAAAGGAGTGGGAAATATTCACTTTCAACTTCCCATGAAAAGTACAAAAGTTTATTTAGTTTTTTTTATACCATGAGATACGTATCTTCCCCTTTCCATTGATGAGTTATTTCTTGTCTGTCAGGAATCCACCCCCACCCCCCCCAAACATCCTTCTATCTCCTCCACCTCAGGTGGAGAAATCTGACAGTGGCAAGTGAATTTATGAGAGCTAAAATATGCTATAGAAAATTAAAACAAAATACACAGAATTGTAGGTTAAACAAGAAATTATTTTAAAGTTTGTGCATTAATAAGATTTCAAGTAAGTTTAAGTAACTGAAGTTATGTAAATGATTGCATTTTTGCTGTGTAAAGTCAGTGTTTAAACCTAACCTGTATTTGTACACATGCATTGTGTTAAGGTAAACTATGCCCTTACTCTCTCTCTCTCTCTCTCTCTCTCTCTCTCTCTCTCTCTCTCTCTCTCTCTCTCAGTTACAGTATTTTTTATTAATTTTTATATAATGCAGTAATGTATACTTTATATACTGCAATGCAGTGTTACTTAAATATATTCATTCTGTTTTGTGTGGATGTTTATATGTATTCATATGTATCACATTGAGGTAAACTGTGCATTTGCTTGCCTTTCTGTTTCTCACTCTGGCTTGTGATATAGACCATGTTTAATATTGGAAGAGTGAAGACAATCAACATTGTCAGAGGTTATGGAATAATTTTATACTATTGGTAACACATATGCATTCAGTAAATGCCAAGTACAGTAGTTTTTTTACATTTTTTTATTTTAGACATTTTTGTTTTTACCCTTTTAACAAAACTGTCTCCTTTATTTCTAACAGGCACAGCCAGAGTTTAAAGCGCCACATGACGACACATACTGGTGAAAAGCCCTACACATGCAAGCTCTGTGGAAAGTCATTCTCTCTCAAAGGGACGTTGAATTGTCATATGCTCATACATTCCAACCACAGGGGATTCACGTGTTACAAGTGTAGTAAGTGTTTGTTAATTACACTTGTGAGTTCTGCATATTTTCATTTTTATTGAGTAGCAATGAAATAGAAGTGGTTCATAACTTTTCTACGTCAATTTTTTATCATAACCATTTGCAATAGTTTTAAAGAAGATTTAAGTAGATGATATTTCATTAGGGAAAAGAACTTTATAACCTAAAATAACTGCTGATGTTAGGCTTTGTGATCCTAGAATGAGTTACCTCTGACTTAATACCAGCCAAACATACTGAAGAAAGTCTTTCTCTAATGTAAAGCAAAAATATCTTAGACTCTTGAATGTACTATGGCTATAGGTAGTTGATACATAGTTGGTCCTGACCAGGGTCTTTTCTTGTTATGTTTGAACTATGGGTCATTTTTCAAATTGGATATGATGCAATTCTAGTTCCTTGTACTGTATTAACAATATATACTACCAGGTAAAAGCTGGTTAGACTCACATCTCTTTACTGCACAGTTCCAAGTAGGATAAAGAGCATAAGGAAACAGAGGATACAAATGAGATGCATTTTGGAAAGCTGTAAGTGGAAAATTATCAAGTAATGCTAAGATGGCACATTGGGAATCTTTAATCATGTAGAACATGCTGTCCCTGAATCAATGTTTTTTTTTGGCTAATAATTGCCTGACATACTGTATTTGTAAGACTTGTCTTTCTAAGCAGTTGCTTAATTGTAAGTGAAAACACTTACTACATTGAGTATAAGTTTTATGTTACTATGTTAAATAGTTTCAAAAATGGTTGTATAAGTTTTCAGTTATCTTAGTAGTTTATACGTACTGTTTCCTATCAAGTCAGTTGTTTGAAAAATAAATATCCCAAAAAGTTTTGCAAATAGCTAATATCAGTGGAATTATACAGTTTCTTGTAGTTCCTGCACCTTAAGATTTCTTATTTTTCAGATGGTGTTTTTGTTAGCAAGCGAAAGCTGAAGCTTCATACATGCTGCTCTCAATCACAAGAGGAAAACCAAGAGGATAGTAGTTTAACAGAGAGCCAGAACAATTCATCTTATACTGACCTCCATAATAGCAGTGTCCTTAGTGACGGAAATGCAGATAGTTCAGTCTCTCATATGATAAACAGCACAATAGTGAATAATATTGGACATATGACACATTTACTAGCTGGACAAGGATTAAACAGTATCAGTTCAATGCCAGCTCACTTGATGCCAGATAATGTGAGACATAACATTGTTTCAGTTGCAAGCGAACTGGTCTCCACCAGTAAATTAAACAGTGGTAATGTTGCACCATTATCAGAAAGCAAGAATGGCAGTAATACATCTAAAATATCTGGCAGTCAGTCTAGTACAGGACTAACAGTTAATAAAGGAAGTGGGAATGTAGCTGTTTATCAAGATGGTATTCACTTAGACAGAGTTCCAAATCAGACTTCTAATGTTAACAGTTATCACCAAACTGATGTGTTATCTCAGGCATTTGCAGTCATGGGTGATAATCTCGTGCAGGATTGTGTGAGTCTTGGCAACTGTTCAGTTCTGGAATCAAAGCCAGGACTGAGCATTGGGCCAGACACTACAGTATACACATTCGTTCGTGTTGAAGGACAAGATCCCACACAAACATTGATTAGCATTCCTACTGTGTCTGATTCAGGGGCCGAAGAAAATGTTACACTTCAGATCAATTTGTCTGATGATTGCCCAGAAGTTTTTATCATTGAAAGCTAGAGGGGTTCTGAGGTCCTGAAAAATAAATGTGTAAATTTCTTCTATTTCCATCCTTCGATCAGCGGATTTGATCTTTTTTTTTCATCACTGTTTGTAAGAGGTATGTGCACTGGTGAATGGCAAATTAAGCTCTATAAATCTGCTGGTGGGCAAAACCTAACTCATCAGTGGACAGTTGAGTGGTGAGTAATTTAAGCAGTCAGGTATTTCTCTGTAGTGGCCTCAAGGTTGTCACTCAGATTTGCTTAGATTGGTACTACTATTTACTGACCTTATTTAGCTTATTTAGTTTGCTAATGCAGTTTGTGGTGTAATGGAAAAGTGCAGGTGCTTGCATTCAGAATTTAATGACTATAGTAATCATACTAAATTTTGGATGGGACATATATTGGTAAATTCATTCAGGGCTTAACAGGAAAATGTATTTTATGCTACAAAAACATTATCATATAAATAAAGTAAATGCATTAGCAACATATTATCAAAAATAGGGGAAAATCTATGGAAAACTTGAAATATGTTGAGGAAATAGATATGGACAGTTATCCATTGAATCTTGCCATGAGTAAGAAATCCGCAAGGTTAAAGTCACAACAATATACATTTGTTACTATTTTTGATAGCTGAGACCAGTTATTTGTGACAAGTAGGTCATCTCATGTGCCATATTTAGATACATTGTACCGTATTGTTCCATTGTAACAAGTTTTAAAACGAAAGGTTTTGCTGTTGCTTCTGTATCAAGGCCTTCTATAGTCTTTGACATGTTTCCCTGTGTGGAAGAATGGTAACACTTTTTCTCATCCTTATTTGTTTTCCACTTGCCATTTGTCTTGAATTTAATTTAAATCTCACAAGTACAGAGAATATGCAGAAAGGAGTAATTTTCAGTTCAAAGAAAAAAATTTGCTAATACAAGCTGCTCCTTGTTGTTTGAAACCTGGCTCTGTAGTCACATGTTACACTTAAGGAATGTAATGTATACTAATTTAATAGTGAACAATATTTTTGGATATGTGGCAGGTGCCCCCAATACAGATAAGCTGTGATCCTCTCAAGCACAGTAGCATACATTACTTAACACAAAATAGATAGAGACTTGACTTATAACAGACATCCTGTACAAAATACATTCTGTACATTGTTTTTATCCATTTCATTTTTTTCTAATTTAATATTTTTCATCATATTTTGATACAATAGTTACTAGAAATACATTTGCTATGGTTTCTTGAAAGTATTTTATTTTATTTTTGTTACCCGTAGTATGTTCGCATTAAGAACATTAATTATCATTTAAAGAGAATTTCTGTTAAAAGGGTTTTTTCTTTCATAATCAAATCAGTTTGCTACAGGTCAATCCTTACAATATCACATTAAAATCTTTCCAGTACAACAGATTTCCACAGTGTCAGTCTCCATTAATGTAGATTTTTACATTTATTCCTATGGAAGTACAAACAATTGCATTATATAGGGGTATTCCTCTATTAGATTAGTTTTCACTGTACATTGGGGGTTTCACAGGATAGATGACTATACCTTAGAACTTTGTTTCCAGGATGAGTTATCTGTGGGGTTTGGTTTCCTGCATGAATTATCTGTGGCCTGTGGTACATCAACTGATACTAGTGTTACTGATTGTATGCCATGGTCCAATGAAGGGTGCAAGGTAACTCTCTAGTTTGATGTGTACACCTCTTCTTGCTTTGTGTTTACATGGTCTCTAGGTCATGCACATGCAAACAGCAGGTGCTTGGTCTGTGTCATTGCCTCTTTGCCAGTACTGGCAAACAAGAAGTTTGTGTCTACAAAGACAACTTTTCATCATGGCTGTGTTCAGGTGAAGTGGACAGTTGTACAATTCAGGCAAGAACTCATGAGTTATGGGCATAAAATTGTCCTTGACATTTCAGAGTAAATTTGCAGTAACAGGCAATTAGTACAGGTGTCAGAAGCATTAGACGACCTTTACCTCATTCTGAAGAAGCATCAGACAACCTTTACCCCATTCTGAAGTTATCACTAACAAGTCTCTGGATGCCTTTTCCTTAGGATCTGTGTGCGTAAGCACCCAAGCTCCGTTTCGGAGACATTATTTCATCCGAGTACCAAAAGCCTGTTGTAAGTCTGGAGTTGTGAATGTGGAGTGACTGGGCTTCCCTTCCATCCTTGACCCTCTTTTGAGAGCTTCCTCTAGGCCATCGTACAGGCTGGAGTCAGATATGATGCAAGTAGTTACACATCATGGTTCTCTGAAAATCTTTCCTTACATGAGTAACTTTCCATAATGCAGGGTACTCAGGTTCAGTGTTGTAGTACTCTGGTCCACCATTCCAACAGACTGTTAGGAGATTAAAGGAGTTATGACATTCCCGGTTTGCAAGGAAACCAAGAGCATTGTAATTCATTGGTGGTTTTCAACTCCAGTAAGTTGTGGGAATTAACCTCCCAGCCTAAGGTGTACATCTCCTAAAAATATACAAAAGGTATACAAGACAGAACCTTAAAACCCACCACAGTTCTTGTAGCCAAAGGAAAAGTAATTAGTGGTGGAATATTGATATGAATAGAGTGATGGGAGTTGGGAAAAGATTTCATCCTGAAATCTTTACAACTACGATCTTTCTACTGTACACAAGAACTGATCCTTTTTACTATTTTAATAACAACTGCTGGGACCATTAGAACATTTCCACAATCAGTCATTGTTACAAAACTAGTAAGTATTACATCTCGTCTACAACTGTAGTTGTGAATGAGGGGGAAATATTTGCAGTTAAATATTTTTTTTTTATTTCTTTAGTATTGGTATTGTCCCTTTTTAATTTTTTTTACCTATAGCTCTGATAAATTAAGATTGCTTTTGCTTGTTAAATAATTTAACCATTGGACATGGCTTGATTGCAGTTTACCATTCATGTTACTTGTTGTAGTCCATCTTGGGTTAGACTGGTGTTCTATAAGAGGAATTGTTATGGGATATATTACAGCATTGCAAATTCTGATAAATTTTGTAACAATTTAAAGATTAGCATAGTAAACTAGATAGTAATGAGATTGAACTGTTAACTACTAAGTTTTTGCAAAGGAGTTAAGACAAGAGGCAAATGAGATTCATCTAAAAGTTTAAAAAGAAGGAACTGCAAAGTAAAGCCCTGAAGCAAGCACTTGACACTCTCACTTATAGCACAAACAGCAGTCTGGGGTAAATAAAGCTAGAAGCAGTCAGTGTACCGGTGATGGTATGCACTAAGTGGATAGATGCAAGCTGTTGGAAAGGTTAGTTTACACCTGTCATTACCTACCATTTTATTTTTTAGTTTGTATTTATTGTGTACAGTTTAAGATGTAGAAATTGATTAGTTAGTCCTTTTTGTAGATCATTTATTGTTACAATGATGGATTAGATGATAATTTCAGCTTTCATATTTGGGTAGGAATGGTAGGATCATAAGTATGGCTTTGTAGTATATAGTACTTACTATACATTGAATTTGTATGTTTGTATATAGTTAAAGAGTATACATATCTAAGTATTTGTTTGGTACTGGATTCTAAATGTATAATATAGTACCCTGGTAATGCAGGTTGTAATGTATTTGTATCCTTGATAGAGTTTTGAGATGCAATGGTTAATCTGATGTATACCAGTATATTGAACATAATCTGTATAATTAGACCTATTCATCTCCATAATTTGGATGAAGTGTAATATATATATATATTATATATACCATATATGATGTTAAAGCTGAATCTTTCTGTATTCCTTCTTGTAACTCAGAAGGGCTATTGAACGTAATTCAGTGACTTTTCATTATTAACAGTGTTGAATCATCAGGAATAGGGCTGAATGCTGGAGGGGATTGCAGCAAGGCCTACAAATATTTCATCATGTTACCTACTTGAAGGCATTACAGTGTTCCCCCAGTATTGACGGGGATAGGGAACAGACCTCCTGCAAATAACTTGAACCTGTGAATAGTTGAAACTCCTATAAAAACACTTAAAACTTCCTGTTTTGTTAGGTAAAACTCAAGAAAAACCCACTAAAAATTTTTATACCTGTTTTTTTTAAGAGTTTTATCACAAAAAGTTCATTTTATGATGATATTGAGAAAACCAAACGAATTCGTGGATATTTCTCATAGAAAAATACTGCAAATAGGCAAATTTTCCACGAATAAATCTTCCAGAGAGAAATTCACAAATAGGGGGGTTCACTGCACCCCATTTTATTGGTTAGAAATCTGTTCGGAAGCTTCATAGGATTCAATATTTTTTGTTAATAAGAATAGGCATCAGATTGCACAGCAGAAGAGTGCATATGTTAGAAAATTAAAAATTTAATAACCCAGAGCACTGTAAGTTGAGATTCACAAAAACTAGGTTGTGCTGTGGTATTAATTTTAAGAAAATGTTGTCAAGAATATAAACCAAAGGACTTGCAGCATATGACCTTAAAGAACATTATTAATGCTGATAGAGGAGAACTCTCTGGGGAATAAAGTAAGAAAATATGACATTTACCAAAGACCATTATGCTAATCAGTTATGACACACAAAAGAACAGTAAAAGGAGTAAAGGAAATCTAAAATGTACATGGGCCTGAACTTAGCACTTGATTTTGGATTAAAGCTTAAAGCTTTTTCCAAGTGCTTAAGACGTATGCCATATGCCCTCTTTATATCCATTCTTTATCACATAAAGACTAGGAGGGGGACTGATAGAATAAAAATAGGAACAATGATGATGCTCTAATGAATAAAGGAAGTTCTTTCAATTGCTTACATTTCCTTTCTCCATCACAATACCCACTTTTAATAGTACTTGAAAATGGGGTATGGACTTAAGAATGAATGAATGAAGCAAATACTGTCATGCCAAATATGCTATATTGTAACACATTTATTTAAAGTAAATTATTGGTAATATATTGGTTATAAAACAACTAAATGACTAGTAATAACAGGAGACAGGTTAAACCTAATTAAAGTTTAAATGCAGTCAATTTTGTTCAATTTTGTTGAGATTTAACTGTTAGGATTTCATCTTCATTAGAGCACTGAGTAATCCTGATGGGTTCCAGCATTTCCTCAAGACCTAAATTTCATGATCTATCAATAAATTTATGATTCAAATAGTATCTGTTTGTAGAAGTTGGTCTTGAATATATTTTTTTTTTTTTTTTTTTTTTAATTTTTTATTTTTTTTTTTTTTTTTTCAATTTTTTTCTGGCCCTCAAACTTTGTCTGTGTAGTTCTGCTTCTAGTTTTTGCCCTTTACTTCTTTCTATGTTTTTTTACAGCATGTCTTTGTCAGATATATTTACATGAAATAAGTAAATTGCATTTTTTCAGTAGAGTGTCCTCAAGTTATGGCATTATTAACTTACGGTACTTTTTCAAATATACACTTATTAAGAATAGGTATCTAGTTACAGTGCCGTCAGTGCTTACAACAAGAATAGGTATCTTGTTACGGTGCTTACCTATTAATATAAGCACCGACTTACAGCACTCCGCTGGAAGTGACGTAAGTTAGGGACTGCCTGTGTGTTTGATGTCATAGCATTTTGCTTCTGCATTCTTGTTGCCACCCATTGTTCCTTTTCAGGTTTGTGATGAATGAGAAAGGAACTGTAAATAATAATCACATGTATCTGTAAGTTGTAGTCTGTCATTACCAGTGGATTTACTTTATAAACACTTGTACACCTTTAACCTCTTACAATTCCTGGTCTTAAATCCAGGTCTATGTTTTTGAGATTTTTTATTGCTTTTATCATTTTGTGTCACTCAATCGATTCAGTGTTCTTTAGCTAGTGTAATACTTTCTTACCTAATATTTCTGCTCTACCTCATTATCCATATTAGGTTACAGCACTTATTTATTTTTTGTGTGTGACCAAGGACAGTGTGCTTAGGCAATAGTATTTTAGACACTATAAAGACATCATCTCTTGTGATTATGATAAATGAACCTCATTTAACAAAATTTCATATATGATTTTACAGTCAAGCATTATTGTAGTAGTAGTCTAATATTTAATAATATGGAGGAGTTATGGAGTTCCATTCGACACGTCTGTGAGAGAGAGAGAGAGAGAGAGAGAGAGAGAGAGAGAGGTGGGGGGGCAGGTAATTGGTGGTTGGATGGTTAACGGCTGAATTGGCTGTTGGTGGGTTCTGGGTTGTCTGCTGGTGCTGTGTCAGTCTGGTGAGAGCTAGTGACAGTCAGTAGTGTCTGGAGCCGTATATTGAAGGCGCTGGAAGTCAGTTGAGTTTTGTGTTATTGATTTGTTGTTAGTTTGGTGTTGTTTGCTTTGGAGTGATTGTGCCTGTATTGTTGGATTTGTTGTGCTTTTGAGTTCCTGAGGGTTGTATGTGATTGTTGTGGTTGAGGGTTGTTGTTGTTGCTGGGGGGCTGTTGTGATTCCTTGAGGTTGTTAGTGGGTGTGTGTTGCCTTTTTGTGTTGTTGGTGATTGTTTGTGCAGTGGTCTTGGGTTGTGGTTGTGTTCCTTTTTTGTTATGTTGTATAGTTGTGGGGTTGTGGTTCTTGGTTTTTGTCTTGTTGTTGTTAGTGTTCCAGTGACCTCAACCAGCAGACAGCACAGAATAGCCTGGAGTATCTGAAGTTGGGTAAGTACATGTGTTTTGAGAGTTTTTTGTTTTGTGTGTTTGTGTTTTTGTTTCTGTGTGTA
This sequence comes from Macrobrachium nipponense, assembly GCF_015104395.2. NCBI lineage: Eukaryota > Metazoa > Arthropoda > Malacostraca > Decapoda > Palaemonidae > Macrobrachium > Macrobrachium nipponense. The sequence goes on along the minus strand of NC_087219.1, from coordinate 47,659,819 downwards.
GGTAGGTCAATTGTCCTGCATATATTGTATATGAAGAATTATGCAAAATTCATTGTAAGTGAGAATTACAGTTCTGCGCTGTGTTGAAAATTCATCCTTGACAAAAAGAAGGGAAATTTTGTATGAATATGTCACCAAGTTAGCTTTAGCATAATCCTGAAAATTAACTCTCTTTATAAAGCCTACACATAATACGTATACATGTACTTATCTTCATATGATCATGATATGCATTCATTTTCAAAGAAAAACTTGGTAGTTTGATTAAAAGTTCACTCATAGAAGAAATATAACAGCAGAAAAACACAAAGGAGAGCTAAAGACAGGTAGCAATATTAAACTAGACATACAAACAGTCATTTATGTCTGTCTTAAACATTTCCTTTCTTTTCTTTAAGAATGAATTTTTAACACAGTACAATACTGTAGTTCCTAGTTAACAATGAATATCGCATGCATGCAAATGCTATAAAGTATATTTCTTTACATAAATGCTCTCATATATAAAAAAAAAAATTAATGTATGTATTTATAAATTTAAACAAAGGATCTGAAAAAGTAATGTAAAACTGGTTGACATCCTTGTTCATACGATTCCTGACCAACCTAATAGTCATTTCAGTGTTCTGTGAAAAATTTGTGAAATAAGGTATACTATAGTTGGTTCACTTAAGGTAGATTCTTGGGTGAGCCTTACGCCTATGAGACGTTTGTTTGGCGGCTGCTGATTGGCTGGGAGCTGCCTACCTCCCGGTACCAGCTAATCAGTGGTCGCCAAACAAACATCTCATAAGCATAGGGCACATCCGAGAATCCACCTTAGTGAACCAGCTATAGTTCACCGTACAAAATTCCAGTGATTAAATATTAGACCTAGTACATATTACAATAATTCATGACTTCAAAATCATGCGTGAAATTTTGAAATATTTCTTGAATGTTACTCTGCTAATCACCATGTATGCTACTGCCAGACATGCATCTTATATAGTACCTATGTACTGTACAGTATTTTGCATATGTATAGGATTTTTAAAAAATGAGGAATGTGAAACAAAATATTTATTGCAAGTTATGAAATTCAGATTCTTTACATAACAAACACATGCTAATTCTGGAATCAAAGATGCTACATTTACAAAGTTGGACAGGCAAGTATTGGTCACATTCAAGATCAGGTACATCAAGTTCACTTGATTACATATTAAATAGGAAATATTGTTTTTCCAAGACCGACATTTCCAGTAAGTTGGGGTGCCCGTATTCCATGATTTTAAATTGCATTCAAGTCAGCACTTTTCTTATACAGTAGATTTATTGAATAGCAATACTATTTAAACAAAAAACAATATTTCAGAAACTTTGGTTGGTTTATTGCAAACTCTTGTTAACAATCAATGTGCCTAGGGGATACCATCTCCTATGAGCCAGTTTGCAAGTTATCATACACAAGCTTGCTAGAAAATCTACCTTTCTGCAGGAAATGTGAGATACATCATTGTGCAGTCATCTTCATCAGATTCATCCTCAGCTGGCCTGTCTTTTGCTCCTGACATACAGCCAGTGGTCAGGGCTGTATCACTGCCAACTTTGCCAATCTGGATATTGGATGAGATGAACACAAACTCTTCCTTGCAGCACATCTCCAAGAACAAGGGCTTTCAAGCCAAGTCAAATTGTTCATCAGGCATGTTCATAGATGTGTGCAGAGGAGACAGGCTAGATTAGTGACATCAAGAGATCCAGGCCTCACAACTTATGCTGCCGTCAAGAGGAATATTTTTCAAAAATTTTGTAGATGCAGTTTTGTGGAGCCTGCCTTTGAAACATGACAAATTTTTAGTCAATTGTATTTTCCATAGCTAACAAACCTTCAGTTTTAACAATAGGATAATCTAGTACCAGCTGGAAAAGTTAAAAAAAAAAAAAATTGCAAAGCAAGGAACCTGTGGCATCTGGCAACTCATGCGTATACAAGGTTATTCATACCCCAATCCTCCTGAAGAGGTTTCCATATCTAAGTTGATTTCTGCATTTTAGTATAAAAAGTGCAACTATTACTTAACTCTTAAGCTGGCCATACAATTGGCATCAGGTTTACCATGTTGGGACTAGCACACTCCAGTCTGCTTGGGTATTGCCCACCCTCGTAGAGGACTTGCGCTGTTTATATGTCGAGGAAATAATGTGACCGAGTCCAAGTACTCCTACCAAGATCGTGCAAGTTTAAACTTTTTGCAGCCAGTCCTTCCCCCATGTGTCAGTTATTTAAACATGCTGAAAGGACAAAGGGACAGGCCAGTCTCAACAGGACTGGCATCAGTAGGGGCCCCCTACATGTTAAAGACCAACCAGTTTGTGCCAGTAGCCATGAAATCAGTGCCAATCCCATACGCATATGGGCAGCTTTAGGGCTTGACACTATTCATAGTGCCCCAAGCCATCGCTTTGGAGAGATGTCCTATCCTATTTTGTTGCCAAGTACTCTGCTAAATCTATTGGACCTTGACACAAGCTTTGCTGCTTAAGTCCTCAGACTCCCAAACCGATTTTTAAATAGTTTTGAATAAAGACCAATTGCCAGTCCGCCCTTTCAGCTGTCATGATAACTTTACATGAACAAATGGAGGAATAGGTTTGATGGGCTCTATGATAAAATTAGCTTTGTGTTATACACATTCTGACATTTATATCCAAATACCAAAATTTTAGTCCCATGTTTAATTGAAACATGTCAACTTTTTAAAAATTTACCTCATGGAGACAGGCAATACATCAAATTCATCAAACTTAACTAGCTTTGGTGCTTATGCAATAATCTGGCTAAACAGCCTGAACTTAATTTTTTCCTCCACTGGGCACTACTACTGTGTTACCCTATGAAAGCTCAACAATGTTGCCAGATATGTTAAGTTACTGTATCAACACAAATGAATACAGTAATTTGTAGTATTTCTTTTTTCTTCTTAAAATTGCAAAATGGAAATGACAACCTACACAGGTTTAAAAATCCCATTTTCAACCGCTAGAGGTAGATGTTTGTGGTAAATAATAAAGGACAAAAAACAAAGACGGTAAATTTATATTTAAAAAATCAAAACTTGGTGTATAACTATAAAGTCAAATTTTAACAATCACCACACAAAGGCACAAGCTGCTCAAAAGTAACAAGTTTTCCACTTTGGATATTACTAAGGAACCTTATAAATTATAGTGCATGGTGTGTTAATGCAACAAAGTTTAAGTACTTCCTGCAGTAAAAAAATCTTAAAACCACACACACAAGCATTCCATGTTTCACTCAGGACCAAAGCCAAAATTATTTGGAATGCATCTGAAGGAATGGGAAGTACAATAATTATGAGAATTGTAAATAGTACCAAAATTTTGTTCTTGTACCTTCCACAGTAAGCTGAAACATTGAAACTTCTAAAATTTATTGCTAAAAGAATGAAAGAAATGCCTGCCTGGCATATGAAAAACAAAAACAAGTAGGGAGGTATGATGGCTAAAGCTGATGATCCCAGAACAACTTTGAAGCTACAAAGCAGTAAGTACTCTACTGATGCTTTTCCAGGTATTCTCGAATCTTGGCCTCATTAGCTCCAGAGAAGTGATCAATCTGGAATAAAGTTAAGTTTTAATTATATACACCAGACCAGAAAGTAATCACTGCAATCTTTATCAAAATGGTGGGAACCAACCTGTACAAGATTAGACTTTAAAATTGCTGGCAGAAATCTAACATTTACAGGGCAAATTCAGTTTTATTTCCACTTTAGCAACCACCACAAGTCACACACATATATATACTTTATTATGTTAACCAAAATGAACTCGAGCTACATGCATATAAGGGATAAAGAAAAACTGGGCAAATTAAAAGTACTAATAAATTTTTCCTCATATGACCATTATGAACAAAAGACACGGTGGAGGAGAAGACAACCAATAACAAGAACTGCTGTAACATATCACCAAATCAATACACAAAATTAAAATTTCAACTATTCACACACCAGACATACAGAGGCAGGCAAGCCATATAATAAAAATAAAGTACATTATATCAGCTGGTTGAGTCAACAAAGCATATTCAATAGAGATAACACTGACAAGGCTTTCAAGTAGCTAAACCATACCAAAGTGGAGTAGTACTGTAACTCAAACCAAAGAAAGATAACAAATACCACACGAATTGTGAAATATGTCATCTTTTATCAATTGAATTGAGAGGGCAGCTTCATAAATGAACTGAAAACTCAAACCCCCATAAACTAAGGAAGTTTGGCAGCTGGGGGTGAAATGGTCAGTGCAAAGAACCTTTTGTCCTATTTATAGAATGACATGCAATGTATAAAATGGTATCCCTCAAGGATTAAAACTTGAAAATGAATTAATAAAGGGAAAAATAGAAGATGAAAAGACATTTTAAATGAATGTGTCCAACATCTGACAAATATACCTTTATCACATGAGAGCATGTAGAATCTGAAGATGGCAAAATTATATTAACATGCAATTTAAAGTGAATTTTGCTTTGGCCCAAAGTGAGTGTTTAATCAATTCTAATTTGATGTCAACAGATACAGTATATTGTAATGGCTTAGTTTGTTTGTTTGTATGATGTTTTTATGTTGCATGTAACCAGCGGTTTTTCAGCAACGGGACCAATGGCTTTACGTGACTTTTGAACCACGCCAAGAGTGAATGTCTATCACCAGAAATAAGTCTCTAACCTAGAGTGCCCGAGAACTGGACTTGAGGCCACCGAGGTGGCAGGCCAAGACCACACTGATCACGTCATTGAGGCACTGTAATGACTTAGTGTATGCAGCAATAACTCAGAAAAAGGACAGGATAAAAAATAGATGTTAAAAAAAAAAAAAAAAAAAAGTGGGTGGAGGGTCATAGTTATAAGAAAAAAAAAAGCCAGCTGACAGAATTCCATGGCTTGAAATGTTGGAGGAAAATAACAGCTATGAGAGAGCAAGCTAGAGATTCCAGCACACCATGACTACTGTGTGACTTCAGACAGGTAGCACTCTCCTACTAGATACAAAACAGAACTCCGAGATGACAGCCTTACAAAATTAAGAAAAGGGGAAAGAGACCATTACATGTCATAAAAGATACCTGGAGGAAATATGAAGTGTTGGTTGCTTGATTAGATTGGCATTTTTTCAGTTAAATGAAGAAAAGAAAATTAATGTAAACAAAGATTTCAAAGGATGACAATGCCATTGCTGAAAAGGACAAAGCTTGCATATTTTACTCAATAAAATTACAATGCAGTTATGGCTTATACTTTCTTACCCCCCCTTGACTTTCAGTTACAAAAAAAATTCTTTCTTACTGAAAAGTTTGATGTCACTTGTTTTATATAGTTTAGTATACTGCCAAATACCCAAGATAAGACACTCCCCGTTTAGCTCACTTCATAAACTACACATGGTCAAGGCATTATAGTTTTAAGCTTAATTAGTCAGTAGTTGTACTTTGTCCCTTTTTTCCTTTAATACTAATTAGTTTGAAAAGACCATAGCCACCTTTCCTTGCTTGCAATGCCAATCAAAAGGATTGGTTCTTATTGAGGGGGTAAATAATGGCACAAGGTAAAGTTGAACAGAAATGTAGCAAAACACCATGGGGAATAGATGAAAATTAATGTAGAAGGCAGGAAGCAACATAGCCGTGACCGAAGAGAAAATGTACAACTCTTGACCAAGGACAGATGCCAATAGTCCCTTACGTACACAATTATTTTAAACTTTACCGGTTTCCAGCTGCCGCTGAGTATTTATCCTAATGTTAAGACAGGTGGTTTGTTTCGTATATGAACAAATATGAGTATCATAAACACTATGTACCACAAACACACACACACACACAGTACACTTAAATGTAACCCCTAGAGGCCCTTTCCTTTAATATAAAGCACAGTAGTCAACAGTTCATTTCTTGAATACTTGTGGGGGAGAAAAACCATGTCAAAACTGATGTGACATACATCAAATGGATTTGGCAAAGAAAGAAAAAAATTTCAAAGTAAATTACGAAAAATGACAAAGTTGGGACTACATCAAATTATGAACAGCAACTCTTAACAAACAAAACAATTAAGCCAAAAAGTGTCAGCCTAGAAAACACCGCTGGACCCAGTTTCCAAAACAATAAAAAAAACCTAAAAGAAATTAAAAAACAAATGGATGAGACCAGTACTTTTAGCTACAGCTTAATTCCCGGAAAACTTACATAGCCTTATGAAAACAAACCAACTGTATAATAGACTACCAGTTGTCTTCTTACCTTCTCCTTGTTTTTGATGAAGACAAAGGTGGGCATGCATGTGATCTGGTAGGTAACAGCAACTTCCTCTACCTCATCAACGTCCACCTTCAAGAACACCACGTTTGTCATCTCTTGGCTCATGGCCTAAAAAGAGAAAAACGTATAAATAAAAACTACTCCAGAAATACAAGAGGGTAAGGTCAACCAAAGTTAAATACCCTCGGGCCAAGGTCAACTGCAAGTTAAAAACGAGGGCTAAGGTCAACCATATGTAAAATATGTACAAGGAATAAGGTCCACCATAAGTAAAAAAAAAAAAAAAAAAAAAAAAAAAAAAAAGGCTAAGGTCAACTGTAAGTTAAATGGTACAAGGGGCTAAGGTCAACCATAAGTTAAATATCAAGGGTTAAGGTCAATCATAAGTTAAATATCAGGGGCTAAGGTCAACCATAAGATAAATATGAGGGCTAAGGCCAACCATAAGTTAAATATGAGGAATAAGGTCAACCATAAGCTAAAAATGAGGGGCTAAGGTGAGGAAAAAGGCCAACCATAAGCTAAAAATGAGGGGCTAAGGTCAACCATAAGTTAACAATGGATAAGGACAACTAAGTTAAATATGAGGGCTAAGATCAACTGTAAGTTAAATGGTACAATGGGATATGGTCAACCATACATTAAATACAAGTGGCTAAGGTCAATCACAAGTTAAATACAAGTGGCTAAGGTCCACCATAATTAAATACAAGGGAGTAAGGTCAACCAATTAAATACAAGGGAGTAAGGTCAACCAATTAAATACAAGGGGGTAAGGTCAACCATTTAAATACAAGGGGATAAGGTCCACCATAAGTTAAATACATGTGGCTAAGGTCAATCATAAGTTAAATACATGTGGCTAAGGTCAATCATAAGTTAAATACATGTGGCTAAGGTCAATCATAAGTTAAATACATGTGGCCAAGGTCAATCATAAGTTAAATACATGTGGCTAAGGTCAATCATAAGTTAAATGCGAGGGGCTAAGGTCAACCATAAGTTAAATATGGATAAGGAAAACCATAAGTCAAATATAGGGGCTAAGGTCAACTAAGTTGAATGGTACAAAGGACTAAAGTCAACCATAAATTAAATATGAGGGGCTAAAGTCATCCATAAAGTTAAATAAGAGGAGCTAAGGTCAACCATAAGTTAAATACAAGGGGCTAGGGCCAATCATAAGTTAAATACGAGGGGCTAAGGTCAACCATAAGTTTAGTACAAAAATAAAATATACAGCAACCTAACTGCTTGACTTATTTAATTATTGCTTTGAAGATGACATGCACTTTTCTCAGCTAGTTGCTTTTACGTGGTCAATCACATTAAGTGTTCACATGAATTTCATTATTTAACTGATGAAAAACAAATCATGCAATCAGCCTAATCAATACTATACCACCAATAATATGTGCAGAAAGTTACACAGTCTAAAAACCCTACCCCCCTCAAACATCTCTTCAACAAAACCCTCTCTGAGCCACTATACTTGCATTTCATTAAAAGATCTGACCACACAGCTGGAGATCCAAAATAATGGTTTTGGCTTCCCCTCATATCATCTGTAAATATTTTCTTTGCAATTCTACAGCCAATCATTCTTTTAAGAATCCATATCCTACATTAACTCATCATACCTCCAGTTTGGGGGCAATCATCTTGCATGGGCCGCACCAGGTGGCATGAAAGTCGACAATGATAAGCTTGTCACCTGCTTCTTCTAGCTGCTTGTCAAAATCTTCCTGAAAGAGGATAGATTATGTATTAGTTTCAAGGTTAACATAAATCATTGCCTGTCTGTAACTATACTTCATTACAAGCATGTATAATTGTTCTGAAAACTGGTAAAAAAATTAAATCTTATTTTCCCTATGATAAAAATAGATTATCTTACAATGCCATACGAGATCTGAGGTGGAATATATTACATGTCCTCACATTTTTCTTTACATATTTTATTACCATAAGAATTTAATTGGTAACAAAGAACTAACATAAAAATTAATACAAGTACAGTTTTCAGCATATGAAAAAATTCAAGAACAGAAAAAGAGGAATTTTTCATAGTTTGCATTTTTTAAAGTAATGTACATGTGACACATAACAGCTAGCTTCCATTAACACACTGATGAAAACCTTTATACACCAAATGAAGAGTATTTGTGGAATATAATGATGTAACTGACATATGTAAACCCTTTGGCCTGATGTATAAAGTTATAAGAATAGTTAAGGCAATGGAGGTGTAGGATGCAGTATGGTAATGGGTACCATGACTACCCCAGCAGATTAATGGATGGAGACTTCTTCCAGATAAGGAACCTATTAACAACAACAGTACAATCATGATAAACATCAATGCCAATGGATAGCCTGACTGGCAAACTTCCATCCCATTACACATACAGGCAGTCCAGTCCCCAGTTATCGGTCAGGGGGGGGAGGTTCCATTCCAACAGCTTGATAAGCAAAAATGGGTACATTTTGGAGCTGACAAGCCCCTTAAAACTGGGGACTGCCTATTTAAAAAACTTTAACATATGTGATCTTAACCGCACCAGCATGAAAATCTGTGAAGGTTATTTCACATTGGAGCATTCCAATATCAACTGATTAGCTGATTAATGGCTCTTTTTACTAAGTCCATGCCATATGTGTGATTTGCACTCAGAGTGAAACAGCCAAAACTGAACTGCATTAAAAACCACTAGTATCTATGGATAGCAACAGTGAAAGACATGGACTAGGATGCTTATAAACAATATATTAAATTTATAAACATGGCAAAATTAAAGATCTTGAGCCATGTCACTAATACCTATATAGTACATATGCATTTTTGTACAACATATATTAATAAATGAACAGCATTCAAGGAGAATGTTATCAATACGCAGTGATTAGTGGAGTGGATGAATGGTGTTAGCTAATCAATAACCATGCCTCTCCTTCAGCTTATGTATACATACCCCTTTAACTAAATTAGGGTTTTTATATAAAAGTGGCACTATCTGTATATCTCTGGTGCCTTCAAACCAATCATGCCATAAAAAAAACTTATACATCATTAACTACCCTCCAAAACCTGTCACTAATGAAGAAACGACTGATGCACCAGGAACATACTAACACTCAAGTTAAAAATTACACCAAAACCTTTCTTTGAAATTTAACTAGAGCTGAATAATTATTGCAGGTATTGATACAGAGGAATGAAAATGATTGAGTCCCTTTTAGAGCCTTTAACAACAATCTCACTCCCAAATTTTGGTTAAAAGGATGTCTAAGAAATTTCAATTGTCACATGGAAAAATAGGCATTGTAAGTAACATATAAATGCAAAAGCCTGCTCATAAGCAAACAAACAGAATGAACCTACACCAGAAGAAGAAAAGCTACTTTGACAATCCAAACTTTAAAAATCTGGCAAGATCAGTAATAAAATATTTCACTGCAGTAATAAAGTGGCAGTCTTAACAGGTATGTGACAATACATACTGCACATGCATACATTAACAATGTTTTTGATGATTTTATTGTCAATTGATGGGATAACACAGTTCAAAGGGAAGAAACCAAAAAGATCTTTAACTTGCTAATCTACTTCCCTTAAAAACCATCATATGACCATATAACATTGCCTCCAATGCCTTGGGATACAAAGGGCCTCCATCAAATTCTGCCACATATCTTTCCTGTGCTTTATCCTCTATAAATCTGTTCTGGTGTCCATCAGAGCCCAGCTGACACTGTCATGTAGGTACTATACTTCCCCTTGGTGGTGTAAAGGACATGACAATGGCCAAACCATCTCTATCTCATTCACTATCTGATCTGTTTTAAACTGTCATTTTCCCAGGGCATAAGCTCTCACTGTCCTGCCTTCTGAATGAATGTTCATTCCAAAGTTTTTTATAACTATAAACAAACTATTATATACAGTTTCTCCTGACATGCTGTTGCCCATATTCATATCTACAGCAATACAGAGAACACTAGACTGTATAACTTTACTTTCGTGCATTCTACTCAGTCTCCCCATTGATTTATTTGCTTTTGGGTTTCACTACATTCTTACTCATGAGATCCTATACTAGATTATCAATGTTCCTAAATACTTGAAAGATCCTACCTCAATAATCCCTTCTCAAGCTACAGTACTACTATTTCACCACTACACATAGCTACACTCCATCTCTCTCTTGGTAAATGATGCATTGTTGAAAATCTTGCGTTTTACAGACTGCTGCAGCATTATTCATCATTCACATGTTCTATTGTTACTCAAATGTGTGTATATCTATTCTTCCATTTCTACCCATTTTTTTTCTTATGAAAACCATGGGATGGGCAGACCACAGCATTAACTTTGCATCTGGCTATTTCATTCTTGGGTGATCTTAATTAGGCTAGGTACCCTAGCCTTACATATTTAGCCTATAGTTTCCAGGATATCAAAACAAATCCCATTTTTTGGGCTTAAAATGATGCCAAAACTATTGCATCATGAAAAATCTTCGATTAAACCATAAAAGAAAACTACCTATATCTTGACCTCACAGGCAGCAATGAGTTTTACCATAAATTTTGGACCCTGCACCCAAAGGTTAAGGAAAAAAGGTGACCTGACTTGACCTAGGGTACAACGTAGAATTAATCCTAACCGAGGGAGGGGGCGCCTTTTGACACCTCTCAAACCGGGCTTTTGACACCTCAAACCCTCCCTTGACAACTGTTGTGACTGGGCTAAATTTGTTTAGCATGCTGTGTCATGACGTGAGAATAAGCTCAACTGCTGTCAATGATTTTGAAAAATGAAATAAAATTACCATTTGACTATGAAGAGAACTTCTGGCATGAAACTTAACCAGTTCTCAAAAGAATGTGCAAGGGCTATAAGAGGTTAACGGCCAACCTAAACAAAATATCGTTGATGATTGACCTCGGCAAGGCATGACAACAACCTTGACAAGAAGACTGGGATCTATCGGTAGATAGATTTACTTCACTAGTAAAATACGATGATTACACTTAGTACTGGCTCTATATGGCAAACTATACAAAAAGCAAAACATCTGTTTCATGCTCAACCGAAATTAAATAAGGCATTATGTAAAAGTGCAAGAAAAGAATAGCCGAGCGAACGCTTGACCGTTGCAAACGCCGGTAAGCAGTCTCCTAACATTGTCAGGCAGACAGGAATATTTAGTTGATTTAAGCATTTTTAATAATTCAAGGTCATATATACAGTACTAATTAACTCGGTTGGTTCATAAAACAAGGACATAGGGTTATGCCGTAACGTACGTCAAGCCTATTTCTAATCGTACTAGGAGTAAATTGAAGAGGAAGAATTGCAACTTATCACGCGATTACCCTTTTATGGTTTTCTTTCACATTTGCAGCTTACATAAGTATATTTTACGACAAAGGTTTTCATTCCTCATGTGTGATTTCGAAAATGTAAAAATCCCGTTCATAAAAATGAAGAATATAAGTTACGCTCACCAAATTCTATACTATAGCTACCTAGCTATTACCTCTCACACGGAACGAACCACCCGTCCGAATTTCGCCCCATACAACCAACCCTCTGTTTTGAACACCATCCACATTTCCATTATTATCTCTGAGTTATTCAATAAATCAGACATTAAACTAATCGCCAATCTCGGCTATTTACCTTGTCCTTGATTTCGTAGACCATTTTTGCTTGGATGACTGCCGACAACCGACGTACTTCGAACTTAGTTGACTGCTACCAACACACTGAGACTGGTTCAGGAATTTATGCGGCCCGGACCGACGGAGACTCGAGGGCGTAGCGCTTCCCCATTGGCTGAGATCATTCATGACGTCACCCAAGCAAGACATTTATAGCATTCTGACTTTCCTATTGGCAAGATCAGCTATGACGTCATTAATGCGGGAATTTGGAACTTTCTCACATATGTCAGTGTTTCGCCATGTTGGTTCATGACTGAGTTATCCTATATTTCTGAATTAGTGGCGTCGTTTCTATATCTTTAGAATAACTGCTGATAAAAAATGGGAGGAATTTGTTCTTCTAACAAATGGTGAGACTTCTAGTGCTGCGGTATAACATTAACTAAGAAAACATTTCTATTTCACTGCGTCTGTACAATCAGTGGTGTTTACTTAGCTCGAAAGTATACAAATATAATCAAGTAACCCTCCACTGATTTAATGAAGTAATAAAAGCAAATTATATGATTGCGTTCGATTTTCAGAATTTTTTGTGTGTGGTATCGTTATGCATCCGCTCCGTAAACCTTAATACGTCCGTTCACTTATCGTAATGCATCCATTCAATCTTCGTGGTATGCTCTCTCTCTCTCTCTCTCTCTCTCTCTCTCTCTCTCTCTCTCTCTCTCTCTCTCTCTCTCTTGCTTGGTGAGACGTACCCGCGTGAAGTCACAATAATCAACAGATATCACAAGTTTAACATACGACTAGAATTTGAGAAATATCTAGAAGTGTTCGTGAACTATCGGTGATAAGATTAGTGTGAAAATAGTAGGATAAAACGTCTTCTAAGTTAGTTTATCAAGTGTAAAACTATAAATCAAAACAAGATGGCAGTAAGTTCCAACTGCGGGAAAAGGTGGCGTAATTTGGCGTGTCTAGCAGATTCGCAATATGATGAGGTAGCGCGGAAGGGAACTGGCATTTCTCATCTATGAAATCAGCAACAGTCCTAACCAAAAAGATACAAAAGCATTCATAGATATATTAGAAGGATATAATCCTTCAAACTGGAACAAATCTAATGAAAAACATCTTGAAAATAATTGAAGAAGTTCCAAATAAAATCCAAGTGGTCAAGAGACTCATAAAGAAAATATACATAAACCAACATATTCCGACAAAGAAAATGATAAGTGAATCTTGTGAATATCCTAATTGATGCATTAGGAAAAAGAATGCCAAAAGCATGCAAACTGTGTAAGGTTTTGGTATAGCATAGTCAATCCACAAAACCTAATCAGAAATGTGCTGCATGCAACATTCCGACCCATCCACAGTGTGCTGAGGTAATACAAGATTTGAGAAAAGATACAAGAATTTTTTGTTTCAACATGTCTATCATGGATAGACAATGTTATTAAATCAAGATTGAATGTACAAATAGTTATGATTAAGAAGAGAGAAGAAGAAGAAGAAGAAAAGAAGAAGAGGAAAACGGAAGAGAAGTAAACAAAATGAAATGACAGAAAAAATAAGGAAAACAAAGAACAAGATAAAAGTATGGATGCAGAGATACTCATTGATACTACATATGAGGCAATAAAGCAGCATACCTACGAAGAAATAATTACGATATGACAACAGAAAAGCAAATCCCGAAGAGGCTCTACCCAGATCTATACAATGACGGGAAAGAGGAAAAAATAGACAAGAAAGACAAAATCTGCAACCTTTTGAAAAGAGGGAATTGCAGATTTGGTGGAGAAAGATGTTACTACAAACATCCTAAGATATGTCAAAACTATGAAATATATGGTAAATGTGCATACTTAGATGGATATGGGGATGATTGCAGAGATCTGCATCCAAAAATATGTAAAAACCTAAAGAAGGAAAAGGATGTAAGTTCGACAAAAAATGCAAATATATGCACCTGTAGCCATGAATCATAATCAAATAAATAACCAACCAGTAATAAAATCCAAAATAAGAAAGAAACAAATAAAGAGAGAATCAAGAATATCAGGTAAAAGAGAAAAGCAAACCACCAATGAGATATGCAGAGGTGTCAGCAAAAAATTTCAAAGCATCAGCTCCGAAATTCTACTCAAGAGATAATAACTGTATTTATTATGCAAGAGGATATTGCAGAAACGGAGAAAATTGCAGATTCAGACACAAAATTAATAATTATGATGAAGGAAGATCAAATATTATGGAAAAGTTGGATTTTTTAATGTCAGAATTTCTGGAAATGAAAAAAAGAACAACATACCAGAACAGGAAAGAGACATGGGAAAATCCTTATTACTACCAGTATTAAATGAAGGAGAAAACACGCAAACCATCATAGTGATGAATGCGCAGGGTTTAGTTACGAGTAACTCAAAAAGAAAAATAGAGTACTTAGAAGAACTAACCCAAAATGAAAAAGAAAATAGATATAATGAATATAAGTGAAACCTGGTATTCCCAAGAGACTGGGAATGATGATCAAATAAAAGGGTTCCAAACTTATAGATCAGATAGAAAAATCGGAATCAAGGGGGAACCGCAATATATGGGAAAGACAAAAAACAAGGAAAAATATATGAGAAATATAGTAACTCAGAATGTGAACTAATAGCGGTAGAATTTGAATCTGAAAAATTGATGAACATAGTAATATATAGACCTCCTATACTAAAGAGTTTGACTTAATAATTGAAAAATTGGATGATATATGTAGAAATCACAAGGACTGGACTATTCTCCTATCTGGTGACTTCAACTTTCCTTTCGTAGAATGGAAAGAACGAATAGGAGATTGTGGTTGTACTTATACATATAAAAAAGAGAGTAATAGTAGTGCAGAAGATAAGAGGCAATTTGAAAAGCTATTAGATATGCTACTAGAATACAACATTCAACAAATAAATCACCTGCCAACAAGAAAGGAAAATACTTTAGACCTAGTATTTGTGAACGAGATGAATTATGTTAAAGAAATAATAGTTTATAATGCGAGTATTTCAGACCATAATGTCATAGAATTAACAGTTCATTCCAAAGCAAGTGAAAATAGAGATAAGCAAGAAATGAAAAAGTGGGAAGGATATGGAAAATACAACTTCTACAGTAAAAATATAAAATGGTCAGAAATTAATGAAGAATTAAACAAAGATTGGGATAACATTTTCGTAAGTGATGACATAAGGGTAAATACGGAGATATTATATAAAATATTGGAGATAATAGTGGAAAAATATATACCGAAGAAGAAAAGTAAACATCATTCATGCATACCAAGAGACAGAAGGATCTTGTTCCAGAAAATCAGAAAATGGAAAAAAGGTCTTGCAAAAGAAAAAAATGCATGGAAAGTTATAGAACTAAAAAGTAAGATAGAAAATGCAGAACAAAAGATTATACAATCAAAAGAAAATGAAAAACGGGACTTGGAAGAAAAAACCCTATTAAATATCAAGCAAAACCCCAAACTATTATACTCATATGCGAAGAAGATGAATAAAAGAAGAATAGAATAGGCCCTATGAGAATTGAAGGGAGATTAAACGAATGAAAAAAAAGGAAATTTTGCAACATACTGGCAGAACGATATAAGAGAGAATTCACCCCTAGAATAGATAATGAAGATAATGATATAGAAGTAAGGGATGAAAATAGTGAATATTTAGCTGACATAGATATTAATGAAGCTGATATTGTGCAGGCTATTATGAAATTAAAAATGGAGCTGCTGCAGGGCCAGATGGAATTCCTGCTATTTTGTTAAAGAAAGTAGTTCATTCTATCGCAAAGCCACTTGCAATATTATTAAGACAAAGTGTAGATACAGGCAAGATATATGATGAGCACAAATTAGCATATATTACCCCTACTTTCAAAAGTGGATCAAGACTAGAGGCAAGTAATTATAGGCCTGTGAGTCTAACATCACATATTATGAAAGTGTATGAAAGGGTAATGAAGAAAAATATTATGAAACATTTAATAAAAAATAATTTGTTTAATAAAGGACAACATGGTTTCGTACCCGGAAAAAGTACACAAACCCAACTGTTAGTCCACCGTGAAAACATATTCAAAAATATGAAAAGCGGAAATGAAACAGATGTGGTTTATTTAGACTTTGCAAAAGCTTTTGATAAAGTAGACCATAATATATTAGCGAAGAAAATTAGAAAACACAATATCGTGGATAAAGTAGGAAGATGGTTAAAAGAATTTTTACACAACAGAAAACAGATAGTTATTGCAAACGACGAGAAATCGGATGAAGCCAAGGTAATATCCGGTGTGCCGCAAGGTACGGTGTTAGCTGCAATACTGTTTGTTATTATGATTGAAGACATAGACAATAATGTTAAGGATTCGGTAGTGAGTAGTTTCGCAGATGACACAAGAATAAGTAGAGAAATTACTTGTGATGAAGATAGGAACGCTCTACAAAGAGACCTTAACAAAGTATATGATTGGGCAGAGGTAAATAGGATGGTATTTAACTCTGATAAATTTGAATCAATAAATTATGGAGACAGAGAAAGAAAGCTATATGCATATAAGGGACCTAATAATGAGACCATCACAAATAAGGAAGCAGTTAAAGACCTTGGTGTGATGATGAATAGGAACATGTTATGCAATGATCAAATAGCAACTCTGTTGGCAAAATGTAAAGCAAAAATGGGAATGTTGTTAAGGCACTTCAAAACAAGAAAAAAGCTGAACACATGATTATGCTTTATAAAACATATGTTCGTAGTCCACTTGAATATTGCAATATGATATGGTACCCACACTATCAAAAGGATATTGCACAAATAGAGAGTGTACAAAGGTCCTTTACAAGCTAGAATAGAAGAAGTTAAGGACCTAGACTACTGGGAAAGACTACAATTCTAAAATTATATAGTCTAGAAAGGGAGAATAGAAAACGCTACATGATAATTCAGGCATGGAAACAGATAGAAGGAATAGTAGCAGAAAATATCATGGAACTAAAAATATCAGAAAGAGCAAGCAGAGGTAGATTAATAGTGCCCAAAACTATACCAGGAAAAATAAGGAAAGCACACAGGACATTAATCCACTACGCACCAGCATCGATAATGCAGCGCTATTCAATGCGTTGCCAGCTCATCTGAGGAATATATCAGGAGTGAGCGTAGATGTTTAAGAATAAGCTCGACAAATATCTAAACTGCATCCCAGACCATCCAAGATTGGAAGATGCAAAATATACCGGAAGATGTACTAGCAACTCTCTGGTAGACATTAGAGGTGCCTCACACTGAGGGACCTGGGGCAACCCGAACAAGATGTAAGGTCTGTAAGGTAAGGTCTCTCTCTCTCAGTCAGATAGGCTACAGCATTATGATGTTAGATATGTAGCTACGTAGCCTACTATTCTATTAACTATTTGGCATTGTAATTACTTGGGTCTTTGGCCTGTCTTAGACTTGGTCTTCTACTTTAAAGAATTTAAACTGGTTGATTTCCGTTGACCTTTGCTGAGAGAGAGAGAGAGAGCTTGAAGTATTTGGTTTCTAGTACTACACATGATTTTAGGAACAAATACAATATAGTCCCTCATGTGCATGGAATCATGGTGGGTTCGTTGTAATTGTTTTTAAATGTCTCGAAAAAGCAAGCGCCACGTAAGTCAATCTGGAGGAAAACAGGTCGCCATGAGTTCACAAAAAGGAAGGAAATATTTTCTCTTATTGAGGACAATTTAGCTCTTGATTCCCTATGATGTGAACGTAAGAAAAATACAGGGCTGATATACTATACTCGGGAAATTTTAAGTAGAAGAGTACCTATACA